>NW_006783115.1:1534955-1559819 GCF_000442215.2 Lipotes vexillifer | reverse complement strand
ACCGCTCTGTTTGCACTGGCTCACTCGGGTTAAGCAGTGCAAGCCCCCGGGTGCATTAGGAAACCTTGTGCTTCTCCTGTGGCCACGGGGAGACGGACTCACCTTACTCAAGAGCAGCACTTCATTTGTTTACTTTTTGCTCACATGCACAGCCCTATCCCCCTCTTCCTGATGAAAACACTGCAGTGACCTAGGTCAGCATTTCTTCGCTGTGGGCATTCACCCCTGTCCAAGTTGGGGGCTAGTAGCAGTTGTCCTGGAAGGACCAGTGGCCTCCCTGATTCCAAGGCTCTTTCTTGACTGCCTACCACTCACCTTTCCTTAGAAGCTGAGAGGTTTTCCACAAACCTTTGCATTGATTCCTGTGGCACACCCTAGGTTGTGAGATGGCACCCCTGCTTCTCCTTTTTGAAGCATTACGGGAAACGGTCTTGTGGAGTTTATCAGTGAATGTAAGGAGGGTAAGCTTGTGGGGGTCGGAGAATTGAGAGTAGCTGTCAAGCTCGAATTAGTTCTATGACTGTGCTTTGTGGAATAGTGAGAACGCTTTGCTCCTCCTGGGAATCAGCATCGTCTCTCTTGTCACCACTTAAGGCTATTGCTGGTCATTTAAAGGGCCTGTAAATATGAACATTTTCATATCTCAGAATCTTAAGCTTGTTTCTTTTCTTTTTTCCTCCTTAGAATGAAATGGATGACGTGCCCTTCTTTGATATCCAACTGCCTTACGAGTTGGCAATCAATATATTTCAGTATCTGGACAGAAAAGAACTAGGAAGGTGTGCACAGGTAAGCTGTCATTAATGGATGGTCAGGATTTACCTACATGTGTAAGTCAAGTATGGGAAGCTCCTCCATAGCAGAAATTTACTTTACAGAATGACAAACTTTAAAGAATTAATGAGTTGGATAGCAGCTTTACTTGAAGGAAAGCGACCTTGAACATAAATGATTATGTTCCATATCACCATGTCATGTTTATCTTTTTGTGACCGTCTGTCCCAGAGCTGTGTTCCTCCTGCAGTCTGAGTTATGGCTGACCTGTGGCAGCGTGCTCAAGGCTGACAAGGTTGTCCTTGCCTTTACTGAGATCGCCAGACCTGTTAATGTCCTCACCGTTTCTAATGCAAAGATGCAAGGCCTTGGTTTAGTCATGCCAGTCGTTAGGTTGGGAGCTGAGGGTCAGCCTGGGGACAAAACAGTGAAGTCATGTTCCACTGTATGATCCAAATTACCCTTCAAACTCCAGAATTCCACTCAGTGAGGCGAGAGGCATGTGAGAGCTGAGACCCACCGAGGGAACTGCAGATCGGCGTCACCCATCTCATGCCTACTCTGGGGCACGTGCCCATGGCGTGGAATGGTGGGAGATACAGTCTAGGCTGGACTTTATTGTGTGCATGAATCACAGGGGATCTTGATAAAATGCTAATTCGGATTCAGGAGGTCTGGGGTGTGGCCCAATGATCTGCATTTCTACCAGGTGATGCCAGTGTGGCTTTGGCCATGCTTTAAGAGGCAAGCATTTATATCATTAAAGTTAGTCTGTTATTTTCTTCCTTTTGGTGAAGAATGTCTAATTTCTCATAAGTTAAATGTGTATGTGATTGACCATTTGGCTTTTCATGGACAACTGTGTTCCCAGAAGACACTGGAGTATCCATTGCCAAAGTAGTAATTTGTTTAGTGGTTACTGTTTCCCATCCCTGAATCCTATAATACATTTGATACAAGTTTCTGTACCTTCAGGAGAAAGAGTTCGGTGAAATTGAGTGGTAAGAGAACTATACAATAAAAATCCGAAACACCACCATGAATATGCAGGTAAAAATATTAAGGCAGTTTGAGGGTGGTGAAAACTGTAGACAGACTCTAGAGCTGTCTAACTCCATGGCAGTTCAGTGAAATGACACACAATACAGGACAATTTAGAGAGTTTCTGGTTTTACTTTATTCCCCTATTATGGTTTTACCCTATTGTGAAGCATTTTGCTTAATCAAAACTATTTTTCTACTTAAATATGAATTTGAGAACATGTTCAGTATTTTTGATTGCCACAGCATCAGTTAACGGGGGGGTATTGGCAAATATTTTTTGATGCAGGGTGTGGAAATCTTTCGGAAGAAACTATGCAGAGGCTAAAATTCACAAAATAAAAATGTTTGAAGTGTAAACCATGCTCAGAGCGTATCGACTGCATTAAGAAAGAGTACCTACATTGTCTTCTTCTTTGCCTTGGAAGTTGGATTTGTTATATTCTAACTTTACACATTGGCCCTGTTCCCAAGAGTTGAAAACAAGGGTGTAGCTAAATGAGTCCAGCTCCTGGATTTCAGCCTGATGCGGTTAGCCAGAGTCTTGGAACAGGGTCTGTCTAATACCTAGCTTTCCACAAAGTCAGCCTTAGATGATAAAATCTTCATTCTTGATAGGGAGCTGCTGTTTAAGGAATCATTTCTTTTTTACATAGCTTTTGCTCTCCTGCTTTGTAGAGGGCCATGTGGCTTTCACATCTGCTGCTGGTTTTCTCATCCAAAGAGTTTATCAGTGAAAGATAGGATCTGGTGGAAGAAGAAATCCCCCTTTTGGTACAGTGGGGCTGCATTCCAGGGTAGATTGGTTATGCTGGTGAGATTATTCTGCAGGTGTGAACAGTTTAATTTGCAACACAGTAGTCCAATTGTGCACCAGAATTCTTCCCTCTTGGGCCAGTTGGATTTGGGTTTTTGTGGTTGAACCTAATTTTTAGAGCACATGTATAAGAATAGAAAATATACTTAAACAGAACCCCTGAGGTGGCTCTGATCTTCTAAGCCAGGATTTTTTTCGTAGAGCTTTTGCACAAAGATGACGATGGATGGCCAGTAGTTTGTGACTTGGCTTTGTTTTTTTCGAGCATTAAAAGAAAACCACAAAGTAATAAAAATAAGTAGCATTTTCATTTGTTTCTCGTGGTGTTTTTATTTTTGAAACAGGAAAAGGGCCTTCTGTTGAATGGAATGTCCTGCTGCTTTATGATTTTATTTTAGAGGGGGCTTGCTCTCTCCGTCTCGCTCTTTCTCTCTGGTTCTCTTTTAATCTAGCCGCCTTGGGATTTCAGTGAAAGTGGTTGGGCCAGTTATGTGGAATTGGCACCATAAACTATATGTGTGCCCTTGGAGAAAACCTGTTTGCTTAGATCCTTATGCCAAATTGGTAACTGACTAACAGTAAGGAACCCTGATTGGGGCGGACTTCTGAGATTTCATTATGCCACAGACTGTACCGGGGAATTGATTTGGCTCTTGACTTTGTCTCCTTTCTGCATCCCCTCTCTTTTCTGCTTTGTGAGGCTTTACGCGTCAAAACTAAAGTCCCCTCACGTTAGTTTGTGGTCCTGTGTACCCTGAATGCTGACCTTCCTAGCTCCTTGGTGTCCATACTTGTCCCTCGAGGGATTTAGTATCTCTGTGGGAGAGTATCATGCTGGGATGTCTCAAACAGTGTGGGTTTTAGTAAGCAGTTATGCTTGGGGCAGTTCATTGAGCAGTTTATCATTTCACTACTTACAATTTTTTGTTCTTTTGTGTGTGTGTGTGTGTCCACAGGATTTCCAAACACTTTAAAGGGTAATATTTTAAAAATGGACAACAATGACAAAATTGTCACTTTCAAAATTACATAATTGTTTGGTTTTTATGAGAAAAGTGAGTGTGCTGTTATATTACAACATGAGTAATTCTAAGGAGTAAAGGTTTTTAAGTATTTACCAATGTTCATTTAAAAAACTTTAAAAGTAATTAGAAATTCATAAGTTGCAAAAAATAGTGCAGAGAAGTTCTGTGTACCCTTCCCCCAGTTTCCTCCATTGGCAATGTCTTGCAGACTGTAGCCCAATATCAAAACCAGGAATTGACATTTGCAAAGTCCATGGAGCTTATTCAGATTTCACCAGTTTAATACACACTTATATGTGTGTATTTAAGTCTACGCAGTTATATCACGTGTGTAGATTTGAGTGACCACACAGTCAAGATACAGAATTTTCATCACAAGAATCCTGCTGCTCTTTTATAGCCATGCCCTTCCCTAACCCCTGGCAACCTCGAATTTGTTCTCCATCTCTATAACTTTATTTTTTCATTTTCAATTTTAGCATATATTTTAGTTATGTGTATTTCCTAATGTGTAAGTTTAGAAATAGAGCTGCAAAGGCAACAGGGCCATGATTTTCAAGTAAAAGGTAGAAAAACGTCCTTGAAGAATGTAATAAAGAAAAAGAAGGAAGATGGGAGAGGTTAGAAACTTAAGATTTATGTTAAACTTGGCAAGCAAGAAGTAGGTGTTACCAAAATAAATAAGTAGCTCTGGAACTAAAGCCCAGTGTATTAGATTATGATATTTCAAGTTTCAAGGCAAATGTGATCTTATGATCTTCCCATATGTCCAAGTAGGAGAAACTAAAATTTGAGTTTTTCTAGCTACAGATCTTAATGACATTTTTAAAGGTTGGAAATTTAGAGCCAAGTGTGCCTGGTTGATTTTCAGAGCAGAAATTATTCTGAGGACCTGTAGTTGCTGGCAGGGTTCCCTTAGTTCTTAATTTCCACCTTTGCCCCCAGACTTCTCTCAGGGAGATATGTGCATGCCTGACACCCAAGCATCCACAGGAGTTTCCTTTTAATTCCCCAGGTCGCAGTGGCTGCTCCCTCTAAAAGGGGTTAGGGAGAAGCAAAGCAACTCCAGAAAAAAAGATGGGGAACTAGATGAAACAAGAATGGCAAAATATTGATAGTCATTTGAACAGAGTGGGGGTGGCTTGGGAGTTTATTACGCTGTTCACTTTACTTTTGTGTGGTTGAAATTTTTCATATTAAAATTTAAAAGAGAAAAAAATCAGAAAGCAAGAGATTATATTTGAATAAGAAAGTCAAAGCCTTCTGAGAGCAGCACATGCCAGGAGCTGACCTTTGAAAATAAAAACAATCCAGTTTTTTTTCGTAATTTTTGAATTTTATTTTATTTATTTTTTATACAGCAGGTTCTTATTATTTATCTATTTTATATATATTAGTGTATACATGTCAGTCCCAACCTCCCAATTCATCACACCACCACCACCCCCCGCCACCGCTTTCCCCCCTTGGTGTCCATACATTTGTTCTCTACATCTGTGTCTCTATTTGTGCCTTGCAGACTGGTTCATCTGTACCATTTTTCTAGGTTCCACATATATGCGTTAATATGCGATATTTGTTTTTCTCTTTCTGACTTACTTCACTCTGTATGACAGTCTCTAGATCCATCCATGTCTCTACAAATGATCCAGTTTCATTCCTTTTTATGGCTGAGTAACATTCCATTGTATATATGTACCACATCTTCTTCATCCATTTGTCTGTCGATGGGCATTTAGGTTGCATCCATGACCTGGCTATTGTAAGTAGTGCTGCAGTGAACATTGGGGTGCATGTGTCTTTTTGAATTATGGTTTCCTCTGGGTATATGCCCAGCAATCCAGATTTTTGAACTTAAAAAAAAAAAAAGTTGGACTTATTCTTCTCATTCAGTTATTTACAGAGGGCCTACTATGTGCCATGTACCATTCTAGACGGTGAACAAAACATAAAAACCCCTGCCTTTTGGAAAGCTTTACATTATGTGCAGTAAATATATCATTAAATATAGAATATGTCTGATGGTGGTAAGTGCTATGTAGAAAAATGAGACGCAGAGATGATGTTGGGGGTTGCATCATCTGGGGTGGCCAGGGAAGACTTCATAGAGAAGGTGACCTTTCAGCAGAGACCTGAAGGAGGGAAGAAGGAAGCTGGGCTGGTCTCTGGCAGAGGGGAATAGCAGGTGCAGAGGCTTTGAGGTGAGTGTACCTGTTGTGTGAGGAACAGCAGGAAGGTCTGACTGGCTAGGCTGTGGCAACTGAGTAATGGCCTCCCTGAGATGTTCATGCCCTAATCCTCAGGTCTGTGACTATGTTATCTTTTATGGTAAAAAGACCTTTGCAGGTGTAAGTTAAGGATCTTCACATGGAGTGATCTTGGATTATCCAGGTGGGTTCATTGTGACTACAGAGCTCCTTAGAGGGAGGCAGGAGGTCAGAGAGGAGAGGAGATGCTATGTTGCTGGCTTTGAAAATGGAGGAAGGGGCTGCAAGCCAAGGAATGTACGTGGCCCCTCAAAGCTGGAAATGGTAAAGAAACAGATCGTCCCCTGAAGCCTCCAGGAGGAATGCAACCCTGCTGCCAACACCTTGATTTTATTTTATTTTATTTTTTGGCCACGCTGTGCAGCTTATGGGGTCTTAGTTCCCTGACCTGGGGTTGAACCCGTGCCTCCTGCAGTGGAAACGTGGACTGCCAGGGAGTTCCCCCAACACCTTGATTTTAGACTTCTGGCCCCCAGAACTGTAAGAGAATAAATGTGTGTCATTTAAAGCCGTAAGTTTGTGATAAGTTGTTAGAATATCAATAGGAAACTAACACAGGGATGTAGTGCGCAGACAGGGCTAAGAGAAGGAGAGATGGTCCAAATTCAAAAGGCACTTAATCTGTTAACAGAACTTGAACTTTTATTCTGAATGAGATGGGAAGCCATTGAAGTGTTTTAATCAGAGGAGTGACAAGGTCTGACTTATATGTTAAAAGGGATCATTTTCCCTGCCATGTGAAGAATATGCTGGGGGACAAGGCCGGCAGCAAGGAGACCAGTTTGAAGGCTACATGGTGGTTTGGACCAGGACTGTGCTGGTAGAAGTGGGTGGAGTCAGGGTTGCTGAGGGGTTGGGTGTGGGGAGAGGAGGAAGAGTCAACAGGACTCCAGGGTGTTTGGCCTGAGCACCTGGGTGGATGAGGTTACCGTTACTAATGAGGGGAAAATGGTGGCATGAGCAAGTTTGGGGGGAAGATCAGTACTTGAGTGTGAGGCTGCAGATGAGTTCTGGGTTGAACTCAGGGTTGAAGATGTCAATTTGGAAGCAGTCAGTACATGGATGGTATTTAAAGCCAGGAAACTGAACGAGATCATCAGCAAAGTGAGTGTAGATAGAGGAGGAGATGAGGGGTTGGGCCCTGGCACAGGCAGTGAGTAGACACAGTCCTCTGAACCAAGGGAGAGCAATTTTCAAGGAGGTGAGAGTGATCAGAGGTAATAAGCGGTCAAGTGAGAGGAGGACTGAGAAGAGACTGCTGGGTTTAGCAGTGGGAGGTCAGTGGTGTGTCCTCCCCAGGTAGACCTCATTATGTCATTGTGTGACTGGAACGGTGACCCTTTTTCCCCTGTTGTGGGCCTCACTGGTAACCTTAATCCAGGCAGAGTTAATAAAGCTAGTTTTTGAGTCGAGGGTTTTAAAATTTTTTTTCTTTTAATGCTGCAATTCATAGTGGTGCTATAAAGCAAAATGCTGGAGACACTTTTATTAGCAAATTCTTGCAGCTGAGGCTCACTCAGTGGGGCTTTTACTGGGCAGGGCCAGTCCAATCCTGGTGTATTAAAGAAAGACCATTAGGCCTTTGGAAAATTCAGGCTCGTAAACTTTCTAGATTTAATGTAATTTAAGAAATCAAAACAATTAGATTTCCTTTTGGTGAGACTCTTTAAAATTTACTTGTGAAAGTTTAACTAGGTGTTTTTCTTGTTGATTTTTTTTCCCCCTTCAGGATTAAAAGAAATTCTTAAAGCCTGTCATTTTTGTTCTCCTTTAAAAGAAGAATAAAAAGGCAACCCTCTCTTTATCATTTGCTAAAGAAATTGCTGGCACATTTCTGTGTTCAATACCTAATCGTAGATACAATCCTGATCCCTTTTTGGAAGTAATTCTCACCTCTAGCTTTTATAAATCCCTCAAAGAGCTTTATTGTTTGTTTTCCAGGATTAAACTTTATCCTGAATATTATTTTCTACAGAAGAGGCCCTGTGGTCTAGGGGTTAGCGGTGGGGATGATGCACTGAAACATCAATGTTTTGTTCTCAGGTTTTTATCCCATAACCCTGTTGTACAAATTTCAGATTGTGTTATTTAAGACAATTTGACATTTTCTTCGAAGCTGATATAAAAAAATGTTTTCGGCTTCCAAGATTTTTAAGGTCTGACATATATTTGAGAGTTGTTGAAAGTCTCTGAAAAGTTTCTCCGTTTTAAAGTGGCTGGAATTTGTACAGTTCAGTACTCATTAAAACTCATCCAGAATGTTTAATTGGGATATTCTGGTTTGTAGTCACTGAGCATTGAATTTGGATTCTCCTGAAATGATGATGATTCACTGGCTTCATCTAACAAAGTGCAGCCTTGTAGCTAATTTTTGGACTGCAGAATTACAAAGATTACCCGCTGTTGGGGGCCAGTCTTGTGATCCAACTCGACTGTAAGGGCAGAGACCAGAACTTTTCCCTCTAGCTTCCCCAGCCATGGGCAGGCGGCCCCAATCTGGTCATGTCCGTGGGGTGTCACCCACCTGCAAAGGTGTCAGATTGGCAGGTTGAGGTGGAAAGTAGATAAGAATTGCTGGCCTTAGTGTCTGCATACAGTTGGTGCCCAACATGTGTTTTAATTGACTGACTGATACCCATATCAATGTTCTGTAAGGTGTCTCCTGGAGGACACTGGGCTTTTGAGACACTCCTTGTAAGAAGAGTTCAGGAGCTAGATACGTTCGAGCAATGCAGCCTCTTACATTTGCTTCTTAGAGATATGCAACACGTGTCAGTCTGTTAAAAGCTCTGAGAAGTTCTGCAGTGAAGAGTCCTGCTTAATTTTGTTTAAACCAGTGTTCTCCAAACTCGTGTGACGGTGGAATCCTTTTCTAAAATAACTTATTAATGCCCTAAGGAGCTGCTATTCTATTGAATATGCTTTGGGAAGTGCTGGTCTGTGTAGTGAAATAATGAGCCTGGGTCTTTCATCTAGTAGTTGCATTTCATAAATTCTACACAATTTTACATTTTATAATTTTTACAGAAAAGGGCTGATGTATCCCAGGGATCAGAGTAAACTGCCGTGTGGTTAGCTAGCACTTTGTGCCTTTGAGAACCCATGAGGGTGTCTGTGTGTTCACCCTTATACTTTATTTAACCCTGAATTGCAGGGGCCTGTGGGAGAAATACTCTGCTCTGGAGCTATTTGAGCTGTAGCCTGGCTCCTTCACAGCTGATGTTGGTCTGTCCCTGTCTGTGCTTCATGATTGCCTAGTGCTGAGACTCACTTTGGCACGGACAGATGGACAGACACCACCAGTGTCATGGACAGGCTCAGCTGTGGACCAAACATGCCAAAAATAAAACCATGGTGTTCTGTCTAGTGGAAACTGGAACTCCAGTGTTACTGAGTCATTATCCCATTCTTTATTGCCTGACCACTTGTGATCAGATGAGGGTTTGTTTCCCCGATGCCCTTATGGCTAAGATGGAGAAGTGTGAGATGACAGTGTGGTTAAGTGGATTTGTAACTGATGCTGTGGCCGTGCCTGGGGTGGGCTGCTTAATGGATCCATGTCAGCCTTGGGGGAGGGCTCTAGTGGTTTGCCACGGGCTCCATCCTCAGCCCTATCCTGGTTAATTTTTTAAAATAATTAAGACATGAAGCCCCACAGACTGTATTTTGCTGATGACTTATGTAAAGGAAAAGTAGCATACCTACAATGGATGACAGAATTGAGATGCAAAAATGATATAAAATGCTGGGGGTGGGCCTCCCTGGTGGCGCAGTGGTTGAGAGTCCGCCTGCCGATGCAGGGGACGCGGGTTCGTGCCCCGGTCCGGGAAGATCCCACATGCCGCGGAGCAGCTGGGCCCGTGAGCCATGGCCGCTGAGCCTGCGCGTCCGGAGCCTGTGCTCCGCAACGGGAGAGGCCACAACAGTGAGAGGCCCGCGGACCCCAAAAAAAAAAAAAAAAAAATGCTGGGGGTGGGTATGTGTGATGAGGTGGGATTTAAAATGGATAGAAAGTTTAGAAAGTTAAGAATTTAAGTTTAAGACATAATAGTGTGAGAGTAAGAAATGGGGACTTTATTTTTCTTTAATTGCAACTTGTATTTAAAAAGACTGAAGATTGATAAATACCAAACTGAGGTTACTGTTGGCGAGAAAAGGATGTGGACCCTGGGGGATGCATAGGAGTTTTAAGCTTATTGGTAATATTTCAAAGCAGGGTGGTGTATCCATGGGTGTTTGTAATATATACCTTTTTGTCTACCTTAAATATTTAATAAAATAAACAGACTCCAGAAGCTCAGGACCATATGTTCTGTAACCATAAGGATGTATCTTCAAGTGAAGGAGCAAATTAGTATCTGATAAAATCCTTCTGTTCATGGCACTTGACAGTCTATATCTGGGGTATTGTTTAGTCCTGAGTATCAGGACTTTTGAAGAGGGACACCAGAGATGCATAAATACTAGGGTGCATTTCAGAGATAATGGGTAGGGGAGCTAGTCCTATGACCATTAGTTGGAGAAAACGGGTGTGTTTAGACCAGTGAAGAAGTGACTAAGGGGACATGTGATGGCTGCCTTCAGCCATTTAAGGAGCTGTCAGTATGGTTTTTTTTTGTTCCTCTTTTCCTATATTACTATCTTTTTTTTTAAAAAAAGAAGTTTATTTATTTATTTAAGTATGGTGGGTCTTCGTTGCTGCACGCGGGCTTTCTCTAGTTGTGGCGAGCGGGGGCTACTCTTTGTTGTGGTGCACGGGCTTCATTGTGGTGGCTTCTCTTGTGGAGCACGGGCTCTAGGCGTGTGGGCTTCAGTAGTTGTGGCTCACGGGCTCTAGAGCACAGGCTCAGTAGTTGTGGCACACGGGCTTAGTTGCCCCGTGGCGTGTGGGATCTTCCCGGACCAGGGCTCGAACCTGTGTTTCCTGCATTGGCAGGTGGATTCTTAACCACTGTGCAATCAGGGAAGCCCTGTTTGGTTCTTTAAAAAAAAATAAAATATTGTCTCTTTGTCAATATTCTCTACTTTGTGAGACATTATGCTCATAAGTTTATTTCTTTAGATATGCTTTCCTTTAGTATTTTGAATATATTTATAATGGGGTATCCCACTCCCCAGGTTTTCCTTTTAAGGCTTTCGATTAGCCTCCTTTTAGCCCTACTTGGTAGTGCCATGTCAGGCAGCTGCACTGTTAAACAGTTGTCCCTTATTTTTTTCTGACAAATGCCCTGGATATAGGACAGAGTTAGATCTAAGTCAGATTAGATAAAAACAAGCCTCGAGAACAGAGCTTTCTAGCAAGCTGCCAGACAGGCCAAATAGTGACGGTTCTCTGGGGATGGTACTTTTGGAGAGCAATAAACCCATTTGGCCTCTCTGGGAGCTGGTAGACTGCTGGTTTTTACAGCTGCTATAGTTGGAGGCTGTTGGTTTTCAAGGCTACCATGGAGCTAGAGGATGAGGATGGGATTAACGCAAGTGAAAACAATACAAAGGTTGCTCTTCTTACCAAGATTCAGCCATTTTTCTTGAATAGATGCTTCTCAGAACGTTGCAAACCTTTAGTTAATTTCTAGAGTTCTGAAAAAGTTGATTTTGACAATTTTTGGCAGTATTCTTGTTGGTTTTGTGGAGGAGCAGATTTTCGGAGATCTTCAACTCTGTAGTCCTGGAAGCTAACTCCCTATTGGTATTTCTCAAATGAGGCACCCTTGTGTAATGAGAGTCTGCCATGCACATGCTGTGTGCTCTCTCTTTGTCTCTTGTTCTCTCTTCTTGTCTGAGTATTGGATGTCTTGAAGTGGCCCCAAGGGAGTGTTAAGGAGCACAAGTTACCATGGACCACTGGTCATGACTCTTACTTTCTTAGAAGGGAGGCTCAGCCTTTGGGTGGACAGCAAGCAGAATGTGTTGCAGACCCCAGATCATGCTGATCTGCTGGATCAGTTTCTCATTTTGCGAGCAGAGTCCATCTTTTGCAGTCTGCCCAGCTTTTTACATTATCGCATGATGAAGTAAATCCATCATTCCCCAAAGTTAGGGTTGGAAGACAAAGCACTAATAGCTAGGGTGTGGAGAAAAGGGAACACTCTTGCACTGCTGGTGGGAATGTGAATTGGTACAGCCACTATGGAGAACAGTATGGAGGTTCCTTAAAAAACTACAAATAGAACTACCATATGACCCAGCAATCCCACTACTGGGCATATACCCTGAGAAAACCATAATTCAAAAAGAGTCATGTACCACAATGTTCATTGCAGCTCTATTTACAATAGCCAGGACATGGAAGCAACCTAAGTGTCCATCGACAGATGAATGGATAAAGAAGATGTGGCACATGTATACAATGGAATATTACTCAGCCATAAAAAGAAATGAAATTGAGTTATTTGTAGTGAGGTGGATGGACCTAGAGTCTGTCATACAGAGTGAAGTAAGTCAGAAAGAGAAAGACAAATACCGTATGCTAACACATATTTATGGAATCTAAGAAAAAAAAATGTCACGAAGAACCTAGGGGTAAGACGGGAATAAAGACACAGACCTACTAGAGAATGGACTTGAGGATATGGGGAGGGGGGAGGGTAAGCTGGGACAAAGTGAGAGAGTGGCATGGACATATATACACTACCAAATGTAAAATAGATAGCTAGTGGGAAGCAGCCGCATAGCACAGGGAGATCAGCTCGGTGCTTTTGTGACCACCTAGAGGAGTGGGATAGGGAGGGTGGGAGGGAGGGAGACGCAAGAGGGAAGAGATATGGGAACATATGTATATGTATAACTGATTCACTGTGTTATAAAGCAGAAACTAACACACCATTGTAAAGCAATTATACTCCAAAAAAGATGTAAAAAAAAAAAAAGACATTGGTGGTAAAACAAAACAAACCAAAAACAAACAAAAAACACTAATAGCTAAAATGGCCATTTCCTCTGGATACTGTTGGGATTTGAAATTCAGTCCAGTCACAATATTAATTTCTCTATATCAGATCTTACCATCCTAGATAATTGCTTGAGTTTTCTGTTAAATCGTTTTTTTAATCTACACATTTAAAATCTTAAGTTTTTGCACATAGTATAAATCTGAATTTCTCATATGACCAGAAGTTTTGGGTTATGGATATTTTATTACAGCTCTTTACTTCAGAGGTCATTGGTCTGTAGCTCTGTAAGATGGAAAGACAAGTGCTTATTGGTAAAAGGTAAAGAGATTCTGTTCTGAAAAGCTGTGTATGATTTTATATCTATTAACATGTTACAGTGTGTATTTTATGCCTTTTATGTATTTGTCTCTTTTTTTCTCTTTATATTTTATACACATATATATATATATAAAATAACCAAGTAGTTTAAAATGTGACATTAGATGGTAGTACAACAATTTTGAAATCTTGAAAGATAAAACAGGAAACATTTGCTTGTATTTTTTTTCGCCTCAGAGTGTTTTGTTAATGAGACATTTTATACTGCCATAAACCCAGGGCAGTAATAAAGGTGTTGATTGATTTTTGGATGACAAGGGACTTGTCTAATTGCAGAACTTGACATTTGTGTCACTTCTGCTGTTTTAGGTGAGCAAGACGTGGAAGGTGATTGCAGAAGATGAAGTACTCTGGTACCGGCTGTGCCAGCAGGAAGGGCACCTTCCCGAGAGCAGCATCTCTGATTATTCTTGCTGGAAGCTCATCTTCCAAGAGTGCCGAGCCAACGAACACATGTTAAGAACCAACTGGAAGGTAGGCAGTGGCCAATATCATTACCTGTAGGGGAATAGCCTGCAAGGACACAGGAATCCAAGCCTGGGATTAAACACCGAGTCCTTCCAATTTCATCCTGAGATTAACTGCCACAAACAAGGAGAGGAGGAGGATGGTGAGCGTCCCTTCAGCTCTTGGTGATTTGTTGCCCCTTTTGTCGCCCATTAGAGTATCTGCCCTTGTTTTCAAGCGCACTCTTTGGGAGCGTCCTGTTGTCCTCTAGGAGAGGAGGGGTGAGACTGAGGATCTGGTCCCCTCACCTCTGGTGGTTGGGGTCTTTGGGCTAGTGCTCAGTGCAGCCCCTTTTCACTGCCACCATCTCCCTGGATGGACCAAGAAAGCACCACCTGAATACAAAAGAGGGGCTGAAAATGCTATCTCCAGTGAATTCTAAGAGGGAGATCATTAAGCATCTCTAAGTACTGTCTTCTCTTCCCTCACATAACCTATTGGCTTGCTTCCATAACATTTATCACTTCAAAATTTCTACAGAAATATTAGATCACAGCTATGAATTTGCACAGAACAGTGTTTCTGTAGAAAATAACTGTCAAGAACAGTGTTACATAAAGCTGTTTAAGGCATGACGAGACAGCAGTGTGGTGCCCATTTCTTCCCACCTGGGTAGCTGGATATTCAGTTGGAAGGAAGGGACAGAACTGTATTCTTTCCCGTCCTGTAAAGGTCAATCCTAATAGACTTTGAGATTAACAAGCTTTTGCTCATTACTGATAGTGACATATTGCCTATGTGCATGTCTGTCCCCAGTCACCTCATAACCTGATTAGTGACCGATACTCTTGATCTGGGCAGCGTCACAGTTCCTAGCAAAGTTAATAAGAGGTAGTGTTCCTCTAACTCGGGTTTCTCAACCCCAGCACCAGTGCCATCTGGGACCGATACTTTGCGGTGAGGCCTGTCCTGGGCATTGGCAGGATCTTCCGCAGCATGTCCAGCCTCTCCCCAGTATATGCCAGAAGCATTCTCTTCCTCCCCGCAGCTCTGACAACCAAAAAGTCTTCAGACCAGTCCGATGTCCCCTGAGGGCAAAATCAGCCCTGGGTGAGAACCATCCTTCTAAAGAGGATTAGCATAGCCATGAAGACCCACCACTAAGTACAGATCCCTCTGGCCCCCCGCTCTGTGTATCCACTCCAGGTAATAAACTCGCGTGGAGGGCCCCCCTCGCCCTCTTGCCCATTTGCTTGGTTATGTCTGTGTGAAGGACATAAGTGAGAGCAGGCATTGGGTTTGCCAGAGCTGCTTAGACAGGCTGGGGTCCGGAAAGCAGAGGGTCTGACTCTGGCAGGAGGAGCCATAATTTAAGGAAAGCTTGAGAGTGAGGCATTTACTAGGGCCTTTCTGTCTGGGAAGGAGGGATACTTTTGAGATTTGTGAGCATGAGAGCTGGAGATATTCCATGTACCCTGGCTTGAATTCATAAATGTCAGATTCTAAGAGAGAAAGCAGCAGCTGAGTTCTTTGTTTCCTCTTTGGTATTAGAAAGCTAGGGAGGGAAGCAGGTACAGCCTCCTCATCCATGCTGGAGGGGGCAGAAGTGAAGGTGTTTAAAGACCCGCCTCATAGCATCTGGCACTTAATGCCAGTATACAGATGACATACAATCTAACTGAACGTCTGTTTTGTTGTTTTTCTGCAACAAACCCAAAGCCATGTGTTTGATAAGTGCTCAATAAGAGGTCGTTGCTTGAATGACCTGGAGTCAAACTGCAGGGAGACCGGAGGGAGGCTTCTCTGTGGAGTTTCTCAGGCCCATTTCCTGCACTGTTACCTGTGAGGACTACAGAAGTAAAATGTCAAATGATGACTCTTGCATTAACTGTAGTGATGGGATTCTTGTGATTCTAGAATGAAAGGAATTCTTATGAAAACATGAAAGGTAGTGCAGAGCAAGATGCTTTCCCTTTGTGTGCCTCTGATTTCTCATCTCTAACATGGAGCTGAGAGTAGCTGCGCTCTTTGCGCCGTTGTGAGGATGACTGTCTAATGATATATTTAACACTCCTCCCACAGCGCGTGGCCTGTGTCTGCTGCTCAGTTAGCATTGGCCTTGGCACGCAGATGCTGTGGTTTGGTGCTATTCATGGTCAACCTCAGGATGGGTTGGGAAGGTGATTTGGTTTGGCATCTCCTAGGTTGGTGTTTGAGGAAGCTGAGAAGGGACCCCAGGGTTCTCAGTACTTCCACACAGGGGATGACCTGTGAATGCAGGAACTTACCTGGACCTGCAGGAGCTTACCTGGACCTGCAGTTCAGAGCCAGCGTGCAGATGATCTTCCTTTTCCTGGTGTTTGCATACACTCATTTCACTGTAGCATTCTAGGATCTCTCTAATCCAGAATACCAGTGTGGGGTTGGAGCCCTTGATGGGGAGGAAGCCACGTGGTGAAACTTAGTGGAGGACGTGAGCACACAGGCCCTCTCCTTTTCTTTCAATAGCTTGTCCCTCAAAAGAGCTTTGCTGTTCTTGTCATTTTGGCTGTGGCCCTCGAACAGATGATTCTCAAGTCCTTCCATCCCCATGTCTCCACTCGCAGGACAGCCCCACTTGGATGTGTCCAGTTGTGTCCCTCAGCCTTGGACTTGGTCCTCGAGTTCAGTGAGATCACCATGTAGATCGTCTTGCACAGTGCCTGGAGTACAGCTGCTTAATAAATGTTGGTTTTAATGGAATGGATGTCATCATCTGTCTCCTAATAATATAAATAGTAACTACCATTTATTGAAAACCTGCTATGTGCTAAGAACTGTGCTTGCCACTTACACACACTATTTCTAATCCTTGTGCTGGTACAGCAAAGTTGAAATTATGGATGGCTTGGTATTTTTTTTTAATTGAAGTATATAGTTGACTTACAATATTGTTTCAGGTGTACAGCAAAGCACTTCAGTTATGTGTATATATTTTTTGATGGCTTGGTATTCTTTTTTTTTTTAAACATCTTTATTGGGGTATAATTGCTTTACAATGGTGTGTTAGTTTCTGCTTTATAACAAAGTGAATCAGTTATACATATGTTCCCATATCTCTTTGGCTTGGTATTCTTGAATACCTTTTATTCACGCTTGCTTTTTGACTTAACTGTCCTGCCCTGCCCTTCCCAACATCCCACATGTAAATACTTTCTATTCTTCAAGATTCCCTTTATTTTAAAAATATTTTATTTATACACATACACACACACACACACATTTTTTTTTTGCGTTACGCGGGCCTCTCACTGTTGTGGCCTCTCTCATTGCGGAGCACAGACTCCTGACACGCAGGCTCAGCGGCCATGGCTCACGGGCCCAGCCACTCCGCGGCATGTGGGATCTTCCCGGACCAGGGCACAAACCCGTGTGCCCTGCATTGGCAGGCGGACTCTCAACCACTGCACTGCCAGGGAAGCCCTATTTATACATATTTTGATCAATAAATAAACAATCGTGATGCAGTAAATCAAAAGTCATAAAAGGGCATGTACTGGAAAATACATCTCTTTCTCACCTCTCTCCACCTACCACCTAGTTCCCTCCTCAGGAGCAGCTGTGTTATGGGTTTTAGGGTTTCCTTTAAATACCCTTTCCATGAACCTCTGACCTCTCAGTCAGAAACAATGTCTTTTCTTTTCCCCATCCTGATTTTTATCTTGTATATACTTTTTCATTTTATTCTGAGAGCATTTATAAGGGGTGTTAACAGGTAAAATACCATTAACTACTTTCTTTCATCTGAACTGAACTTTTTAAATACACTTTATACATTTCTTCACTAGCAGCCCACTGCGGAGTGGAGTGGTTAACATCCTGTAATCCCCTCAAGGACAGGGCCAGCGTCTCGTGCATCCCGTGCCCAGTAGTTTCATTCAGTGTGTTTGTAACTCTTAAATACATAGCTTAACATATTAGTTGTCTCTGTCCTTTCGAATGTCTTGATAACTATGGACACAGTCCATGCCGTAAAAAAACTGCCATGAATGTAGTTGAGAGCGAAATGCTTTGTCTCCTGGCTATCCAGAGAATAGTATAAACTGCACCCCCTTTTCTTATGCAGAATCGCAAAGGCGCTGTGAGTGAGCTGGAACACATTCCTGACGCGGTTTTATGTGATGTGCATTCTCACGATGGTGTTGTCATTGCTGGGTAAGCGAAAACAGTTTTTCAGTTAATATTCTTCATCCTAAGGTCTTTCACTTTTCATGGACCACCCTCTGCGTCCCAGCCACCTTATTCTCCCTTGGGAGTGCGTGCCTTCCCACTTACAGCCCTCGTGGAGATGGGCGGTCTCCACGATTCTATATCCTCCAGTAGTTGAGAGCTCTGAAGCTAGTGGTGTGGAGCAGCTCTGTAATCCATTTGTGTCCGTGTATCTTTTGAGCTTTTAAATCACTCTTATGGCATGTTCTGTTAGATTTTCATTAAGGCAAACAGTTTGTATTTTATGAAGACATAAAAAAGTCAAGCAATAATAATAAGTGTTGACAGAAACAGGTGCTGTTTTTTTGTTTGTTTTCTTTTTTTTTTTGTGGTACGCGGGCCTCTCACTGCTGTGGCCTCTCCCGTTGCGGAACACAGGTTCCGGACGCGCAGGCTCAACGGCCATGGCTCACGGGCCCAGCCGCTCTGTGGCATGTGGGATCTTCCCGGACCAGGGCACGAACCCGTGTCCCCTGCATCGGCAGGCGGACTCTCAACCACCGCACCACCAGGGAAGCCCCAGGTGCTATTCTTGATCTCTTGTTCTGAAGCCTTTATTATGAGGAAGGGCTGTGGCCACAGGTAATCTTCCTTCCCCACCACACAGTTCGTATTTGCAGTTAACTTGTCCTGAAATAGGCTTTTTGTTAGTCTCCATTGCCGAGAAATTTAATTCTAACTTCTGTGAATTCCTTTGGCTTCTGTTCCAAAAAGCACTTTCATGAATTCTTCATATTTATTACAGAGATGTTTTTATGTGTTTCTTTAATGTATAATAAGAAGATAACTTTCTTCTTGGATTAACAAGATGTCTTGAACTAGAGTCTCACGTTGTGTACTTAATGCCATAGAGACCAGGACACTTAAACTTCTGAGTCTGGATTGACTTAGGAGTGAGACACCCAAAAGAGGTTTCTACCTGGAGGAGCAAACAAAAACAAACCTTGGACTTAACAGCTTAGTAGTAGGAGAGCCTTTTTCTTTAAAGAAAACTCTTTCCTTCAGAAGCATTCCTTAATTGAAATTTCCAAGAGTCAGGTTATTTTAATATTTTGTGGTCTGTAGTACCTATGTAAAAGTATTTTGCTTCAAACAAGATAAGCCTTAGGAGGAACACTTTCCATTAGCTTGTGTTTTACTGGCCATGATTTCGAGGCCAGTAAATACCCTTCTTGGGAGTGCTATAGAACTATTACTTTTAGAAAAATTAATGGACCAGAAATCTAGAATTTTATCCCTTCAGTTATCAGTGTGGCTCTAGGCTTCTGCCCCTCATTGCTCAGGTATGGGCCTGAGAGCTCATGCTAGGTAAGATCCTTTTCACCTGCTAATTCTGAGATTCCTCAATAACTCCCAAAGGGACTGGGATCATTCTAGCTTAGAGAAGTCTCCTGATGTGTCAGGGGCCTTTGAGGACAGACTATTGAGATTGAACTGAAAGAGTCATAAAAGGAATTAGAAATAAGGGAGACGATTCTCAAAAGCCAATTATGAATTTCTTATCTGGACACTAGTCCAGATGCCAGTCCTCCTTTTCCTGCCTCTCCGTTCCCTCGAGGCCTGCTCAACATTACGGATTATGCCAGCACAAAGCAAAGCGATGGCAGAGTTTAGTGGATCGATAAGATGAAACTTGATCTGTGGGTCAGAGAGTCTCCTCATGGCCCCTCTTTCTAAGAGAACCTTACGTTTATGGCCTAGCATCAGATACTTCAATCTTGCTTGTATGTAGAGCATTTTGTGTTTATCATTAAAATTTTATCTGGTGGTTACGATGCTTGTTTTACTGGGTCAGATCTTGAATCCCTTTTCATTTGAGACAGCGGTGTTTGTGGTTACCTCATTCCCAATCAATGTTGTATTCACCAGGCTTTCTGCAGTTCTGTATCTCCAAGGACCTTCTTAAAGAGACAGTGGCCACCTCACCATTTCCTTCTCTTTTACTTCCCTTGCATTTCTCCTATTTTTCTTTTTCCCTTCCTTCTTCTCTATTTCTTTACACAAGTAGAATCTGTTCAGATGCTTAGTTTTTTTATATCTGCAGCTAAGCAATGTGACATTTTTGCATTTAAACCTGTTAAATGTATTTTATATAATTGATGAAGATTATGTTGCAGAATCTTAGCTTCTTCCCGGCTTTTCAGTCCTTTTGTGTAAATGTTCCTGGTTTGGAGCTGCATTGCTTAGGCTTACACTGATTTGTGTCACACTTAAGCTTAGAGCGAACCCAGTCTCGGCTCTGCCTTCCTCTTCTTTGCGCGCAGAACCAGGGCACCCTTCAGATGCACATTCACTCGGAAACGCTGAGACACTCTAGTCCCTGTCCAGTGAAAGGACCTGGACGCCTCTTACCTGAGGCTTGTTTTTCCAGCAGAGGAAACAGACGTTATCCTCAAAGCTTTTGATCTTTCACTGTTGTCCATGAGTGTTTGCTTCCTTTACTATCTCATGGGTGATAGTTTTCCAATTACCTTTTCCTGATGTTTGGAGCCTTTGAAATTTGTTTCCAACCTCCCTTTTTCCTCATTACTCTTCCCAGGGCACCTTTGGTTTCCGCCCCCACCTCCGCCGCACTGTCCTAGTTACCTCTGACCATGTCTTTTTTTTAACTTGAGATGCTGTTTCCATACCATAAAATCTACCCTTTTAAATTGTGTAAGTCAGTGATTTTTAGTATATTCACAAGGTTGTGTAACTGCCCACCATTATCTAATTCTAGAACGTTTTCATTACCCCCAAAAGAAACCCAGTCCCTGTTTTTTCATGCCCAGCTCAAGCCTTGCCTCCTCCCACAGGTTCCATGGGGCGCTAGCTTATTAGTGCCCCACTGCCGCTCTGCCCCAGCAGCTACCCTCCTCACACCTCCGGAGGGGTGATTTTCTGCAGCTTATAGGGCAGCTAATCACGCGGCCTTGAGGCTTCGCCTAAGCATTTTTGTCTTAACTTTACAGCCATGTATTTTTTTCCAGTTAATTTGTAAGCATCTTTTAAAACTAGAGGTGATATATAATATTTCATTAAATGCTCTGTAGTACTAATACATTTTTTTAGTCTGAAAAAAAGCATTAACATTTGATAGACTCCCTTCCCCCCACCTGTATACTACATGTTACGTGGGAAGCTGGAGGAATTCCTAATTTCTTTTGTCTGTTCTCTGATTTCTTAGTTTTTTTCAACTTAGAATCATACAGCTTGAAACCCGGAGGAACTTAGAGATTCTCTTCCGAAACGCTCATTCTGGGTGAGGTAGCTGAGGCTCGGCAAGGTCCGGGGAGTGAGGCTGGGACCCGTGCCCTGCCTGCCCCACTGTGCTTCTGCGGGGGGCGTGCGGAGAGCCAGGCCCCAGCGCTGCCTTCTCCAGCCCTCGCTCGCTACTCTGATGGCTTGGCTATTATAGCGTCACTTTGGTTTCTTTTATGGCATGTATGGACCTTTCCTTTCTGTTAAAAATGAAAACAGTAGTAAAACCACATTGTCTTTGCAAAACTATTAGAAAGTGGAGAAGAGAAATCCACCTAAATCCCAGCATGCTACCACAATTCCCGTTGTGGTTTTTGGTGTGTACCGTTTATTTTTCTGCCTGTTTTTTAATATATATTTTAATTACTGGATTTAGGCAGATGGATTTTTATTTTTTCCAGATTAAGAAATTATTTTAGGGACTTCCCTGGCAGTCCAGTGGTTAAGACTCTGCACTTCCACTGCAGAGGGCACGGGTTCAATCCATGGGTGGGGAACTAGGATCCTGAATGCCATGTGGCACAGACAAAAAATTTTAAAAAAGAAATTATTTTCAAATGCCTTCATAATCCTCAACTTCTTTCCCATTTAACTTTTTGCCTTGAAGTCTCTAAACCATCCCTCAAACCCGGTCTCCTGAGTGCACCTTCCTTTTTTTCAGTCAGTGCCATAAATAAAGATAAAGATCAAGAGTTTGATCTTTTTGACTGTACCATCTTCAAATGGTGGGAGCCATGTATTAAGCATGTTTGTAACCTCAGAGCCTAACACCAGTCCCAGCACCGAGGAAACTTTGGGGAAGGTATGTATAGAAGGAAAACTCCTTGCACTTCTGAGACCCTGCACTCTCTGAGCCTCCTTACCGCATCTTTGACTTACCAAACTCTTACTCTGGCCCTTCCTTGTGCCCCTCTGTGGTGTCATGTGGCCACCTAGCAGTGATATGCAGCATCCCAGAAAATACCAGAAACAGTTGTTTTCTTTGCTGGTCAGGTAAGTGGAAGTTCCTTCAACAGTGACTAAGTATGTAATTCAAATACAACCTTTACTTTAATTTTTTCTGGCTAAAATTTCCCATTTCTTTAACCTGAGAATAATTTGTGCTGAGAAGCCACCAATCTCTGCGATAAGCCACCTGTCTCTTTCTCTCAGAGCTCAGCCTCTGTCTGTGTTTTCTTTGTGATCTTTCTGGTAGCGTTCCTGAAATGCGGTGACGTTTAGTGTGTGCCTTCCTTGGATTTAGAAGAAGAGATGTTATCTAGAAAGTTGGTTGATAATAAGTGATTAGGAAGCATGGTGTTTGTTTCCTTGTTTTTGTTTGTTTGTGGTGAGAGCTCCGAGAATTTTAGAATGTCTCTCAAATTATACGTTTATCATTGAGGGAAAAGCCTAGAAGGGACGAGGCTATGACGGCATCCCAGTCCTGTTTTGTGAGGCCTAGACTATCCTTTTTCTCCACAGTGCACTCTGGGAGTTAAGGGTGTTGAAAACAGATGACATCATGAGTTCAGAAGGGTCCCATTATAACCTGAGCTGTAGGTCTAGGTATAATTTGCCAGGAATATATTCGCTTTACTGCCATCTAGTGAAGGAGAGCATCTCGGGTAAAACTTGCCGGAGAAAGTCAAGCGGGGGGGGGGTGCTCACTGGGAGCCTTGTGCCAGCTCTGCTAACCATTAAGCTATTAGCTCACGAGAAGCTTTTATCAGATGCCCAGGAGTATGGTGGTGTTTTGCAATGAAGTCCCCTCCTCACTGTTACTTAAGATTCGTAAGTCTGAAGCGTTTCAGTTTGCATAAGAAAGCGCACTATTCACATTAGAGGACCATTTCCCCCCACCCCTGTTTTGGTTTTAAAAAACATCAAGCCCCCTCTTTGTGTCAAGGTTTTCCTCAACACTCCTAAATGTCTCTTCTTCCGTTTTCTACTGTGGTGATCTGCCTTTTTAGGGTGCAACTCCTGCCTTGACTGGAAGGAACAGTGACTGTGTATCCATGTTTCTTCTCTGTCAAGTGTGGTTGGAGGGAAAACTGGATCGTCTGATGTCACCAAGTGCTAAGTGTCTTCTTTCCCTGAAAAGTACTTAGTTGTCCTGTTTGGTCTCCTGCATTTCCTCCATCTCCATTCCCTCTGAGGCAAGTGACACCAAGCAAAACCACCCACACGTCTCTAGCAGCCAAGTGACCTCTGGCTGTCGTTCTGGCTTTTATCCTTCCTAGAGCTCTGTCTGTCTCAACCTGGACAGAGTCGAGAGGGTTGCCAGTCTTATGTAGACATGAAGCAACACTTTGAGCTTCCAGTTTATATATGTAAAATTTGGTGTCTGAATCCCTGGTTGGTTCACTTTGCCTATTGACACTTTATTGGAATGTTATCATTGTTTATAATTAAGAACTGTTGGAAAATAATAATAGTTCAGACATAGGTACGTGTCTGAGGTAACTTGAAATATCTTGCTTTTAGCCATTTTTTCTCCATTTTTCCCAGTAATTAAAAATGTGCCTTTGTATTGACCATGTGCCATGCCAAAATACGGCTCTGATCTGAAATAGTGTGTATTTGCCCTGAATTTTACAACACTTGCTATTCAGGAGCTGAGGACCTCAAGGATGGTGTTCATAATACTCTAGCTTCATGTGAATGTATAAAAATGGATAATACATAGGATTACTTTGAGGCTCTTGAGATGATAACAGATGCTTTGTAAATACAGATTGGTGATAAAAATTGCATTAGATAAATGTCACCCCATATTTATACTTACTAAGGACTTGCTTTCTGTCTTTCTCCTTTTTAAAAAACTGTTTCTCTTGGCAGTTCCTTTCAACCTTGCGTTATATAGACTTTGTGCTGCTGCTTACTATGACATTGGATTGTTTCCCGTAAGGAATTCGATCATTACCCGTTAGGGACCTCTTTTTATAAATACTTTTATTTATTTTCTGCTGTGAGGTATACATGCTTTTCTGGTAAGTAAGTCTGAGGTAAGATATTGATAAGAGACCAGAGGAGAGCTTTACATTTATTATATCCTTAATGAAGGAGCTCCAGAATATCCTTAATAAATACTGGTGAACTCATGACTGCATTTATCCATCTCTGGTTCTCCAAGGAATAATGGGAAGGGCCACAGCCACAGTAACTCTGCATAATCATCATTGACTCTGACTCTATTGATTGTGATTAACCAAGATGTATGGAAAACAGTTTTAAGTGTGTAGTGCATGGATCTCGTAAGGTCCATTAAGATGTTCATTATTTTTCAATTGATGCATCTTAAGCTGCACTTGATGTTTGTAGTAGTGCATTTCCACAGAAAGACTGCACCGTGGGATTGAGTTCATTTTGTTAATTGCATAATACAACACAGTCATGTTTCATAGAAAACAGTAAATACTCTTGCTTTCATTGATTTGTAATCTTTGGTATTACTAAAGTATGGAGTATGTGTGACTAGCTCCTAAAACCTCTGCATGTTAAGGGCATAATGAATGCTTCTTGAAATGTGGGCACTGCACTTGTAGGGGCCTCTGCCTAATTGCTTTGTAGGCTTTAAACCACTTCCATCTCCTGAGTTTAAGTCAGAATCGTTCATTCAGTATGTACTAAGCACAGATGAATACTGCAGACACATTCCTTGCTGAGGGGAGGGGTACACATCCCTTGCTCATAGGCCAAAGGGATACGGTTACAGGTGGTTACAGGACAGTGTGAGAGAGGTTAGGGTAGGGGAA
>NW_006783115.1:1528526-1534945 GCF_000442215.2 Lipotes vexillifer | reverse complement strand
AGCGGGCACCCTAACACACTGGGGAGAGGCACCTAGTGTAGGCTCCAAGTCAGGCAGGGTTTCTCCTGAGAAGTGACTTCTCAGTTGAGTCTGGAAGGGATGACTAGGAGTTGGCCAGGCAGAGTTTTTATTTATTTATTTGGCTGCACCAGGTCTTAGTTGCGGCATGCAGGCTCCTTTAGTTGTGGCATTCGGCACCTAGTTCCCCGACCAGGGATTGAACCCGGGCCCCCTGCGTTGGGAGCGTGGAGTCTTACCCACTGGGCCACCAGGGAAGTCCCCAGGCAGAGTTTTGTATGGAGTAAGGATGCAAGTAACTTGCATACATTCCGTGGCTCCTCACTCCCAAACCAACGGTGGGCATGAAGAATTCGTTACAGCATTTATTTTTCTGGTGAGTTGGATGGAATACAGCTTCAGAATCCTTCTCAACACAGAGCTGTAGGCAGCCACTACTGATTTATTGGATTTGACACACAAATGAAACCATTTGCTGTTCCTGGCCTGAGGCCTCATAACAAGGCTCCTTTTGGCTGCTGTGAGTACTTGATCAGAATAGACTTGTGACTTTGGGGGTGGCTGTATGACTGTGGTCCTGTAGAGGGTGAAGTTTTACCAGCCATCCCACATGTGCTCCCACATCACCTGTGAAGCATGTGTAGGCGGCACCTTTGCATCTGCCCAGTCCCACGCCCCTTGCCAGCATACTGAGCTTTTTTGTTGTTGGCTTCTTGCCTTCCACTTGAGCTGTAGTGGTAGAATTGATGAGTTAGGGTCAGGGGCTATGTCCGGCAAGCCTGAGTCACAGTATTGAAAACAGTAAATTCCTTTTATTGCACTTAAATGGGGATGGTTCTTAAAAGCCGTACGTGTTTACAGACACTCATTGGAGGAGGCAGAGTGACTTGTTGGCTAAAGCAGCAGTTAGAGAAAAGCCTGGGGACCCAGTTTGACCCCAGCTGTGCCCCTAAAATGTTTCTTGTGACCTTGGGTAAGTCACTTAACCTGACTTCCAGATTCTTTAAACAGTGCCCCAGGTTGTTGTGAAGAGCCTTGAAAAAAATTTTTTTAGCAAATCACTGGCAGCTGGAAGCAAAATGGAACCATCCCCCCACAGCTCCTACCTGCTTGGCTCCTTAGACGAGGAGAAAGGTTCAAGGTTGTTTGCAGCTGTACAGTACTTCTTCCCTTTTCTTCAGGTCTCCTTGTCCAAATAAGCAGTCTGCTTATTGGAAATGTCCTAGTTAATGAAAGCTCTTCAGTGGTAAATCATTTTAAATTTGCAGTTGGTCTGGTGTGCCGAGCTTGAAAGAGGCTCTATTCCCATTCTTTCAACAAAAAATCAGCTGTGGTCTCTGACCTATTTATTTGGAGGTGAATTCAACATTGCCAAGCATAAAAAAAGACTGGGAAAAGCATACAGCTTCACTGGTCCGTGCCGTGGGCCGGGACATCCTTACTCGTTTGGAAAAGGCTTCTTTCTTCCTTAGTTTTTCTTTAGTGTTCTTACATCAGCTAATATATTAGTCGCAGTTGTGCTTTGCACAGACACTAATTAGAGAGCCATCAACATTGGGGTCCAAAGGCTTACTGACAATGCAACTGTCATAGTGGTGTCTTAATTGGTTGAGTGTAATTGTCATTAGGCAGCCATAGAGACATCTGGAGCTCTGGAGAAAAATCAGCCCTTTTCCCTACCTCCCTTTCCTATCTGTTCCTGCTTCTCCTGGCCAACGTTATTAAGCGCTTTTAGATCACATTTAGAGTTTGGTCCAGGTCCTTCTGCCCCAACCAGTGTTTTACCCTCATGAAAATGTCTGTTTCTTTAGCACGAGTTCATTAACACAGTCTGAGCACCACTGCTATGGTTGCTTTCATGTGTTAGATTTTAGAGCCTATTGCTGAGTCATCGTGTAGTACCTGCTGAAATGGGATATTTATTCTCTTTTCCCATCATAAAGGAGACACCGAGTCTTTTATATTTGCCTTGTGAGTTGTTTTGCAGCATTTATGCTATTATCATGCTTTTTGGCCATGAAGAATGGAGTTGATTTAAACGGATCTATATGGAAAATTTCATGTTTACCAAAATAATTTAGCTTATTCCGTGTTTTATAGAGAGGTTTTAATCAGTTTGGAAGTAAATGCAAGAAGTCTGACGCATCTCGATGCACGCATTCCGGGTGTTTCACTGATCATTAGCACTAGAAGGTGGGCAGCAGAAAGAAAAGGAGATGCCACTCAAAGCAGCTGGGGACCCCCTTCTTTCAGCTGTGTGTAAGGCACTGTGATGGAGGATGTAGCGTTGAGGTAGGGCGTTCACGAGGACTTCACGGTCAGGGTGAGGAGACGTGGGATGTAGCAGTGAATGCCATTTCTTCAGGTCCAAGGGCACAGTAGTTGAGTCAGAGAGGCTTCGTGGAGGAGGAGGGCCTGGGCTAGGCCTTGAGACGTTGGTGGGCTTGAGTGAGGTAGGTGGTTCTCAATCTTGGTGGCATGTTGGGAAACACTGTTGTCTGGTTCCACCCTCAGAGAGTCAGATTTCATTGATCTGGTGTGCCCTTGGGTATTGGGAGTTTTAAAAGCATCCCAGGTGACTCTAATGTGTAGCCAAGGTTGACCCACCCAGCTGGGTCATGGGGAGGGAAGGGGCTCCAGAAAGGTGTAGCCAAGGTGCAGAGACACCTATGGTGTGGAAGCCAGTGAACGGCAGGCCTGGCTAGAGGCCAGCTCATGCTCAGGAAGAGGAGAAAGTGAGGCTGGAAGAGGGGTGGAGGCCAGTTTGTGGAGAGTCCTCAGTGCCTGGCCGGTAGTTAAAGCTTCATTCAGTGTGGTGTTGAGGCCTCAGGATTTACAGAGGGCTTCCTAGGTGTCAAGTACTATCCTAGTTCTACTGTTCTGGTCACTGGATCAACATCAGTGAGCAGGACCCAACCCCTGACCTTAGAAGCTTGTGGGTTCATAGGGGAGACGAACAGTCAGATGACTACACACGTACTCACACAGTTGCCACGAGAGGAAAGTCTAGGCCACTGTCATGGTAGATAATAAGGCTCGGTGTCTAGTGTGGAGAGAGAGGGAGAGAGATCTGCGTAGTCAGGTATTTTTGAGGGCTTGGCTGGTGCGGGGCTGGCTGCAGGTGGGCGAGGCTCAGGAGTGAGGAGGCTGCCGTGGGGCGGCCGGGAGCTGATGCGGGACCGGGACCCGGTGGCAGACTGGGAACGAGAAGGGCAGGAAGGGCGTGCTGACCACATGTATAGCACTGTGGGTGGCCGGGGAAGGAGGTATGGAGGAGCCCCTCGGTTTTGTACCAGTGACCTGGGATGGATGCTGTCAACGACAGAATCAGGAACTTGCAACAGGCCAGTCTGGTTGTGGGCTGAGGCTTTTTGAGGAGAGCACGTGTTTAATTTTAGGTGGGTGGAATTGCAGTGGAAGGGGACAACCTCATGGAAGAAGAGGCTGGTCAGGAGCCTTTTAGATGTTAAAAGATGCTCCTCTCTGTGTGACCTCTGCCCAGCGTCTCTCCTCTTCCCCAAAAGAGAGAGACACATTGTATTTCATAGCTCACGGTTGTGTTGTTCAGCAGTTTTTCAAGTTTTGGTTTGGTTGTTGTTGCTTTACCTTGGAACTCCTTGTGTAACGGGAGCTTGTGGATGGTGGCGCTCAGGCCATCCAAATCCTGTCCTCTGTATCCACTAAGGGGGCACCACGTGAAGACGGCTGGTGTGGTCCCATATACAGGTCATAAGAAACAGAATGACCAAGACTGATGGAAAGGAAATACATTTTCCTGGTTTGTGTACTTCTTTCTCTCAAAGTTCCTGAGTCCTCTGATCTCCTGAGTTCCCTCTGTCTTTCACTTACCTTCTCTGTATTTCTGAAAGATGTTTGCCATCCTTCTTACCCTTCTTTTCTGAATTGACTGGTGCCTTTCACATAGAATTTAACCTTAAGAATCTAATAATCATACACAGCCTAGAAATTCAACCATGTTATCTCTGTTGAGTGTCTCTGTTGCTAAGCATGTGGCCTTATTGCAGGGAATGCTCGAGTCATTTTTAGGGTGTCAGGGTGAGCCTGGTAGTTTTGGTGCAGTGCAGTGTGTGTTCTTATGGAGGTTTCCTCATTGAAGGTGATGTGGAGCTCTGCCTGGAGGGTCTGGGAGCCAGCAGCCGTGCTTTGGCCGTGGCGATATCAATATCTGCCTTGGCTTGTGCATCGCCAGGTGTAATGACACTCATGGAGTGAGCCTTTCTATTTACTGGAGGATCAGTGGTCAAACAGAGGCCCATCAGTCCAGGTTTAGAAAGCACGTCTCTCCTATTTGCCTCTTTACACTACGCATACACTCTCCAGTCACTGTCCTACAGGGAGAGAGTCCAGTGCTCCAACCTAGAGAATGTGTGTGACAGAATGGCCTTTGAATTCATAATGTACGTATTTGCTGTCAACTAATAATTTGAGGGAAACACTGCTACATTTAGTAAATGAAGCATTCCTGAATCAGAATATTCCCAGTTTCTTTATTAAGAAACCTTGCATGAGAAATTCACCTGTAACCACTTCATAGATGCATCATGTCATAGACTTAAGTAATTAAATAAATCTTGGAGTTATCTTGTTCGATTCTACACTTGTAATGCGAGATCAAAGAAGGAACTATGGCTTGGCCTCAGGAAGACTGAACACCTTTACAGTTGTCTGCCTGTCTCTGTGTTTGTGTGGGTTCATCATTAGACTCTTACCCCGTTTCTTTTTTTTTTAATCTTTATTGGAGTATAATTGCTTCACAATGCTATGTTAGTTTCTGTTGTACAACAGAGTGAATCAGCCATATGCATACATATATCCCCATATCCCCTCCCTCTTGAGCCTCCCTCTAGGTCATCACAAAGCACCGAGCTGATCTCCCTGTACTCAGCCATAAAAAGAAACAAAATTGAGTTATTTGTAGTGAGGTGGATGGACCTAGAGTCTGTCATGCAGAGTGAAGTAAGAGAAAGAGAAAAACAAATACCATATGCTAACGCATATATATGAAATCTAAAAAAAAAAAAATGGTACTGATGAACCTAGTGGCAGGGCGGGAATAAAGACGTAGACATAGAGAATGGACTTGAGGACACGGGGCCGGAGGGGAGAGGTGGAAGCTGGGGTGAAGTGAGAGGAGCATCGATATACATACATTACCCCGTTTCTAACGTGCTTTCCCACCGTTGCTTTACATGTTGAATCAACCCGCCTGTAGCAGATGTGAGGAACTTAGCGTAGACACCTCAGTGGCAGCCCGCGCACCACCTCATCATCTGGCCGTTCCATTATCGTTGGGGCCTGGTGTCTGGGCAGGTTCTGGCCCTGCCTTGGCGTTGATGGAGTGAGGCATTGGCTGCAGTGGCAGGTGTAATCGGAGAGAGTGAGCACTCCTGTCCTCTAAGCGGGCAAGACCGGGGAGTGTCATACATGTTGGCAAGAGCTTTTCATGAGAAGGCAGCACTGTCTGGCTGCTAAAGGCAAGATTTAATTGTTTCAGCAAATCAATTAGTCTTTAGGGACTTTAATCAGTCAAATCTGATGCATGGATGAAGTATTAGAAGGCTTGTGCCTGTAAGACCATTAGTCCTTAGCAGTTCCCTCTCTGTCTTCCGCGTGTGCGCGTCTGTGTGTGAATAGCATGGCTTCTACACGTTTCTGCTAGTGATCCCTTTACTGGGAGGACTTAAGGTAGCAGATCGGTTATAATAGTCAAAAAGGAAAAACAAGGAGATCTTGCTACCCGACTTTTTATTACAGTAGTATTCTCGTTTGAAATTGTCCCCATTGTGTTATGAGAACAGGAGATGTGCTCTTGGCCTTTCTGTTACGGAGTTACCATTTCCTCTTGTTGGAGTGACTCGTGTAAACAGTGTTGCAGCAGTGGCTCCACACCGGCCAGATCTGACTCCTCTGTTCCCCATTCTCTCCATGGTGGCCCTGCTCTTCACTCCCCGTTTGGAATCAGGCGTGTCCTTCTTTTCCAGATATACATCAGGGGACGTGAGGGTGTGGGACACCCGCACCTGGGACTACACAGCCCCCTTCCTGGAATCGGACTACGAGGAGGATGAGCCTGGAATGCAGCCATATGTCTCCTTTGTGAGGATAAACAGCTCGCTGGCGGTAGCGGCTTACGAGGATGGTAAGTAACCACAAGCCTCCTTCCTGCTAAGGAAAAAAAAAAAAAGGTTGACAAAAATTAAGCAGCTGTGGCCGGCTCCACCCATAATCCCTCCGCACACACATGTTCACACACATGTTTACACACATGTTCACACACACACCCTTATTCTTGCCTTTATGTGAAGAAGTTGGCCAGTAACCCTCGATGCATTAGTGGCGCTGGAACACAGCGCCCTTTCAAACTGGTGTTTAATTCCTGC
>NW_006783115.1:1465986-1528482 GCF_000442215.2 Lipotes vexillifer | reverse complement strand
TGCTGGAACTGTCGGGCTAGGTTTTAGAGCCAGAGAAGGCTGGCCAAGCCATCTTAAGCAAATAACTTGTTTGGTGTTAAATATACTTGGCCTACTTTTCCTTTCGTCTCTGCTCGATCCAAAGGAAACAGTGAAAAGAGGATAGACATAGATAGTCTATTGACAAATATGGAAATAGAAAAATAAAGGTAGGCAGGGCCTACCTTTTCCTGGCACTACATACCATACGAGATAATTTATGGTAATATGTTGTCTCTCTGGGACCAATAGAATTCTTTGTGTGTGTGGGCAGCTGTGGATTTACAGAACTAGGTAAGAAGAGTCTAATAATTTTGATGGCCGTGATATTGTATACTATCTCTCATGCTCCTAACTTCCATTGTGTTGTAAAGTTTGAGTCTCCAAAAGCTTTGTCTCTCCACTTGCCTGAAAGTTGGATCACAAGATATTGCAGAATGTTAGCGTTCCTGTCATGGCGTGGTTGCAAATCTTCAGAGGTAGCTCAGAGGGACAAAACTGTAGTAAAGGAGCTAATGGGCAATTTTATATCCATATGCCATTTAAGAAATAAAAATTAGAGCTGAAATATTAAATATTTTCATTTTATTACTTTAACAACATGAACTCTGTTTTTTTGGTTTGACATTAGTCAGGCACCATTGATGGATTTTCCTTTCAGCCTCTAGAAATTCAGCTAAGCTGTCTCTGGGGTATGTCATAGTTTGTGTATGTTTGTTAACATCCTGGATAGATAACATAAGAGCAGCTTGAGTGTGATTCCTATGTGCCGAATTATCAATGAGGTTTTTTTCAAACAGCTATGCAGAAGTTGTAATACTTTTAAGTTAGAATCATATACAGTTTTAGAACCATCCAGTAGTCTCTTCCTGCCACACACACATTCTTCTTCAGATCGGGAAACTGAGGTCCAGAGAAGCCGACTAAGTTATTTCCTTGAGGTTGAATCATTCATCAGTCGCAGATTGAGAACTGTGGTTGTGTCTTCTGGGCTGTGCCAGGGATGTAGTGCTGTTTATGTAATAACTCCACAGAGACACTTATAAAGAGGTGCATCTCAATTTTTTGCACCCTCACATCTCATATCTTGTGAGCTTGAAAATACAGCTTTTGGTGATGTGCAAGTGTGCTGCCGGTTTTAGTTTGTTGGTTAGAATTGTAGTTGTCACACTTATCCCTCTCGTTGCACAGAAATATTAGGAAACCTTGTAGATAGGCTAGGGAAACTTCTTTTTTCATTAAATACTTGGCAAATAATTGTCATAATGTATTTTAAATACTTGGTTTAAAAAAATTTCATAGTTAAAATTCAAAGCGCAAAAGGATAATATATAAAAAAAGAAAATGTATACAAAAAGAAGCTGAAGTGTTCCTCCCTGCTCCCCTACTCCTAGTTCCTCTCTCGTTTCACACGTATGTCCCACTCTGTACTCTTCTGCATGTTGCTTTTTCACCTAATGACACATCTTGGGATCTTTCCATATCAGCACTTATAGGTAAACCCTGTTCTATTTCAGCTTGTGTAGTATTGCATTATGTGGTTGTACTATAATTTATTTATTAGGGCCCTTAACGATGCACATTTGGATTTGTTTTTGTTTTTGTTGTTGTTATTAAAAGCAGTGCTGCAAAACAGTATCCTTGAAGAAGTATTGTGATGGACTTATGCAAGTATAGTCCCAGAGTAAATTACCAGTAATTACCGGATTGGAGGCTACAGATGCTTTACATTTTGATAAATGCTGCCAGATTGCCCTCCAAAAAGGTTTCACTAGTTATAGTCTCACTAAAAGTATATGGGAATGACTGCTTCCTCGTGCTTGTCTGATAGGTGGACATGGTATTTCACTGTTGTTTTTGTTTACCTTTCTTATATAAGTATATATGAACATCTTTTCATTGTGTTTTTAGGTGTTTGTATTTCTTTCTCTGCAAATTGTTTCCCCATTTTCTTTGGGTTGTTATCTTCTGCAGTTGAAAATAAAGGGCTAAGGAAATAACCCTTGTCATTGATTTTAAATATTTTTTCAATTTGTCCCTTATTCTTCAATGGGCTTTGTTTATGGTTTATTTTTCTAGACAGTAGTTATGTATGTGTATATGTGATTTTAATTTTTTAATCCATAAATGAGTGGGTTTTATTTTGTAATTTAATGCATTTGACTAAGTAATACATTTTAAGGGAAGTAAGGTCAAGCTAATATATAAAGTTATGCATTGCGAAGTCTTGCTTCTACCCATTTTTGTCCACTCCATTCTAAAGCAACCATATTTTTTAGTTTGTTTTCTATCCTTCCAGTATTTCCTTATTGTAAATACAAGTAAGTATTAGTATCTATTCACATTCTCTCCCCCCCCCCCCTTTTTTTTTTTTTTTTGGCTGCTTTGGGTCATCTTTGCTGCGCGTGGGCTTTCTCTAGTTTCGGTGAACGGGGGCTACTCTTCGTTGTGGTGTGTAGGCTTGTCATTGCGGTGGTTTTTCTTGTTGCAGAGCACGGGCTCTAGGGGCGTGGGTTTCAGTAGTTGCGGCGCACGGGCTTAGTTGCTCCGCAGCATGTGGGATCTTCCTGGACCAGGGAACGAACCTGTGTCCCCCGCATTGGCAGGCCCATTCTTAACCACTGCGCCACCAGGGAAGTCCCTCCTCCGCCCTTTTTAAACAAAAGATAGCATACTACTTTATATCATTCCATACCTTGGTTTTTTTCGCTTAATGGCATATCTTTTTTTAATTGGATAAATTTGACATGTAACATTATGTAAGTTTAAGGTGTACACTGTGTTACTTTGATACATTTATATACTGTAATATGACTGCCATTGTAGTGATATTTATCACATTACATAATTATAGTACAATATTGTTATCTGTATTCATTATACTATACATTAGAACCCTGTGGTTTATTCACCACTTGTTACAAGTTTGTACCTTTAAACACCATCAGTCTTATCCTGCCTGTTCCTCCCCCCCCCTTCCCCCCCCCCCCGCCACCCCCCCGCCCCCGTAACCACTGTTTTACTCGTTTTTTTTAAACAGCTTTGACTTCTTTAGATTTCACATGTAGGTGATACCATTACAGTACTTGTCTTTCTCTGTCTCACTTACCTCACTTAGCATAATATGCTCAAAGTCCATCCACGTTGTTGAAAATGGCAGGATTTTCTTCTTTCTCATGGCTGAATAATGTTTTATTGTGTATGTATACCACGTCTTTTTTATCCATTCATCCATTGATGGGCATTTGGCTTGTATCCATATCTTGGCTATTGTAAATAATGCTGTAATAAACCTGGGAATGCTTACATCTCGTTAATGACATAGCTTGAAATGTTGTCCACGTCAGTGTATGGAGAAGATGCTCCTTTTTCATGGTATTCCATTGTGTACACGCACTGTGGTTTATTTACACAGTCCTTTATTGAGGAACAGTTGTGTTATGCTTTTGCTATTACAGTGTGATAGTGAAAAGCCTTGTACGTATGACATTTCATGTGAATGCAGGAAGGATTATTTCCTACAAAAATGTCTGGGTCAAAAGGTGGATGCGAATGGGCTTATATTATTTTGCACTCGAACCAGCAGGGTATGAAGTTGTGCCCATTTTCTCAGCAAAGTATGTTTCAAACTGTTCAGTGTTTGTCACTTTGATAGATAAGAAATGGTATCCAAATGTTTCAGTTTACATTTCTCTTAGTGTGAGAGAGGTTGAATTTTTTCACATGTGTACCTGCTACTTGTAATTCTTTTTTCTTCTGTTACTGTTAGGGCTTTAATAAAAAAATTTTTTTTTATTGAGATGATACTATATAAATTTCAGGTGTACAACATAGTGATGCACAATTTTTAAAGGTTGTACTCCATTTATAGCTATTATAAAATATTGACTATATTCCCTGTGCTGTACAATATATCCTGGTAGCTTATTTAGTTTATACATAGTAGTTTGTGCCTCTTAAACCCCTACTCCCCGTAGTAACCATTAGTATATTCTCTGTATCTGTGAGTCTGCTTCTTTTTTGTTGTATTTGCTAGTTTGTTGTATTTTTAAGATTCCACATATAAGTGAGATCATACAGTATCTGTCTTTCTCTGTCTGACTTATTTCACTTATCATAATGCCCTCTGAGTCCATCCATGTTGTTGCAAATGGCAAACTTCCATTCTTTTTTATGGCTGGGAAGTATTCCATTGTGTGTGTGTGTGTGTGTGTGTACACCACATCTTCTTTACCCATTCATCTGTTGATGGACAGTTAGGTTGCTTCCATATCTTGGCTATTGTAAATAATGCTGCTATGAAGATTGGAGGGCACGTATCTTTTCAAATTAACGTTTTCATTTTTTTCAAATGTATACCCAGGAGTGGAATTGCTTAGTCATATGGTAGTTATATTTTTAGTTTTTTGAGGAACCTCCATACTGTTTTCCACGGTGGCTGCACCAATTTACATTCCCACCAGCAGTGTATAAGGGTTCCCTTTTCTCCACATCCTCGCCAACATTTGTTATTTGTGTTCTTTTGGATGATAGTGTTATGGCTTATCTTTATATTTGAATCTTGACCAGTATAGAGTTCATCCTAGAATAGTATATGAATCTGATTATATCTTTCCAGCATCTCTTATTAGAAAGCCCATCTCTACCTCACTGGTTTGAGGTGCTGCCTTTACAAGTTTTTGCATATGAAACTCTTTTAGTATTTCGGTCTGTTTCTGGATGTTACATTCTGTTCAGTTGATCTGTCTAGTTGTTTACACTTACATCATCACGTTTGTCTGTCTTATTATTTTGGGTTTCATTTTACCCTTCTGTGGGTAAAATCTATAGTACTCCTTGGCTGCATCGTTTACACTGAAATCTTTGCTTTGTCTTGAATTCCTTTTGGTATTAGGATTGTTTCTTTGATAAAAGCTCTTGTGTTTTCTTGCTCCTCTCTCACTCAGCTTGTTTTACCAGTCTGATGGGAATTGTTACTTTCTGAGATAAGCAACAGCTTCTCATTCCCCCCTCCAGCCTCACCCCAGACCTCAGCAGGTAGCATTGTCTTTGGTCTTACTTCATTCAGTTTAACAGATTGTCACTGTGGTATTTGTACCAACATACTCCTGAGTAACTGCTTCTGGGCAAAGACAGGTTGAAATAATCAAACACACATTTTGTATTGCTTCTTTCTAGGAGCAGGGAACATGCGCTTCTTAGGCAGTGCCATAGCTAGCACAAAGGAAATTCACCTCATGAGGTCTGAAATTCGTGACTGTGCCCCACAGAAAAGAAGAATAAGATAATAAAATGAGCCAGTGAACTTCAGCTCCCTGTTTGTGCCAAAGGGAAGCTCTGTAGCCATTGAGACCCCCTTGATGGTCTGTCTGTACACATATTCTCCGCAGAAGGAGTCAGGTCCAGAGGGGGAGATGGAAACTGCTTTGGGAAAAAGTTAGTCATCCCCACGTCCTTCTAAGCCTCCTGGCCCTGCAGGAACACTGTACCACCCACCTGGGGTGTTGAGATTTGGCAAGATGATCCACAGTTGTGATTTTTTGAATTCCAACCCACTGGCCTCATATTTCTTCTGCCTTGTTTCCGATTGTCAGCACTGGCCGTCCTCCAGTTTGATTTTACCACTAATTGTGTTGCACGTTACCGTACCGAAATGAATCAAATCAAAATGCTTTTCCTGGAGCATTAGATAAAGCAGGCGAAGGTTCTGAGTAATGAGCAGATGCTACTAATGCAGGGACAGTGCAGACCTTGCCAGGACTCCATCTGCTCCATGCTTGCCTGCCTTTGGCCTGGAGCCACAGCATTGGGGAATGGCAGTATACTCGAAACCCGCTCCCTGTTCAGAGTTTGTCACGAAAACTCACTCCGGTGAGAAATGAGATTACACACTTCTTAGGTGCAAAGAAGTTCTTATTTGTCCCCCTCAGTGGAGAGAGGAGAGACAAGACCCATTGCACATTAGCGTGTGGAAGCCTAGATAGGACAGCCAACAGTCGTCTTGCTGTGGTGCCATCAAGCAAGGCAAAGTGGCTTATCCACTCCTGCAGCACTCCTAGTGCAATTGTCTGAATGCACGCATGCTCCACTGTCCAGGGCTGTGCCTGACCTGGGCCGGAGTGACTAGGATTTCTCATTTACTGTCGTGCACACAGTGGATGGGAGTGGGTCTCTCCAAGCTTCTTTTTAGCAGTGAACAGTAGGACCATATTTTAGATGGCTATAGAGACTAGGTGCTTCTAAAGTTTTATTTGTAATTTTATGTTTAATAAAAAATCAGTTCTTCAGTAGTTTTGCTTATGTCTCTCATTTGTATGTTGGTGACGACATTTCAATTTCATAACATAACCTTTGAATGTAATATTCAGTCTCCTCCTCTCCCCTGCTGTTTCAGAAGTGGATTATTAACACACTAATGCATTGCTTGGGAGATGGCTAGGGCACCTGACTGTGGATTGTGGAGCATTTTGTGTTTTTTCAAGGCCTGCCTTTTCTGGTCATTTTTCTCTTAAAAGTTTCAGTAAGTAATTCTTGCCTGAAACCGTTGCCTACCCTTAGGTCTTAGGAGTCTTATTCAGACACTCAGTGGATAAAACAATATGAAACAACTTTCTGATAAAAACCAAAAAAATACCAGATGGAGTCCTTTTTTCTTAACAGTAAGAGTGCTCACATTTTAAAGATATTCAGAGTGGATTTAAAAATTGAAATGCAGAGTTTTGAACTGAGGTGGTTCTTTCAGTACTGAGGAAGTATTTCTTAGGGCATTGAACTTTAAAGTTGACTGCCACTTGGAATGGTCTAGGGTGTTAGATTTTGTTTCATAGACAAGCCATAGAGACTATGTTTATGTGATGGAGGAAGTTGCTGAATAAAAATGCTTTTTTAAAGTTTTTCTATTCTTCAGTGAGGGGAGTTTGAAGTTATATTTGTTTTACACTTGCTTATATGTACTTTGGACTGAATATGCATTGTAACTAAATAATAGTTCAGTGTTCCTTAAGTAGCATTCCACAGATAAAATCGTGGGTGAGAGTTGTGAGATTTCTAGGAAATTTTTTTTTCTCTAGTAGAGGGAAGGATATTGATTGATTGATTGACTGATTGCTGTGTTGGGTCTTCGTTTTGTGTGAGGGCTTTCTCCGTGGCAAGCGGGGGCCACTCTTCATCGCGGTGCGGGGGCCTTTCACTGTCGCGGCCTCTCTTGTTGCGGGGCACAGGCTCCAGATGTGCAGGCTCAGCAGTTGTGGCTCACGGGCCCAGTTGCTCTGCGGCATGTGGGATCTTCCCAGACCAGGGCTCGAACCCGTGGCCCCTGCATTGGCAGGCAGATTCTCAACCACTGCGCCACCAGGGAAGCCCAGAAAGTTTTTTAAAATCTGTGTATTTTTATGGTAATTTAAAAAAGGAATCTGGATCTTTTGACCTTGTAACTAAACCATACTGTGAGATCTCATTATTTGAATTTGCATTTTGTAGTCACAGGCTGTTGGCACCAAGTGATCACCTATGTGCCTTGTAATGCTTTGTTTTTCACACTGACTGATTCATAGATGAACTCTTAGGGGTCTGCAAACTCTCAAATTTAAGAAACACCGGAGAGGGAAGTTCTCATGCTTTACGCACACATTAGCAGATGATCAATTTCTACGATAACTACAAAATTTTGAAGTTACTAGTGAAAATAATTTGAAATAGTTTTATCATGCAGGAAACAGTGGCACATTGCATTTATGATACAAGGTTTGGTGTTAATCCTTTGGTTAATTGGGGGGTGGTTTTACTGAACACTGATATATTTTTTTAATACATCTTTATTGGAGTATAATCAATTTACAATGTTGTGTTAGTTTCTGCCGTACAAGAAAGTGAATCAGCTATATGCATACATATATCCCCATATCCCTCCCTCTTGAGCCTCCCTCCCACCCTCCCTATCCCACCCCTCTAGGTCATCACAAAGCACCGAGCTGATCTCCCTCTGCTATGCAGTAGCTTCCCACTAGGTATCTATTTTACATTTGGTAGTGTATATACACGTCAGTGCTACTCTCTCATTGTGTCCCAGCCTCCCCTTCCCCCTCCGTGTCCTCAAGTCCATTCTCTATGTCTGCGTCTTTATTACCGTCCTGCCCCTAGGTTCATTAGAACCATTTTTTTAGATTCCGTATATATTGAACATTGATTTTTAATGACACAGCACGATGCATAAATTTTGAACTGAATGAAAATTAGAAACAGTATATCAGTATATGGGATGTAGCTAAGGCAATGCTTAGAGGGAAGTTTATAGCATTAAGTGCCTATATTAGAAAAGAGAAAGTCTCAAATTAACAGTATAGCTTTTCACCTTAAACTAGAAAAAGAAGAGGAAGTTAAAATAAGTGTAAGGAATAAAGTAATAAAGATAAGGGCAGAAATCAATGAAGTAGAATAGAGAAAAAAACAATAGAGGAAAATCAATGAAATGGGCAACTGTTCCTTTGAAAATTTTGATCAAATTGACAAACACTAACCAGATTGGTCAGGACAAAAAGAGAAAAGAAATGAATGACCAACATCAGGAATGTAAGAGGGGACATCACTACAGATCCTATAGACATTAAAAAGTTACAGTGAACTTATTATGAACAACTTTATCCCAGTAAATTCAACCAGTTTAGATAAAATGGATAAATTGACTTTTTGAAAAACAAACTACCTAAGTTCACTTAATAAGAACTGTAAAACATGAATAGCTATATTTCCATTAAAGAAATTGAATTTGTAATTTAGAAGTTTCCACAAAGAAGACTGCCAGCCAAATGGCTTTACTGGTGAATTCTACCAGACACTCAAGGAAGAAATAACACCAATTCTACCCACTTCCATAAGATAGACTAAGAGGAACACTTCTCAACCCAGCTTGTGAGGCCAGCATTACCTATCAAGACTAAAGAATAAAAAATAATAACTAATACATGATAACAATTATACTACAGATTGATAGTCCTCATGAACATAGATGTAAAAATCCTCTAGTGTTATCATTAGAAGTTTCATTGTAAATCCATCCTAATTGAGAAGTCACTTAGTTTTCAGGCAGCTACTGAAAACATTTATTATGGAAAATTCAAAATATGCAGAAGTGGAAAGAATAGTCTGATGAGCCCCCATATCCCTGTCCCTCAGCTTCAGTAGTTACCAGCACTGCTTTAAAATTACACAGGTTTCTAAATATTACACAGTTATATCACTCAACATATGAGTGGAGCTATTTTTGAAGACAGACATATTTTCCTGTTAGCAGTAAACAGTAGTTTTAAAGAGAAAAAGAACAAGGAAGCTAAGACTTACTGAATGCCAGTCCTAGCCCAGGCCCTGTGCCGGCCTGATCCAGGAGAAGTGGTGGTGATGTTACGGATTCCTTTGGAGTTTTTTAAAAATTTATTTTATTTATTCATTTTTGGCTGCATTGGGTCTTCCCTGCTGCGCGTGGGCTCCCTTTAGTTGCGGTGAGCGGGGGCCACTCCTTGCGGCGGTGTGCGGGCTTCTCATTGTGGTGGGCTCTCCTGTTGCAGAACACGGGCTCTAGGCACGCGGGCTCAGCAGTTGAGGCTCGCGGGCTCTAGAGAGCAGGCTCAGTAATTGTGGCGCACAGGCTTAGTTGCTCCGTGGCATGTGGAATCTTCTAGGACCAGGGCTCGAACCTATGTCCACTGCATTGGCAGGCAGACTCCTAACTGCTGCGCCACGAGGGAAGCCCTTTCCTTTGGAGTTTAATTCACTTTAACCCATCAATGAATCGGAAGTAGAATTTGAGTTTTTAATTGAATTTTGTATATCCGTGTTAAATATTATAAAATGTGGATTGTGATTGGGAAAAATAATAAAGATATCTCATCACTGATAAAATTAATATTTATTAAGATATGTGTACAAATTATAACAAATCATTTGGTGTAGTATTACATGTAGAAAAAACATGTAGTAAAAAAGTGTTCTTTCTCTCCCTACCACTACCGGGTCCTGGTTCCCCCCAGTCATCCCCTCTCTTCTCTAGAGACGTTGACCACTCCCAGTGTCTGATATAGTTTTCCAGATATACTCTGTATTGTTTACATCACTTAGTTATAGTACAGGAGAAAATTGGCTGCAGTTAGTGGCTGTGTGCACAATGATGTCTTTCTTGCACTATCTGCCTTCTCTGCACTTCCCCTTATAGAAGAGCTGGTCCAAATTCTTCCCCATCGATCTGTTTTTCCTTTGACTTTGCTAACTGTAAATGCTTCTATTTAGTCACATTGTCATATTCCTACACTATGTCACTTGCCTCCTTTTTAATTTACTGTCTCTTTGTTTTTGATTCTTCTTTTTAGAATGTTCTTTCTTTCTGCTTTGAACTTGAGACTACTAAATATATTCATCTTTCCTCCTCCTTGACTCAGTTTCTGCTTTGGTGATCTTATGTCTTGTCGTTCCTTTGCTTATGCACTAACCAGTCACTTCATTGGTCCACAAGCCCATTCACATTCCCTTGTCAGTCTGGAATGCAGCTTCCAGAATACTTGTATTGTTTTTCTGCCATAAGCAACAGAGTTCAGCTTTAGAGCTCTGTTCAGCTGGGATGCTGAGGATGACATGTACAGTGGATGCAGCATCTAGGTGAGAGATGAATTTCATTTAGTTTTTTTCTGTCTCAAGACCGTCCATGATTTAGCCCTTCTTTATGTCCCTTGTTTACGCTGATTTTAATGTCCTGCTGGCCTCTTCTCCCACGAAAGCAGAACTTGTTTTGTCCTCTCAAACTTTACGCCACTTACATCTCTGGCTTACATTTCATAGTGATGTTGTGTAGACTTAATGAGTGAAGAGGTACACGTTTAGTGAGTGCTATGGGTATATTTATTTATTTATTCTAAATGCCCGATTTAATACATGAATCAAACATGAAGCCCAAAGAAATAACCCTTGAAGCATCCTTGAAAATCTCTTAACAACTGGTTTCTTCAGCATGTCTCTTTAACACACAGATTCTTTAACACGTGCCCATGATGCAGATGTTTCACGCAACTGGTTACAAGGAACGCCTTACGCTTAGACATGAGACGTGCAAGAGGGAAAGCAGTCATTCAGCTGTGGGTTTATGAGAAGCTTCTATATCAATGAACCCCAGTCCCACCAAAAATGTTACTACTGGGACCTGTGCTTGGCTGCCTCCTGACTCTCCCTTCTCCCAGCTCTTCCCACTTTCCCAGCCTGGTCCAAGCTTCATCAAAGCTATTTTTGGTTACTGCAACACACCACACACACACACCACGCACACACACACCACGCGCACACACACACACACCAGGCCCCCCACAGTAGGCACTCCCATGGCTGCCGTGGGCCAAGGAGAAGCTCAGCAGGCAAACCTCCAATCATTTGGGCTGAGAGCAGTGCCTGAAGGGCAAATATCAGGGCCCCTGGCCTGGGTGGGGCCCAGCTCCATCCTCACCCCATCCTGGGTCAGAAGCATCCCCCGCGCGCGCGCACACACGCGCACACACACGCACACACACGCACACACACACGCGCGCGCGCGCGCCCAGCCTCCTCAGGACTGGGAGGTGGCCTGCCCTGGGCCCCTGTTTGCTCCAGGTTTACACTGTAGTAAAAATATGCCTTTTCTCTGTCGGCCAGAGATCTGCAGGATTGGCTTTCTTGCATGGCTCCTCCTCTGACATACAGGGAAGAGCAAGGAATATTTACTGATCACCTACGACCTGTATGGGTATATTTTAAATTTCTGTTAAGATGCTTTTTCTCATTGCAGAATTTCCTTTGACTCCTCCTTAATTTCTTATAGGCAGGTGTTTATTTACACTTGCCTTGGTGGAAATTGAGATTGCCAGCTGTCTTTATGAATAGTCAACGTCACTCAGTGTCTCTGAACTGCAGTTAGTTAATCTTGTCTACTTAGTTATTATGAAGCTGAGACCAAGCTTCAGGTGTTTATTGTGCAAGCTCAAGTGAACAGGAGCTCATGGCTGAAATAAGTTCTGATCGAGAAAGTGCGATGGGACTTCCCTGGTGGCGCAGTGGTTAAGAATCCGCTTGCCAATGCAGGGGACGTGGGTTCGAGCCCTGGTCTGGGAAGATCCCACATGCCGCAGAGCAACTAAGCCCGTGCGCCACAACTACTGAAGCCCGCGCACGTAGAGCCCGAGCTCCGCAACAAGGGAAGCCACCGCAATGAGAAGCCTGCGCACCGCAAGGAAGAGTAGCCCCCCCTCGCCACAACTAGGGAAAGCCCGCACACAGCAGGGAAGACCCAACTCAGCCAAAAATAAATAAATAATTAAAAAAAAGAAAAGCGCAAAAGACCACAAGACGAACTGTGCAGTTCAATAAGTGACCAGTCTATGACTTTCTAAACTGTTAACCTGTGTTAAATTTAATGGTGCATGAAAAAGATCAGAGGGGAGGGATAATACCAATTGTCCTTTTCCAAAACCAGTTCAGCAGTTATTTACCTTTCAAGCAATTAACATAATTACCATTATGCTAAAAAGCAGTTTTGGGAAGTTCTGCCCTGAGCTCTTATGATTCCACTGGGACAGTTTTAGTTGGGACTTATCTTTTTGATGGAAGCCTAATTGCAGTTTTGGCTTTGTGCATGCAAACAGAAGCAGCTAATTGTTTAGGCAAATAGCAGATTAATTTAAATATGCATCCCTAATAAAACAAAAACGGTATCCATTATGGTCCTTGTTCCTATGATGAGGAATATAAATATTCTGTGCAAGTACCATTAGGTGGAGGTCTTAAGGATTGTTGACATTATTTCACAGTGGTAGCACTTTCCTGATATCGAGTAATCTTTACAAAAGCTAACATAAATCAGTTTAAACTCATTTAGATCCCATTTCCACTATGTGCAGTTTCATTACCACACTCTGGATGGCCTCCTTTGGGAGGTGGAAGGGGCATGCTGCAAACTGGCATGGGTGCCCATCCACAGCTGCTGAGCAGACTTTATGTCTCCTTCAAAGACTGGCCATCGTCACTCATCTCCCCCTTAATGACTGTTCCTAGGCTAGGGTGAACTCAGAGTTCCTGCAGCCCTGGTGCTGCTTGTCAAGGTGGAGGGTCCTGAGCCCAGAGAGCAGTGGGACTGCCAAGCCCTACTCCTGTCTACTTTATTGGGTCGATGGCCCTCACTGATTGTGGTCTTCCGCAGTTTTTGAGAGACGCTTGTTTTTTTTTTTTTTTTTGCCTGTGTCCTTTTCATTTTTCTCATGAATGAAACAGTATTGTGATCCCAGCACTAGCTCAGAGGCCAACATCTTTTATGCAGCCATTGAGGTTTTGTCATGGAGAAGGACACCTGGTCTCCTTTCAGCTTTCCCAGTGTGGGCGTCAGCTCCAGCTCTGAGGGTTATTTATGCCTGGTTCAGGGAATGATGGCAATGACCTGTTTACTAAGTCACTACTGAGGAACCACACAGAAGCTCCCTTTGCATTTGCTGAGAAGTTTTCTCTTGTTTCACCTTGGCCTAGCATACAGGATAAGGGTGGTAGATACCTTTTGGGGTGTCTCCTTGCTCTGAAGCCCCTCTAGAGGTAGACATATTCATAGGATTTGAGTTGGTCTTTTGACATCAGCTGAGTAGACAAGGATGGGGACCCCAGGCCTGGGGGCAGCTGATTCATGTTCTTGGCTGAACCATTTGGGCTGCAGACTTTCAGTCTCAATTGTGTGCTTGGAGTAGAAGACCTTGTGAAGTGGGGAATAGAGAAAGCTGCTTTGTTTAGAGAGGGAGGGATGCACAGTTACAGAGAGAAGCAGAGGCAAGATGTATGGTGCGACAAGAAGCGTACTACCTTGATCTGAATGTTTTCCTACTTCTGGTTCTGATCCCTTTTACTGTCCAGCTGTATTTCCTGCCCTTGGGTTCCATGAAATAGCCTTGTTCCTTTTCAGTCTGTTTCCTTTTGTATTTAAACCAGTTTCAGTGGATTTGTTTCTTACAACCAAATGTTCCATTGTTAAAACATAAGACAAACATTCAGCAAACCTTTATTGATGTTCAGCCACTTACAGTACTGTGAAGTCACTCCATAGGAAATGTAGCAGAAAAAGGACACAATCCTGCCACTTCAGAAGTCCACCCAATACTAGGAGCCAAATCCATATTAGTGCTGTGTCTTCAATATGATAAAACTTGGCCTTTCAAATGAATTTACATCAAATTTTTAAAATCATCACCTGTTTGGGAAGGAAATTTATTTGGCTCTGATAGGTATTGACTAATATTGTGCAATGTATGTGGACCCAGTTCAACTTGAAATGTCTGCATAAGTTAGCTGCTCCTTTTTGGGAATCTTAAAATAGTTTGACAATAGGACTTATCCATTGTTAAGCTTAGCCACTGTCCCATTGCAGTTTGTGTATATATCTTTTATATTTTTGTTATGTTATATTTTCGTGACTATAACATGTCTTTCTGCAGTGAGAATTTTGTGAGAACAGAGATCATATCCCTCCTGTATGCCCCCAGACAAGTTGCTTGCTGATGCCACTAGAATGTCAGCTCCATGCGGTCAGGGACTTTTTTGTTTTATTTTGTCTTGTTCACTCTAGTTTCCCCAGTGCTTAGAAAGGCAGGGGGTCAAATACGTGTTGAATGTATTGTTGCATTAACTCCTTTTTGGCTAAATATTGGTTGACATGGATAATAATCCACTACAATATTATAAAACATTCTTATAATTCAAGTATTCACTGTTCAAGCCCCTGCAGTTTTGAGGTTGTAAAAGTAGCATGATATAAACTATATTAACTAATAAAATGACCTTTTATAAAATTAGCTTTCACTCAGTCATCCGTTCTGTTAGCTGCCGTGTCTGTTCCTGCTCACCTTGCCCATGTGTCTTGGGATCAAATATCCAACAACACAGTTGCAAAGTGAAATTGCACATCTTGCAAAAGCTGCAGGATTTAATAATGTTAGAAGTGGTAAGGGGAAGAGGAGTGGAAGTGGTAATTACGTGGGTAAATATAAATGGCTTTTTTTGTTATTTCTCTTTAAAAGACAATTGCCTGTTTATGCAAAAATGATAACAATGTATGTGGGGTTTATAACATACAGTAGAAATAAAAAGTGTGGCAACAATAGCAGAGAGGCTGGGAGGGAGGGAATGGAAGTACGCTGCTGCATCACTGTACGTGCAGTGGTGTAACAGCGCTTGAAGGGAGACTGGTGGTTACAGATGCGTGCTAAAACCCCACAGCAACAACTAAAATCAACACAGAGAGTTCTGGCTAATAAACCAACAAAGGAATTAAAATGAAGTAAACACATAATTAATCCAAATACTCAGCCCAAAAGAAGGCAGAAAAAGAGGGACAAAGGGAGCAAAGAACAAATGGGACAGATAGAAAACAAGCGGCAAAATGGTAGATTAAACCCATCCTTACCGATAATCACATTAAAGATAAGTAGTCTAAATACCCCAGTTAAAAGCAAGATCAGTTAAATGCCATCTACAAGAAGCCCACTTTAGATATAAAGACACAACGCAAAATGAAAGGACAGAAAAACACATAGCATGCTAACACTAACTGAAAGAAAGTTGGAGTGACTATATCAATATCAAAGTGGATTTCAGAGCAAAGAACATAACACAAAGAGGGACATTTCATGTAATACAGGGTCACTTCATCAAGAGGACACAACAATCCTAAATGTTAATGCACCTAAAAGTGATCTTGGAGGACTGTGCAAACGGTAGTGGCACTGATGACAAGTGAGGATCTGGCCGAGTTATACACTTAATAGCTGCAGTAGAGAAAACAGACAAAGATCATGACACAACAGGCATTCAGAAGAGAAGGATGTGACCATTAAATAGATGGCACCTAGAATATATTTTCTAAAAAGACCCTTCTTAGAATAGCTCTGCAACCTTGTGGTAAAGGGTATTTTGTTGCATACAATTCTGTTGGGGAAATGAAGCCAACAAAACCAGTACTTGATTAGTAATGAAAAATGTGTTTATAGATAAACTCCATGTGTGCTTCGAGTGAGCTGTGGTTGAATAACTTCCACACTTGGCAGAACACAGGTTAAGTTTATGTCGATTACTTATGGACTCATGGTTACTTCATGCACTTGTAAATGCAGCCGCTCATCCTGCACTGTCTTTTTTTTTTTTTTTTTGCGGTACGCAGGCCTCTCACTGTTGTGGCCTCTCCCGTTGCGGAGCACAGGCTCCGGACGTGCAGGCTCAGCGGCCATGGCTCACAGGCGCAGCCGCTCCACGGCATGTGGGATCTTCCCGGACCGGGGCACGAACCCGTGTCCTCTGCATCAGCAGGCGGACTCTCAACCACTGTGCCACCAGGGAAGCCCTCATCCTGCACTTTCTAGCTAACTTCCAGCCCAGCCACCTCATGTACCAAGTGGCTTTGGACCAGTTGTTGAACCACTCAGAGCTTCTGTTTCTTCTGTTTTGTCAAACGAAGATAATGATGCTCTTCCCAAGATGGAAGTTAGCGCTGAAGGAGAGGAGACAAGTGATTGAACACTCAGAGGCTTCATGCAATAGTGGTTGCTTTACTGTTTTATTGTAATGTCTGCAAACAAATGCAGTGCAGGCCTATTTGGAAGAGGCACATCCTGGAATGTGCCTGTCTCCTATTTAATGTGTAGAGTCATTGGCATTTTTTGCAGTGTATCTGCTTCTTCTGAGTCAAAATGGAAAGAATTAGCTAAACTGTTTGCCAGAGGAATGTGTTGTGGGAGCCTTCTGCAATCTGCTTATCCCCCAAGTTTATCATAATTCTTAGAAGAGTGCACTGTTTTACATCTGAAGCAACATTTGAAGAAAGCTCTGCTTTTGTTTGTAATCACCTACTTAGCCTACTGACAGTTTGAAAGGCTTGCAAAGCAACACACAAGTATTTTTTTCTTCTGACTCGATGTATTTATTTAGTGATGAATGATACCTTATGGTAAGATCCTAAGTTCAAAGCATTTACTGTTTAAGGACAAAGTACAAGACAAGAAAAACGGGAAGAGGGATTGCAAAAAGATGAGAAGTGAAAGCTTTATTTTAGAAAGTTGTAGGAAATAGGACTGGATTTATGGATGGGCAGTAGAGAGGAGATTAGTGTTATTAATAGATTAAATATGCTCTATAACATAGCAGGCACTACAGAATACATAAAAATGTAGAAATGCTTGGTCTGTCTCCAATATTTTGTGTGGTTTATCTCCTTTAATTTGCCCAACAGTCCTGTGTAATGGGTAATGTTACCTTCAGTTTTACAGGTGAAAAAACAGGCTCTCAGCTTTAAGTAACTTGCCCAAGGCCTTCAGCTAGCAAGCAGCGGAGCTGGATTTGAACTCAAACAACCACAGACTGTGTTATCTGCACACAATTATTTTCAGTGATTTTTGAAAAATAAAATCATTTGGAATTGGAACAGGACATTATCCAGCATGATGCAGAAAGTAATTATTTTCTTGAATGAAGCTTTGTGGGTAAAAAGGTAGCTTAGTGGATGGGAGTGGTAAAAAGAAATTATTTGGCAAGAAAAGAATAAGTGGCCCTCCAAATACAGAAAAGTTTATATTTCTGATAGAAAAGTGTAAGTTCCTGCAGACAGCTGGTTCTCAAACTTGGGCATATATCCCAGAGTTTGCTGCCCGAGAACCTGCATTTCTAATAAGCCCCCAAGTGTTGCTGATGCTGCTTGTCCAGGGTCTACACTTGGATATCATTGCTGTAGACAGTTTGAGAAGGGTGGAGACACAGCCAGTGTGTGGAAGAGGAATTCATCTGGGGAGCAGCATTCAGGGGGCTGGGGAGAAGGGTGTATAGTATGTGGGTAAATTGTGGTGGTTTTTTTTTTTTTTTTGGCTGCTCCACCCATGCATCTTGCAGGATCTTAGTTCCCTGACCACGGATTGAACCCGGGCCCCCGGCAGTGGAAGCGTGGAGTCCTAACCACTGGACTGCCAGGGAATTCCTTAAATCATGTTTTTTAACAAGTCTGGGATAGTCAAGCTCATGTTTTAGACTATGCAAAATAAAACATCTCTGCTAACTGTGGCTCAAAGAAGGTGGTGGTGAGGAGGGATGTAAAATACTTAAAAGAACCTCTTAGAATGTGGGTTAGTGGCTGTTTTCAGATGTTGCTAGTGTCTAGGTCAGTGCCTGGCATATAAAAAGTGCTCAATAATTTCTTGCATGTTACTTCACCTCTTAGAATGGCTATCATCAAAGACAAGAGATAGCAAATGGTGAGGATGTGGAGAAAAGGGAGCCCTCATGCAGTGTTAGTGGGCATGTAAACTGGTGCAGCCACTGTGGAAAACAGTATGGAGTTTCCTCAAAAAATTAACAATAGAACTACCATGTGATCCAGCGATTTGACTTCTGGGTATATATCTGAAAGAAATGAAATCACTATGTTGAAGAGATATCTGCACCCTCGTGTTCACTCACAATAGCCAAGACCTGGAAACAACCTAAGCATCCATTGACAGATGAGTGGATAAAGAAGATGTGGTGTATGTATACAGTGGAACACTACTCAGCCATAACCAAGGAGGAAATCCTGCTATTTGCAACAACATAGATGGATCTTGAGGGCATTATGCTAAGTGAGATAAGAGAAAAAAACAAATGCTGTATGATCTCATTTATATGTGGAATCTTAAAAAAAAAGAAGAACCTCATAGAAACAGAGATCGGATTTGTGGTTGCCGGGGTAGAGGAATTAGTTGAAGGTGGTCAAAAGGTACAAACTTCCAGTTATAAAATAAATAAGTTCTGGGGATGTAATGTAGAGCATGATGACTATAGGTAATAATACTGTATTGTATATTTGAAAGTTGCTGAGAGAATAGATCTTAAAAGTTCTCATTATAAGGAAAAGGACATTTGAACTGTGTGAGGTGATGTTAACTAGACTTATTGTGGTAATCATTTCACAGTATATACATATATCAAATCATTCTGTTGTACACCTTAAGCTTATATAATCTGTGTCAATTATATTTTAACAAAACTAGAAAAAAATTATTTGTTGCATAAATAGACAAATAAGGGAATGAATTAAGAACTCCATATGTTAAAACTACTCAGCAATTATGTCCTCCCATTCTTCTTGTTCTCTCTCATAGAAGCATTTTTTAAAAATTGATCTTTTTGGCAAGGATAATTTGGGGGAAATTTTTCAGAATATACAAGGGGATGTTACAGTAAATTTCTCTCCTACTCTTGTCCCTTTTCCCTGGTTTCTTTCCTCAGAGGCCGTAACAATTCTTAACAATTTCTTTTTCATTGTTAAGTTTCTTAAGTATCCTTCCAGGATAGTCTGTGTATACATTTGTGTGTATGTGTGCGTGTACATTTTTTAAAATGCAAAAGTAACATAGCATACTATACCACTATTCTGTCCTTTTTTCATTTAACAGTATATTTTGTTGATCATTTTGTATAGCTCATGTATAAGGCTGACTCTTTTAATTGCTCAATTTATTTAAATTCCAAACTATGGAGATACCATTATTAAGTATTTCTCTATTGGTGGACATTTAGATAGCTTCCAACCTTTTGACATAATTAAAAACGTAGTAACTATCTTATATACATTTGTGATTTGGTAGATATTATCAAATTGCCTCCAGAGTTAGGTGAAATAGTTCACATTCCTATGAACAATTTAAGAGAAAGCCTGTTTCCCTATATCCTCAAAAACAAAACATTTTATGAAATTTTTTGTCTTTGTCCATTTGATTGGTGAAAAATAGTATCCTATTTTAATTTTTCTAATTGTGAGTGAATTTTTAAAATGTTTATATGTCAACTACATTTCTTTTTCTATGAATACCATAGCACACTCATGTCCTTTGCTCACTTTTCAGTTGCTTTTTTCTTATTGAATCTTAGAAGCTATTTATATATTAAGGAAATAGGCTCTTTGTTATATGTAATGCAGATTTTTTTTACCAATTTATTATTTATCTTTTATATTTTCTTTATGTTGCATGATTATTTTATAATTGTGCATACTAAATGAATTTAAAATTGTTACTTGAATTTTTTTTCTACATAGGATTTCTTAATATTTGGGACCTAAGGACTGGAAGGTATCCTATTCATCGTTTTGAGCATGATGCAAGAATACAAGCACTAGCCCTCAGCCAGGAAGATGCAACTGTTGCCACAGCTTCTGCTTTTGATGTCGTAATGTTATGCCCCAATGAGGAGGGATATTGGCAAATAGCTGCAGAATTTGAAGTTCAGAAACTGGTGAGCTTTTAGTTTGGTCATTTTTATTTTTCATTCTTAGAATCTCTGGGTCTGATATAAACAGATAGTAATGATGTTGGCAGTGCTCATTCACTCAGGGCTTTCTGTGGGCCTCACGTCCATAAATCTCACAGCAGCCTTGCAAAATAAGTTGTTGTATTTTCCTCATTTACCAAGCAGCCAATAAAGTCTTAGAGCAGTGAATTGACTTGCGCATGATAAGAAGTTGTGATTCTGACCTCAGGGCTGACATCGGGGTTGCAGTTTCTCATCACTGTGGTCCTCAGCCTCCTTCACATTAACAGAACGTTCACCCCTGGAAATCTGAGATCAGGATCTGGCCTTATACATAAGTGAAGATGAGTTCAGTGGTACCGTCGCAGGCTATATGGGAAAGAAAGTTTCCATCCTACACTTTCTCCATCCGAAGATTTTCTCACTTGGTATTAAGGGTAACTCTTGAGTGAGTATAGATTCAAGTCAGTGTTAATTGGGTAGCCATTTTCCATGACATCATGTGTGAAGCTCAGTTAACCTTACTAGTTCATTACATAGAGCCTGTTTATTTCTGTCTGTTCTCAAAACTACATAGTGCTTGTTATTTGGTTTCTGCCTAAAGAACACTGTAGATCAACAATAGCTATATGAACTCAGACAATTACTTGAGATGTGAGTCCCTTCAGAAAGTGCAAATCCGGCCTTGGCAATAAGGTGGCATCCTGGCACCGACCGGAAGCTTTCTGAAGTTGTTTACAGTTCCCAGAAGATGGCACAACCGCAGTCAGTCTGAGCCTCTTGGTCTATCACACATCCAGCACAAAGGTGAATTAAATGGCTAGACTGAGGATGTTGATTTTAGGAAAGCAAGAAGTGGTTTTTAGGATGGGGGAGAGAGGAATGAAGCAGCCATTGCTGGAGCCCTGTGTTATAACGCTCTTTATGTATTATTTCTCACCCTGGATGAGGGCTGGCCACAGAAAGTACTGTCTCTGGAAAAGGCGGGCCATCTTTGTCTTCCTCAGATAGGCTCCCTGAATCACAGTGGCAGTGTTCCCAGGTTGGTAATACTGGCCTAGAACAGCTGTCCTTCGCGATGGGCCCTCAGCTGGGGATGTGGGGCCACTACTCACACTGTGGGTCCTCAGGGCTAGCAGAGCCACCCAGATGTTTACTCTCTCAAGCGCTTCTGGACAGTTCTCAGGATTCAGGCCTTTGAACTCGTTTGGCTTCTTGTCAGGGACCGTGGATTTTCATAATCACATAGGTGGCTTACCTTCTGCTTCTGTACTCTGAGAATTTACCCAGGGTGGTGAAAACCTGATGTAAACTGCACCCGGGGGAAGCATGCCACTTAACGAACATAGGAAAACAAGTTACTCTTAAAGGCAGCTCCTCATACCCACGTAGATTAGAGAAAGTAGTAGCAGTGATGCGGCCGGAGGACTGTGTGGCATAAAAGTGCTTGCAGTGGCCTTCCTACCCTAGGATGGCATTGAAACCGGGAGAAAGTAGATAACTCGGGTGCTTTTAACCTTTTAGGAACACATTTTTACTATTTGCACAAATGTTAAAATGTGATTTCAGGGCTTCCCTGGTGGCGCAGTGGTTGAGCGTCCGCCTGCTGATGCAGGGGACGTGGGTTCGTGCCCCGGTCCGGGAAGATCCCACATGCCGCGGAGCGGCTGGGCCCCTGAGCCATGGCCGCTGAGCCTGAGCGTCCAGAGCCTGTGCTCCGCAACGGGAGAGGCCACAACAGTGAGAGGCCTGCGTACTTACTAACTAACTAACTAACTAACTAACTAACTAAATAAATAAATAAAATGTGATTCTGGCTAATTTGGAACTGAGTGAATTTTATGTTATTTATTCAGTTTCTTGTGAAAAAAATAAAAACTAACTTATTTTTGAATAGTTATTCTGGCCTCGTGGTTCAGAATTTAAAAGACACAATAAGGTTTACAGTGAGAATCTCCTTTCCACTCTGTCCCACAACTCATTTCCCTCCCTGAAGGCAGCCGTTGTTAGTTAGATTTGTGCACGTATAAGACAAGCGTGTCACAGGCTTCCTCTGCCCCACCTTTACACATAGTAGCACACTGTGAATCCTGTTACCTTGTTTTTTCCCCCAAATTTATCTTAGAGGTGACCCCGTTTGTATGAGTTTATAAAGGTTGTCTTCCTGCTTTTTTCTGTGACCACATGGTATTCCAATACATGGATGTACTGTAAGTTACTTAATTAGTCCCTTAGTAAGGCATGTTTAGGGTTTTCTAGTTTTTAGCTATGACCAAATAGTGCTACCGCAAATAATGTTGTACACAGTCGTTTTGCATAAATGTGCGTTTATTTGTAAATAAATTCCTAGAAGTGACTTGCTGTGTCAGAGCATATGCTCATCTAACATTGTGTTAAGTGTTCCCAGATTTTGGACCAGATTTCATCCCACCAACCTTAATGGGATCCATAAATGTGGTTGTCCCCTCTCCGCTTCCCACCCAGTGTCTTATCAGACTAATTGATCTTTACTGATATGACAGATGAAAGTGCTATCTTGGTGAATTTTCACCTTTTATTTCTCTTGTTAGGAGTATGTTGTGTTTCTTTTACGATGAGCATCTTTTCATTTGTGTAGGAGCTGTGTTTCACTTCCTGTGAACTGGCCCTTGGCCCGTCTTTTTCTGTTGGGTTGCTGGTCTTCTCATTGACGTGTAGGAGGAATTGTGTATTTTTGAGCAAGTCAGGATGAATTGTAGGCGAGACCTGAAGGACTGAAATGACTCTTATTCTTTAACAGGTTGACTACCTTGAAATAGTTCCAGATACTGGAAGGTATCCTGTGGCCGTAGCCACTGCTGGAGATCTGGTATACCTGCTAAAAGCCGAAGACTCTGCCAGAACCCTCCATTATGTCTATGGGCAGCCTGTCACATGTCTAGATGTCTCCTCCAACCAGGCTGCTTTTGGTGTGAAGAGTCTGGGATGGGTGTACGAAGGAAACAAGGTACAAAAATAGCAAGATGTGCAATTAACAAAAAAGAACATGGATTTCATTTTTTTAAAGGCAATTTAAAAATTAGAGATCTCATATATCTTTAAAAGATGTGTTCAGGCAATATATATCAGCCTGGTTAAAAATAATTCAGGTAGTTCAGAATGATAAGTAATTGTTTTCTTTCTCTTCCCTTCCCCCAGCCCTATTCCACAGAAGAAACTATTAACAGTTTTTAGGTATCCATCTAGAAAATTTTAATGCATATATAGGTACATTTATACACTAAAAAACATACCTTTGTTGAAATGAGATCATAGTGTACATACTGTTCTGTGCCCAACGTTTTTATTCAGTAACGTACCCTGGAGAGCATTCCATGTGAGCTCCCTCTCCCTAGAATTCCAGCGATGCTTACAACCCGTAGTCTGCTTAACCAGTCTCTTCACTAGTGGGCATTTAGGTTGCTTTCCCTGTTTGGGCCGTTATAGACAGTGCTACAGTGCGTGTTGCAACTTGTAAATCTCTAGGATAAACCGCTAGCAATTACGTTGCTTGGTCAGAGGGTTGATGGACATTGCCAAGTTGCCTTCTAAAAAGGTTGCATCAAAATTTACATTCTTATCCACAGTTTGTAAAAGTGCCTCTGATACTCTTCCAGCCAGAAACAAGGAGACAAGTTTTTAATTGAAATTCTTTGCATGATGACTCAATTTTATCACTACTTAATATTTTACCATCCTGACTGCAGGCCAAGTACTTAGTCTTAAAGCTGACTTACAGAACTCTTTCTCTTCCAGTGGAATCGGGGGAGAGGGATAAAGGTTCGTTTTATTTTGCTTTTCCTCCAGTTTGCTGGGTCTTGACCCTGCTGGCAGTGAGTGTAACCCTGGGAAGGAACTTCTCTGAGCCAGCAGCTCCTCTGACGACGTCCTTCTCCCAAGGAAGGAGGCCCTTTTCACGTAGCAGTGTTGTGAACTGGAAAAGAGCCAGTCTCTGGATGCACACCGTCTGCGTTCCAGCTGCAGGCCTACCACCTGCTACCCTGTGTGACCTTAAACATGTTGCTTAACCCTCATTATGCCTCAGTTCCCTCATTTGTAAAAGGGAGTTCATAATGGTACCTACTTCACAGAATTGTAGGATGAAATGAAAACGTATGTGTAAAGCTTTAAGCATAGTACCTGGCATTGGAGAGTTAACGATCACTGTGTGCTTCCTGTTCTTTCTAGCGCTCATAGTTTGAGTCTAGCCTCTGGTTGTGATTTTTACATCTTGTTTCTCCTATGCAGTCACCTGTAAGGTCAAATCTCACCTATCTAGGTGTTCACTGGTTTTGCAACATGGATTCCAATTATATATTCTTCAACCAGGAAGATAGATAAAGCCGTAGAAAATACATGTGGCTTAGTCTGGTCTCACTGTGAGAAGGGATCGCTTTGTGCTCAAGTTGGCCTGCTTTGCTGGAGCATATTCAGCATATCTTAGCTGGAAAGTCTGTGATGATATAATTCCTATGTTTTGTCTTCCCAGGAAGTGGGGGGAAAGGGACAGCAGTTGGTTTCCTAAGGCAGCTTCCTTTCTTGGCCTTTGAAAACACTTGCTTTTCTGATCCCTGGTGAGCTCATTTGATGAGAGGAGAGAGACTGTTTGGTTTCTAATTTTTCATCCATCATACTTTCAAGTTTCAGTTATCTCACTTCTTTCTCGAGTTCTCAGTGTAGTGAGGTGATAGTTTATTTAATCCTAGGCTGGTTTAAATTTTTAATATTTTTAATAAACCTTTCATCTAACAGGTCCTATTTCTCTGACTTACCTGAGTGGATCTGTTTCTATAGTGATACAGTTGCAGTGGATATATTTGAGAAACCAGTTAAAGGGATAGCTCAGCACAAAATTAGATTGGGAAAAAAAAAAAATTAGACTGGGAGCATCCTTTAGGTGTTGATGTAAGTAGGCGCTTTTTTGGATGCCTCTCAATATTTCCAACCTAATTAAAAAGCATTAATTATAAGAATTAGCTGATTCTTACGTTAATTTGATGAAAATTCATTTTTAAAGGTTTATAGTCCCTCTAATAACTTGTTATTGGGTAGTTTTCATTGGTGTTTTAAAAGTAAGAGTGGAAGTAAATTTGCTACAAGAATGTGTTTAAATGCCTCTCTGAAATCTGACAGTAGCATTTAGTCATGCAAATATTTTGTGAGTACACCACCAAACCTTCAAACACTTGTGTGGGTAGATGGGTTGTTGTTAGTAGTGCTGGTGGTAACTCTGCATTGAGATGCTTTTCCAACATGAATGCCACCCACTTGAACGTGAGGGAAGCCAAGCTTTAACTGTGAAACTTTCCGTATTTTTGCAGAGGTAGGACTTTCTGTCTGATTATGTTTAATGGATTTTCTACTTCCTCAGAAAAACCAACATTTCTGTGTGAATTAAGCCATGTAATGGGTGGCTCTGTGAGATTTTAGTAGCATCCTGCCACCCCATAATGTACTGTCATAATTCTTAAGTCTTATGTGCAGGCCCTGTGTCACCTTGCTTGTGAGCTCCACACTTTGGTCCTGTCGGTGTCCATCCGGCCTGGTAGCACATTTTACTAGGTTGGTATGAGACTGAGAGCAGTAGAGTTTGCCTGGAGCTGTGTCCGTGTGAGGGTTTGTGTCTGTGCCTCTGGGCCTGTATGTTTAGGATTCAGATGAAGGCTTTATGAGAACACAGAGTCTGGTTTATCTTCCTTTGTACCTGATACAGAACTGGGGGTTAGCTAGAGTCCACTGTTGATTAACTGTGATAAAAGCAGACATGAAGTTCAAATGTTGGTAATAGAATTTTAGTCATGAACTGAAATTTCCCTGACCTGTAGGAGTATTTCAGCAGTGTTACTTTTGTTTACTTGAAAAATGTCTTTACACCATATGATGCTCACATTAGCATTTTATAGACACCACAGCTGTCTAAGCATCAATAATAATGGTTCAGACTCATCCATTCACATATCTGCTAGCCAGCCTGTCATGTATTTATCACAGAGAGTTACAGAGCACCGGTCGTGTCCTGGCATCGGAGCATTAAAACAACATTGTGCACAAATTTCAGCAGACGGGTATCTGTCAAGCAACTTAGCTCTGTTAGTAAACATACTTAGTTTTCTAAGGAAATGAAACCAAGTAACTTAGCAGAAGTTTATCTATTTAATCTTAAGAAAAGGCTTGTGAATACAGCTGGTTCAGTCATTTCCAGCTCTGGTAGGAAGGCTCAGAGAAAGTGTTAGTACTTTAACATTAGGGGCCACGCTTGGGTTTGCCAGCATGTTCTTTCTTTGGCCACGTAAAACTGCAGGGTGAAAAAAGGCTATTATCTATTTGCACTCTTTCTTAAAAGAGCAGATCTTTAAACATCTTAAAGAGAAAAGTATTTTTTGACTAGGTAATGCATTCACCTGATTCAGAAATCAAAAGACATGAAAGGAAGGGTGTGCAGTGGGATGACTCCTTCCCACTCTTTTCAACCCGCCACCCACTTTCTCTTCCTGGAGCAGCTAAAAATCAGTGTTGCCAGTGTCTTGCACATCCTTCCAGAGATGTTTTATGCATATGTAAGCAAATTGTCCATACATGCCCTCAATCCCCTCTTTCTAAAAAATATAAATAGTAAAATACTCTATTTTTGTCCTGCCTCTTGCTTTTTTGTGCAGCAGAATCTCATAGAGATCATTTCATCATTTCTTATAACATAAAGAACTTCCTGGTAGGTTTTTTTATTTTTTGCAATTTTATGATATTGCACCTTGTAGTTGTACCTTAAGTAATTCTGCGACCCTACCCCCTATTGATGGATGTTAGGCTTGCTCCCAGTCTTTTGCTGTTGTGAACACTTGGTCCACATGAATGTATTTGTAGGATTAGTTCCTCAAAGTAAAGACTTGCTGGGTCAGAGGGCGCTGTGCCTTCATGATTTTGATAGCTGTTGCCCTCTATAGTAGGTGTTCCTTGGAAAGTGGAGGATGGCAGTGCATCCCATTCTCCTAGCAGTTCCTTAACATCTTTCCTCTCACAGGCTTTACAGAAGGGTCAGAACAAAATGAGGCCAGAAGGAATAAACAGAACTCTATCTGGTCTTGCCTTCATTTAAGTTATTTTGTAGCTCTCTGCTTTGAGGATGAATGACCTCCATCTAGAATCACATGCTTTACCTAGAATCAGTGCAGTGGGACTGACAGCCTTATCAGACCACCATTAGGGTGGACAGAGCTACAACACACACTGATATGTGCCCCTTCTCGGCTTGTTTGCTACCATTTGAGGGAGAACCCATGGTTCTTTAAAGACAGTAGGCTCATCTGCCTCTTTTTTGTAAAATGAGGAGGGTTGGACATGTGACTTTTGGTCTCCTGTCCAGCACCCACGTTCCTTGATTCTTTTTTTTTTAAAATTAATTAATTAATTTATTGGCTGCATTGGGTCTTCGTTGCTGTGTGTGGGCTTTCTCTAGTTGGGGTGAGCGGGGGCTACTCTTTGTTGTGGTGGGTGGGCTTCTCATTGTTGTGGCTTCTCTTGCTGCGGAGCACGGGCTCTAGGCGCGTAGGCTTCAGTAGTTGTGGAACGTGGGCTCAGTAGTTGTGGCTTGCAGGCTCTAGAGCTCAGGCTCAGTAGTTGTGGTGCATGGGCTTAGTTGCTCCGTGGCATGTGGGGTCTTCCCGGGCCAGGGCTCGAACCTGTGTCCCTTGCATTGGCAGGCAGATTCTTAACCACTGTGCCACCAGGGAAGCCCCCTTGATTCTTTAAGCAGTTAGGTGGTTTAAACTTTTTCCTTTACCTGTGGAGTCATGTTGAGCTGGTCTGTCCTTGGAGGCTACTGGGGAGCTGAAGGTTTCTGAAATGGGTTGAGGAACCCGTTGCTCTCCTGTTACTTCTCTAACGGGATCTCCTAAGGGTCATGCTTATTGCTGGCAGGAATGATTGGGCAGGAAATTGTTTGGTACTTTTTCATCAATTCCTGTGTCTTTCTGGGCAAGGGGTATGTGGTGAGAAGGGCTGCTTGAAGGTCTTTTACTTTTAGATGAAAATGGACTCTTAAGTGTTGACGTTGCATTCTTGCGTTCTCACGCTTCAGTGGCATAAATGATCTTTAAGGTAGTCGTTGCTAAGTGGCATAAGATTGTAAAAGAAAACAAATGGAATTAGCAGTTACTCTGGCCTCATCTCTTCATCATGTTGCAGGGCAAAGATGAGTGTCAACTCTGTTAATGTGGCCCTTTGTGCCCAAATAGCCCTTTAAAATTTGTTTTTAGTCTCATACTTCCTGAATCTGTCAAAAATACTTCCACCCATGAAAACGTTTTTATGGTGCTAATCATCTTTATTAATTCTTTTGCTGCCTGAATTAAATTTTGCTCTCAGAGGTGGAGGGTTAGGAGATAGAATTGCCTCGTTTAAGAGCATTATGTTGACGATGAGTCTCATGTCTCATAAAGGAAGAGAGAGACCCACTTACAGCTCTCAGCATCATTCTGTGTATTTGGACATATTTCCTAATTTAGTTCTGAAGTGCTTGGCATTCGGTGGCAGATTGTATTTAGCAGCACGCGGCGCGCATCCTAATCAGGGTGACGTGAGTGAAGTAATCCAGGAGGCTGGGGTGTGTTTGACAAGGACACTGGCTTGGCGCTGCTGCCTCAGCTTACATCACGCTGGAAAATAATTGCTAACGTCTCTTAGGATAATCAATCCCTGTAAGCGGACGTGAAAAGACTCCGGATTGGTTATTGCATTCGTCACAAGTTGAAATACCTGTCTGGAAGAGCCTTTGGGATCAAAGGCTCGTGGATTCTGGCACCATTCTCCATACCTACACCAGAATATGAAATCCATCTTTCCTTTTGTTCAAGATTCCATTCCAGAGGAGAACTAAAAACTGTATTTTACAAGCAGGATGAATAATTTGAAATTGAAAGTTCACAAAGTAAATAAGTGTCTCATTTCCTCTTCACTTTCACCTTAAACCTTTAACATTTTTCATATTTATTTACTTTCTGCTTGGAAAAGTTTAAGAAAATAGCTCTTGGAGACCAGTTTTCTGGGTTGTTGAGTGATGTTGACTACCAAAGGGTCCACTTTTGTTGCTAGCGTTGCTGTCATTGTGAACGACTGCTTACTGAACACGCACAATTTGCTGGATATCTGACCGTGCTGCAAACAGGGATGTCTCAAACGTGACATCCACGTCGGGGCTTACCTCCTCATGGGCTTTAACAGCAGCTTAGTAATACAGAGGTGGTTTTCTCCATGTTGAGATGGACATGAGGTCATAGGGAGACCTTCACGGTTAATTTGCTGAATTCCAAAGTACTGAAAAGTTATACAGGTAAATATGTAGATGAGGATTGAATATTCATATGCATTTTGTACATGTTTTAATATTAAAATGTATCAGTGGTAAGAGATTGGTTCAAGGTGGCGGACTAGAAGGACGTGCGCTCACTCCCTCTTGGGAGAGCACCAGAATCACAACTAACTGCTGAAGAGTCATCGACAGGAAGACAGTGGAACTCACCAAAAAGATACCCCACATCCAAAGACAAAGGAGAAGCCGCAATGAGATGGTAGGAGGGGTGCAATCACAATAAAATCAAGTCCCATAACCGCTGGGTGGGTGACTCACAAACTGGAGAACACTTATACCACAGAAGTCCACCCACTAGAGTGAAGGTTCTGAGGCTCACATCAGGCTTCCCAACCTGGGGGTCCGGCAACGGGAGGAGGAATTCCCAGAGAAATCAGACTGTGAAGGCTAGAGGGATTTGATTGCAGGACTTGGACATGACTGGGGGAAACAGAGACTGCACTCTTGGAGAGCACACTCAAAATAGTGTGTGTGTCAGGACCCAGGGGGAAGGAGCAGTGACCCCCATAGGAGACTGAACCAAACCCACCTGGAGGGTCTCCTGCAGAGGTGGGGGGTGGCTGTGGCTCACCACGGGGACAAGGACACTGGCAGCAGAAGTTCTGGGAAGTACTCCTTGCCATGAGCCCTCCTGGAGTTTGCCATTAACCCCACCAAAGAGCCTGTAGGCTCCATTGCTGGGGCATCTCAGGCCAAACAACCAGCAAGGAGGGAACTCAGCCCCACCCATCCGCAAACAATCAGATTAAAGTTTTACTGAGCTCTTCCCACCAGAGCAACACCCAGCTCTACCCACCATCACTCTCCCCCATCAGGAAGCTTGCACAAGGTCTTAGATAACCTCATTCACCAGAGGGCACACAGCAGGAGCAAGAAGAACTACAGTCCTGCAGCCTATGGAACAAAAACTGCATTCACAGAAAGATAAACAAGATGAAAAGGCAGAGGGCTATGTACCAGATGAAGGAACAAGACAAAACCCCAGAAAAGGGCTTCCCTGGTGGCGCAGTGGTTGAGAGTCCGCCTGCCGATGCAGGGGACACGGGTTCGTGCCCCGGTCCGGGAACATCCCACATGCCGCGGAGCGGCCAGGCCCGTGAGCCATGGCCGCTGAGCCTGCGCGTTCGGAGCCTGTGCTCCGCAACGGGAGAGGCCACAACAGTGAGAGGCCCGTGTACGGCAAAAAAAAAAAAAAAAAAAAAAAACCCAGAAAAACAACTAAATGAAGTGGAGACAGGCAACCTTCCAGAAAAAGAAGTGAGAATAATGATAGTGAAGATGATCCAGGACCTCAGAAAAAGAATGGAGGCAAAGATCGAGAAGATGCAAGAAATGTTTAACAAAGACCTAGAAGAATTAAGGAACAAACAAACAGAGATGAACAATACAATAATTGAAATGAAAAATACACTGGAAGGAATCAGTAGCAGAATAACTGAGGCAGAAGAATGGATAAGTGACCTGGAAGACAGAATGGTGAAATTCACTGCCGTGAAACGGAATAAAGAGAAAAGACTGAAAAGACAGCTTAAGAGACCTCTGGGACAAAATTAAATACACCAACATTCGCATTATAGGGGTTCCAGAAGGAGAAGAGAGAAAGGACTTGAGAAAGTATTTGAAGGAATTACAGTCGAAAACTTTCCTAACGTGGGAAAGGAAATAGACACCCAAGTCCAGGAAGCAAAACCCAAGGAGAAACACACCAAGACACACAGTAATCAAATTGACAAAAAGCCAAAGAAAAATTATTAAAAGCAACAAGGGAAAAATGACAAGTAACATACAAGGGAACTCCCATAAGGTTAACAGCTGATTTCTCAGCAGAAACTCTACAAGCCAGAAGGGAGTGGCATGACATATTTAAAGTGATGAAAGGGAAGAACCTACAGCCAAGATTACTCTACCCGGCAAGGATCTCATTCAGACTCGAGGGAGAAATCAAAAGCTTTACAGATAAGTAGAAGCTAAGAGAATTCAGCACCACCAAACCAGCTCTACAGCAAATGCTAAAGGAGCTTCTCTAAGTGGGAAACACAAGAGAAGAAAAAGACCTACAAAAACAAACCCAAAACAATTAAGAAAATGGTCATAGGAACATACATATCGATAATTACCTTAAACGTGAATGGATTAAATTCTCCAATCAAAAGACACAGGCTTGCTGAATGGATACAAAACCAAGACCCATATATATGCTGTCTACAAGAGACCCACTTCAGACCTAGGGACACGTACAGACTGAAAGTGAGGGGATGGAAAAACATATTCCATGCAAATGGAAATCAAAAGGAAGCAGGAGTAGCAATGCTCATATCACATAAAATAGACTTTAAAATAAAGAATGTCACAAGAGACAAGGAAGAACACTACATAATGATCAAGGGATCAACCCAAGAAGAAGATATAACAATTATAAATATATATGCACCCAACATAGGTGCACCTCAATGCATAAGGCAACTGCTAACAGCTATAAAAGAGGAAATTGACAGTAACACAGTAATAGCGGGGGACTTTAACACCTCACTTAAACCAATGAACAGATCATCCAGACAGAAAATGAATAAGGAAACACAAGCTTTAAATGACACAATAGACCAGATAGGTTTAATTGGTATTTATAGGACATTCCATCGGAAAACAGCAGATTACACTTTCTTCTCAAGTGCACGTGGAACATTCTCCAGGATAGGTCACATCTTGGGTCACAAATCAAGCCTTGGTAAATTTAGGAAAATTGAAATCATATCAAGCATCTTTTCTGACTACAGTGCTATGAGATTAAAAATCAATTACAGGGGGAAAAAAGGTAGAAAACACAAACGCATGGAGGCTGAACAGTATGTTACTAAATAACCAAGAGATCACTGAAGAAATCAAAGAGGAAATCAGAAAATACCGAGAGGCAAATGACAACAAAAACACAACGATCCAAAATCTATGGGATGCAGCAAAAGCAGTTCTAAGAGGGAAGTTTATAGCAATAAAACCTCAAGAAAGAAGAAAAATGTCAATCCCCACACACACCTAAAGGAACTAGAGAAAGAAAAACAAACAAAACCCAAAGTTAGTAGGAGGAAAGAAATCATAAAGATCAGAGCAGAAATAAATGAAATAGAGACAAAACAACAGCAAAATCAGTAAAACTAAAAGCTGGTTCTTTGAGAAGATAAACAAAATTGATAAAGCATTAGCCAGACTCATCAAGAAAAAGAGGGAGAGGACTCAAGTCAATAAAATTAGAAATGAAAAAGGAGAAGTTACAACAGACACCACAGAAATACAAAGCATCCTAAGAGACTACTACAAGCAACTCTATGCCAATAAGATGGACAACCTGGAAGAAATGGACAAATTCTTAGAAAGGGATAACTTTCCAAGACTAAACCAGGAAGAAACAGAAAATATGAACAGACCAATCACAAGTAATGAAATTGAAACTGTGATTAAAAATCTTCCAGCAAACAAAAGTCCAGGACCAGATGGCTTCACAGGTGAATTCTATCAAACCTTTAGAGAAGAGCTAACAGCCATCCTTCTCAAATTCTTCCAAAAAATTGCAGAGGAAGGAACACTCCCAAACTCATTCTGTGAGGCCACCATCACCCTGATCAAAACCAGACAGAGATACTACAAAAAGAGAAAATTACAGGCCAATACCACCGATGAATATAGATGCAAAAATCCTCAACAAAATCCTAGCAAACAGAATCCAACAACACATACACCACAATCAGGTGGGATTTATCCCAGGGATGCAAGGATTCTTCAACATACGCAAATCAATGTGATACACCATATTAACAAATTGAAGGAGAAAAACCATATGATCATCTCAATAGATGCAGAACAGCTTTTGACAAAATTCAACACCCATTTATGATAAAAACTCTCCAGAAAGTGGGTGTAGAGGGAACCTACCTCAACATAATAAAGGCCATATACGACAAACCCACAGCAAACATCCTTCTCAGTGGCGAAAAACTGAAAGCATTTCCTCTAAGATCAGGAATAGGACCAGGATGTGCACTCTGGCCACTATTATTCAACATAGTTTTGGAGGTCCTAGCCACAGCAATCAGAGAAGAAAAAGAAATAAGAGGAATACAAATTGGAAAAGAAGTAAAATTGTCACTGTTTGCAGATGACATGATACTATACATAGAGAATCCTAAAGATGCCACCAGAAAACTACTAGAGCTAATCAATGAATCTGGTAAAGTTGCAGGATACAAAATTAATGCACAGAAATCTCCTGCATTCCTATATACTAATGATGAAAAATCTGAAAGAGAAATTAAGGAAACACTCCCATTTAGCATTGCAACAAAAAGAATAAAATACCTAGGAATAAACCTACTTAGGGAGACAAAAGACCTGTATGCAGAAAACTATAAGACACTGATGAAAGAAATCAAAGATGACACAAACAGATGGAGAGATGGACCATGTTCTTGGATTGGAAGAATCAATATTGTGAAAATGACTATAATGCCCAAAGCAATCTACAGATTAATGCAATCCCTATCAAATTACCCATGGCATTTTTTACAGAACTAGAAAAAAAAATCTTAAAATTTGTATGGAGACACAAAAGACCCCAGATAGCCAAAGCAGTCTTGAGGGAAAAAAACGGAGCTGGAGGAATCAGACTCCCTGACTTTAGACTATACAGTAGTCAAGACAATATGGTCCTGGCACAAAAACAGAAATATAGATCAATGGAACACGATAGAAAGCCCAGAGATAAACCCACACACCTATAGTCGACTAACCTACAACACAAAGGAGGCAGGGATATACAGTGGAGAAAAGGCATGTCTTCAATAAGTGGTGCTGGGAAAACTGGACAGCTACGTGTAAAAGAATGATATTAGAACACTCCCTAACACCATACACAAAAATAAACTCAGAATGGATTAAAGACCTAAACGTAAGGCCAGACACTATCAAACTCTTAGAGGAAAACATAGGCAGAACACTCTATGACATAAATCACAGCAAGATCCTTTTTGACCTACCTGCTAGAGAAATGGAAATAAAAACAGAAATAAACAAATGGGACCTAATGAAACTTAAAAGCTTTTGCACAGCAAAGGTAACTATAAACAAGATGAAAAGAGAACCCTCAGAATGGGAGAAAATGTTTGCAAACGAATCAATGGACAAAGGACTAATCTCCAAAATATACAAACAGCTCATGTAACTCAATATTAAAAAAAAAAAGAAACAACCCAATGAACAAATGGGCAGAAGACCTAAATAGACATTTCTCCAAAGAAGACATACAGTTGGCCAAGAGGCACATTGAAAGCTGCTCAACATCACTAACTATTAGAGAAATGCAAATCAAAACTACAATGAGGTATCACCTCACACTGTTTAGAATAGGCATCTTCAGAAAATCTACAAACAAATGCTGGAGAGGGTGTGGAGAAAAGGGAACCCTCTTTCACTGTTAGTCGGAATGTAAGTCGATAACAGCCACTATGGAGAACAGTATGGAGGTTCCTTAAAAAAGTAAAAATAGAAGATACCATATGACCCAGCAGTCCCACTACTGGGCATATACCCAGAGAAAACCATAATTCAAAAAGACACATGCACCCCAATGTTCACTGCAGCAGTGTTTACAATAGCTAGGTCATGGAAGCAGCCTATATGCCCATTGACAGATAAATAGATAAAGAAGATGTGGTACATATATACAATGGAATATTACTCAGCCATTAAAAGGAACGAAATTGGGTCATTTGTAGAGACATGGATGGACCTAGAGACTGTCATACAGACTGAAGTAAGTCAGAAAGAGAAACACGCATATTAACACGTATATGTGGAATCTGGAAAAATGGTACAGATGAACCGGTTTGCAGGGCAGAAATAGAGACACAGATATAGAGAACAAACGTATGGACACCAAAGGGGAAAGTGGAGGGGTGGTGGTGGTGGGATGATTTGGGAGATTGGGATTGACATGTATATACTGATGTGTATAAAATGGATGACTAGTAAGAACCTGCTGTATAAAAAAAAAAAAATAGAATGTATCAATAATTGATATAATCGTTAGTGTACTGTTGATAATGAATAGTTTTCACATGTTGTGAAAACCCTGAAATGCTTCCATAGAGCCCCAAGGGCTTCTCAAGACAACGTCTCTGACTTAGAGACCTTTGAGGACCCGACCACCTATGATATTCTCTACACCCATGATGGGTGATTCTGCAAAAACTATTTCTTAGAATGCTGCCACTTCTTGTAGAAGCTAAGAGTGCTTCAGGATCTCCAGCTATCCTGAGCTACTCCTGGGAGGGAGTGATGGAAGTTATAGAAAGTGAATATGGGGAAAAGTATTTTCAGCTAAGTCGGGTAGTGGTATAACCAGTGGGGACTTGGAGTCAGACAAGCCTTAGGCAAGTTGCTTACATGCCTCAGGCTTCCCATTTGGAAATGGGAGAATACCTGGCGAAAGGAGGTAATGTGCTTATGGCGGGTGCTCAAGACTTGTTAGGCGCCTCCTTCACCTCCCCATCCCCACCAGCATTGGGGTCAGGTCAGAGTTCATCAGGAAAGCCTGGGCAAGGGGGCAGTCCAGGCAGAGGCACCAGGCCTGCAGGAGGGTTTCTGGGGGCCAGGAAGTAGTGCTGGGCTGGTCCAGGAGGCTGGAGCACAGGTGCCGTGGGCTGGTGTGGGAGCTGTGCTAAAGCCATACCTGCTAGGATCCATTTTCCTGAGAGTTGTTTTACAAGAATGCATTTAGAATAGGAAGGGCTGGGGGAATTCAGCTTTTTGCAGGATGAATGCAGTTAAGTTAATGTGAATGCTGAGTCACTTTGTGTATGGTCACTTTGAGATGTGGAGCCCCATTGGAGAGGGCTGGCACTGTGTCTTAAGTATCTTTTGTCTTCGCTCACACTGGCGTAGTTTTTGTATATCATGACACGCGTATCATTTTCTAATTTCTAAAAACATTGATCAGAATTCTAGAAGCACTGAGCAAGTGTTTACAAGACCATTACATTGACATATATGATGATCATTTCCTTTTTTCTCATGTGTCTTTTTTAAAAAAATTTATTTATTTATTTTTGGCTGCATTGGGTCTTCGTTGCTGCACGCGGGCTTTCTCTAGTTGCGGCGAGCAGGGGCTACTCTTTGTTGCGGTGTGCAGGCTTCTCATTGCGGTGGCTTCTCTTGTTGTGGAGCACGGGCTCTAGGTGTGTGGGCTTCAGTACTTGTGGCACGACGGCTCAGTAGTTGTGGCTCGTGGGCTCTAGAGCGCAGGCTCAGTAGCTGTGGCGCCTGGGCTTAGTTGCTCCGTGGCATGTGGGATCTTCCCGGACCAGGGCTTGAACCTGTATCCCCTGCGTTGGCAGGTGGATTCTTAACCACCGTGCCACCAGGGAAGCCTTCATTTGTCTTTTGAATTAAGCTTAGAATTTTATATAGGGCCTAATTTTTCTAATGGCTTTCCTGATTATTTATGTGGGATTTCCATCCGGGTTTACCGTTCCATACCCATGGGAGAGTGTGAACTTGGAGTTGATCTTGGCGTTTATTTCACTCTTTGAATAGGTGGCTTTGGTTTCTTTGTGCCAGATGAGCAGCAACTAGTTTGTTAGGGTTAAAAATCAGCTCGTTTTTCAGTTAATGAAGATCACGGGGGCCTATTGGAAATGTTTACCTTTGCTCTGTAATCAGTAACAGTAACACTGTAGAATAGGCTGCAGGCTTTCCATGTGTATATATCCAGACAGTTGAGACAGAGGTGTTGGTTTGATAGAGGGTAGGAGAAGAGGGCACTCAGAAGATGGCCTGAGTTTGAATTTCACAATATTTAAGACATTTTATTGTTTTCAAGTACACATAGCAGCTTAAACTACCAAAAATATTACAAAGTAGAGGGCTTTTGCTTTTTATTCAATACGTAGATGAATATGATTTTTTAATTTACCCGGCACTTCTGTCTATAAGGCACTGTGTTAGAGAGTGGGTTTACAATTAACTTATCAATTATTGAGTTGCAGATGAGTTCTTCTAATGGATGCAAAGTTAACTCTTAAGCATCCTCTCAGTGTGTTATTAATTTACAGGGTAAATCCAGTTTTGTAGATGGTCAAAGGAAAACCCCAGCTCAGTCCACATTTGAACAATCACATTCCAGATTAAGGGACTCGGGAGGTTTTCAGTGGGTCACAGTGAGGCCAGGATCGTCTGAATGTGCCTCGTGCAGGAAGCAGTTCTGCCGTGACCTGGGTTCTGTCTCCTGCTGCAGGTGGTCCATTGATATGGGACTGACCGACTGGACCTGGACCGAATTCAATACCCACATTTCTTTGGATCTTTCTAGGTTAGGACCTCTGGCCCAGGCTCTGCCTGTTCCCCTGGGTGGCCTCTCTGGACTGCGGAGTTTCCTCAGGATGTGAACTCCTATCTCATGTTCCACAATAAGTTTTAAAGCATGTGTTGAAAATGACACGAGAGTACTTCCTCCCCAGCACCCCCCTCCTTCACCTGCCCCTGCCCTTTCCCCACCTTTGGTCTCTTGTACCACCTGTCAGTGTCCCTCCTCATGGTCCCTTTCAGATTTTGTCGGAGCAGTGGCTGCGTGCCAAGGACTGTGGGTGACTCGCTGGTGCGCACCTTCTGCCTGGCCTTCCAGACCCTGGAGAGTCAGCCTCCCACTCTCCACCCTGCACCTCCAAAAGGAGCCTGTGCAGTCCAGAATATGCCATGTTTATTCCGGACTAGCAACAGCATTCCCTCTTCCCCTCCTGTCTCTCCATGTCCTTTCAGGAAAGGTCCATCCAGGGTCCCACTTACCAGAAGAAGCCTTCCCGACTGTTGTGACTCTCAGTGAACAGCTCCCTTCCCTTATGCTTACAGTACTCAGGGTCTGCATCTCACATTGCCTTACTGTTACTGTCCAGCACTATTCTTAACCAGATTGCCATCAGCTGGGAGGCAGGAAGTGAGCATTTAGAGCTGAGTACCACTGCTTTAATGTTTCCGATTCTTTTTTGGCTTGGGAGGCAGTCAGTGTCGGTGTAGTGCGGGGGTTCTCAAACGCCAGGGAGTATCAGAAGAATACAGATCTTGGGCCTCCACCCCGAAGGCTTCTGACTCACCGAGTCTGGGTCGGGGCCTGAAGGTCTGTTGTGCCCAGTGCTGCCGATGCTGCTAGTCCAGAGCCGCACTTTGAGCACCCCGGCGTAGTTGGAGGTCCACCCACCCAGCTTTGAATTCTGGTTCCAAACCTTCAGTTCTGTGTAAGTGGTTTGGCCTCTCTACACCTCTGCTTCCTCATATATAAAGTGAGTAAAATCATGATAGCCACCGTATGGCATGGTGGGGATCAGGTGAGAGAACGCATAGTCGCAGTGTTTTGCACATAAGAGGACACTATAAGTATTAGGCGTTACTAACCATTTTTGCCAGGACTCAGGAAGAGGCTTGTCATATGGTGGCAGACACTGACCTAGAAATGAGATTAGCTGGGCTCTGCCTAGTGCATCCTCAGCTGCTGTTGTTACCTGTGTAATTTGGGGTTATTGAAATTATTTTAAGCCTCAGTTTCTTTATGCATAAAATGTGTACGGTAGTGTCTGTCTTCCTTTGCTGGTTGTGAGAATCAGATGGAATGATATTCTGAGAGGATTTGTGTGAAAGGAATATCATGATGATTATTAACAGCTGCTATTTACAGTGTACTTCGTGTGCAAGACGCTGCTGATCACGTTTGTGCCAGCGCTGTCGTGTACTACGTAGTACCATATAGTGAAAGGTTGTTATGCCCTTAAGCGTGTCGAGGGGACTGGGGTGGACTGTGCGCTACACCAAAGGCCCCAGTAGTTCACTGCAATTTTTCACGCTCCTGCATCAGCTGTCATTTGTCTCAGTGATCTGATTGTAGCCACATTCTGCCTGTCTACCCACTTCTAAGCCTTTGTCCAGTCTAACTTGGGGCCAAATGAGAAGTTGCCAGGCCGGTTGCAAACTGACGCGCAAGCACCGTAATATCCGGAATTGCGTACACAGTGTGAAGTCTGCAGGCTCACGAGTGTTGTTACACGACCAGCTCTCACTTGCAATCTTCCCATGTAAAAGAATCATGTCCAGGTTGTCTTTAGTTTTGAAGAATTCATTTCGTAGTTTGCAGCCTCAGTTTTCCTCCCATATATATGACACAGATTTAATGATAACTTTATTTCTCGTGGGGACTTTGGTTAGTTACATGTAGTTAATATTTGTGAAGTGCTCTGAAACTGTCCATGCTCTTTATTATGATGAGGCCTGTTGGGAACCTGAAAGGAGTATGTGAGGATTTTCGGCATTGAGTTATATATTTGCATAATAATTATAATCTCTTCATTGTGCTAAAGGCTCTTGACAGTGAACGTTTCCTATGCATTTTATGTACCCCATCGACCCATTCTTTGTTAGTCGTACCTCTTATCCTTCTTCTAGCGCTAGGACAGAGACTGTCTAAAGAGATTCCTGAAGCAAAGCAGAGAACCATGTTCTGGTCACTACCTTCCTTTATTATTTCCAGCACCTATGGATGTGGGGGTAGAGAGAGATTGGATCATATTGGCCTGCATTTTCACCCAAGTGCACTCTTGCTCTCTGGGTTCTTTTCAGGCTTAGGTCACAATAGGTGTTGGTTTGGCCTCGCTCTGGTCCTTTGTAGACATCTGCCCACATCACAAAGCCCCATGTTTGGCACAGTCCGCAGTGATTGGCAGTGCCTTCCCGGGCAGAGTCCAGTCCTGGAACAGCAGGGGTTGCAGGTGCATTGGCACGTGGTGGTGGGGAGTGCACGTGAGCCTGCCTACCCGGTGCCTGGCGAGGCTCAGCAACACCGTCCCATCCCTGAAATATCCTGTCCTCGTGGGCTTGTCACTCTCATTAAAACTTAAACATGAAAGCAGTTCGGGCTGCTTCTCCCTTTGTGCTGCGTTAGAGGGTGGACTGTGCCAGAAGCATGTCATAGAAACTGTTGAGGGGCTGCTGTGTTTCAGGGAGCTGTGCTCATGTCAGGGGTCCCCTTCTTCGGCTCTGCATCTTGCTGTTTGCTGCTGCTAAAAGCACCTGAGAGGCAAGTTTTTGTTTGCCAGCAGAGTCACCTTTGGGATGGTGGTGAAAGTCATTTTCCACATGTTCACAGAAATGCCGCGTTACCAAGCCTCTTGCGCTGACTTATCTCTGGCAAGGACTTACAAAATAGTCTCTCTGGCTGATTGTCAAAAATTACATCATATCAGAGTAAACTGCTTTTAAATCAGACATCCATTATTCATGTATATTAACTGCTTTTTAATTTTTTTATTGGCTGTTTTTTGTATGATTTACTCTTTTCTCACTAGCTCGCCTTCCCTCCCCGACTGTCTTTCTCATCGTTTTTTACAACCTTAGCTCATCTGTGAATTTATAGAGACTGTTCACTTAGCTTTGTATGTGAACATCAATATGCAGACCCTGCATTTTTTGTAGTAAAATTTTTGAGCACATTTTTGTGGGTCATATTTATGTTGGGTCAGAAGAGCAATTTGGGTCGTTTACATGAGTAAATTCTACCCCAAAGGCTGAGAGGTCTTTTTGTATCTTTTATTTTTTTTAAATTGAGCATTACTAGTCTTGTACTTTAAGTTCTGTATGGAATAAAACTGTACCTCCCACTTATGAACCAGCTAAATACGCTGCTGTTGGTGGAAAGCAAATTGACTTAATGTGTTCATCTGTGGGGGGGGCATATCTTTAACGTAAGGCTGGTGTGTCGTTCACCTGTAATTGACACAGGCAGAGGTGTGCAGCACTTATTCATTCTTTCAGCACATAGATACTGAGTCCTTCCTTTGTGCCAAACACGTTACAGGTATCCAAGAAAGTATCTGTTCACTCCAAACCATGATGCTGGAGGTCCCCGTGCACCTGGCATCTTTGTGCTCCTGGCACTTTGCCCTGATCCATGGCACTTGACTGTTTGGAATAATAAGGACTAGATAAGAGTTTATTCTATTTATTTAACCCCAAATCAGCATTGTTGTTGTGTATAGTCAACATTTGCATTATATTCGTGCACATTTACCTGAATCTTCTCTCACTGTTCTTGCCAGCATTTCAGACCTTTTATTCTGGAATGATTTTATATCTTCCAAAAGTATATTGTGTAGTGAGGGTCTCTTGGCCACAAGTGCTCTCTGCTCTCGGTATTTTTATCCCAAAACATCTTTATTTCATACTCATTCTTGAAAGGTGGTTTTACTAGTCCTTTATCATTCCAGGATGACAGGTGTTTTCTCTCAGACCTTTGAAGAGGTGATTGGTTTGACCTCCACTGTTATTTCCTGAGGAGTTGTTTAACCGTCATTCTCATTTAGGACTTTTTCTCTTCTTTTGGCTGGTTTTTCCTTGTCTTTAATATTCTGTGGTTTCTCTCTGCTGTCTCTAGGTGTGGATTTAGTTCTCTTGGGTGGCTTCTCTTGCACTTCTTTCCTTTCAGTTGCAGAAAGTTCTCAGCCATTGTTTTGTTGAAATTTCTCCTCATTCTCTCTATTCTTTCTGTCTAGAACTCAGGTTAGATGTGTTTTAGACCAACTTGTTCTCCCTTCTGTGCTCTTCCCCACTTACTCATCTTTTCCCTCTCCATCTCTCTGTGTTGCGTCCTGAATAATTTCTTCATCTTTGTCTTCCAGTTCACAAATTCTCTCTTGGACTCCGTTTAACTCATCCATTGATTTTTTTTTTTTTCCTTTGGTTGTGCTGGGTCTTAGTTGCAGCACGTGGGCTCCTTAGTTGCGGCATGCACGTGGGAGCTAGTTCCCTGACCAGGGATCGAACCAGGGCCCCCTGCATTGTGAGTGCAGTCTTATCGACTGCACCACCAGGGAAGTCCCCTGATTTTTTTTTTAATTTCTAGAAATTCTATTTGTTTTGTTTTGCAGAGGTACTTCATCAGTTTTGCTGCTTTTGACCCCTCACCCTCTTTTATTTCTGTAAACATTTCCATCATGCATATTTTTCTTCATCTGATAAACATCTGATATCCTTGGAAGCCTGTTTTCTGTCTCTCACTTACGATGAGCTGTTTCTATGTTGGGAAAAAAAAATTTTTTTTAAATTGTGAGCTCATATTTGGCTGATCTTGATTTGTAGATCTCCTACGGGGCCTGGGTTGAGAGGATCTTCCTCCTGAGAAGATTCTGCCAGGTACCAGGAAGCATGTTACCAACAGGAAAGTACTTTTATTACTAGACCTGGGGTCTTTTGGCCTTGCAGGTAGTATAACTTCAAACTCCCAACGTGCGTGAGGCTTGCAGGCCAAGGGCAAACATATTCCATCCTGAGCTGAACCTGAGACAGGCAAGTTGCCACGTAGGCTCTCTTCACCAGTGGATAGATTTTTGTTCCTATCTTGCTTTTTGCTGAGTGTACATAGCTGTCCAAGGGGCCCAGCTTTAGGCAGACTTATCAGTTCTGGTTCCACCTGGCACTGGCTGGAAACCTTGCCTCCTATTTCCCCAGTTTTCGGGGCTCTGACACCGGCAGATGCCCCCAGAGCAGCCCCTGATGTGAGTGCTGCTCTTCCCTTTCGGGTTGTAGTGCTCGCTTCATTTTTGCCTCCTCGGACTTTCTCGGGCTTCGCAGGAGTTAAACAATGTTTACAGGAATGTTCACTAGACTGAGTCTTCAGTGTTTTAAACAGGATGGTTTTCCAGACATTCATAGTGTGCTGTGTTGTCAGAGGTGGAACCTTGGGCCTGGATACAGTTTGGGAGTTCTGGAATCTGGAGACTGTGGAGAGAGATCTGTGGAACCTTCTGTTTTGAGTACAAGGAAGTGGTTCCTTTGTACAAGCCAGCAGCAAGATTAGGCATCCAGAAATGGGGGAATGTGTTAAGCAAAACAAGGACTATCTGAGTACTTATCATGTACCGGACCATGGTAAGCCCTGGGTTTGCCCGATAAATGTGTACCAGTCAGTTAATCTACAAGCGCTTACTGAGTACCTGGCACGTGCTGGCCCTTAGTCAGTGCTGCAGGAATGAATGACAGGATTGCTGCCCCAAGGAACTTACAGTCTAAGTCTAGGACAGTGTTTTACAATATGTGGCATGGCGCTTGGTAACAGTGCCTCAGCTGGCCTGCTAAAGTCACAGTCTCCTCGGTGACTCTCCTACCCTCCAGTGTTTGAGAACCATGGGTCTGGGGAAAAGTTGGAGGAAGCAGATGTACAGTTCAAGGTGGCACCTTGGGGACACCAGAAGGGGTGCGTAGACGGTGAATACCTTCAGCGCTGACAAGAGGGAATAAACTCTGCTAAGGGCTCAAAGAGAACACACAATAAGCTTAATTGGGATGGAAGAGGAGGGAACATGAGGATTATTTTCTTTACTCTCTAGAATTCGGCTTCTTATCATGACTTTACCCCCTCAGAAGGGCAAAATATATGTGGTGGTGATGGAGGTGGGTTGTTAGACATCGGAAAAGAAAGTAGGTAGACTTTGTTATCTCCAGGAATTTCAGTCAAATCTTCCTCCCCATGCCTTTTTTTATCTTTTACTTCGCTGCAATCCAGCACAGCATCTCCTAACCTTTTCTCTCTCTGTCGCTTCCCTTTTTTTAGATGGTGGCAGACAAATGGTCTTTCATTCACAACGCCTTTTAAAAAGCTATAGTCTTGTAAGGAAGCTTTCTGACCACCTCATCCCTTTGGAAAGGCAGTGCCTGGGGTCCTGAGGCGGTGAGCCCGCTGCTCAGGTTGACGGTGGTGGTGGTGTAATGGCTTTGGCAGATGACACATAGGAGTGTGAGGAAGACTCAGTATTTTGGTAAACTTAAAGAAAACACAAATGGAATTCCTTTTTTCAGTCATTAGCACCCAGCCAAAAGTCTGGGACTGCAAGGCTCTGTAATCTCTTCATAGCTATTTCTGTATACAGTGGTTCCTGTTTCATTATGAGGCTAATAGCAGTCCCAGATTTAGGAAATGTTTGTATTGCTAAATCCAGTTCTTACTGGGTGAAGGAGGAAGTTGGCCTGCCTTGAGCTCACCCCACTGCAGGGGCAGTAGCCATTTCTTATCCCTTTCCTCATGGTTTGGTTGGAAAGCCAGTCCTAGGCACACTAAATGGTCCGGGTCACACCTGGAAGGGGCGGGGCCTGCCTGCACCAGGGCGTTGCCGATGTTTCCCAGATGTCAGGCCTGTGGCCACCACCTCCATCCTGACTCTACACTACTGCCCCTACTGCTACACCACCACCTGCTAGGACATGGCTGTAAGGTGGGTCTCCTTAGAGAGGCGAGCCCCACAAATGGCGGACCAGGACAGTTGGTGGCCGTGCACTAGCTGGTGAAGAGGTGGATTGTTTCAGCTGGCAGCCGGCCGAGGCTCCTGCACATCATCCACCCTCCCTGTTCATTCCAGTGCCTGCTGCACAGAGAAGAGTCAAACATTTGTTTACTGGCTGTTGAAAGAATTATAGCATTATTTATTTTGTCTAAAAAATTAGAAACAACCCAAATATCCATCGGTATGGAATCATATATCCATAGACAAGTTCTATGCAGCCTTTAAAAAGAACAAGATCTTTGTATAGGTACTGACGAGGAAAGAACTCTCATGTTATTTAGTAGGAAAAACAAGTTGTAGAACAACAGTCCCGTCGAGAGAAAAAAATAATTTTATACACAGAGAGAGTGTGCGCGCAACAGACAAGACAGACATGTGTATAGAAAAAGTCTAGCAGTACATAGCCCTCCACATCCACAGGTTGCGAATCCACGGATTCAACCAACCTCAGCTCGAAAATATTCCCCCCCAAATTCTAGAAAGTTCCAAAAAGCAAAACTTGAATTTGCTGAGCACCAGCAACATTTACATAGCATTTACATCGTATTAGGTGTTGTAAGTAATCTAGAAATGATTTAAAGTAGATGAGAAGATGTAGGTTATATGCAAATAGTACACCATTTTATATAAGGGACTTACTTGAGCGTGGGCAGATTTTGGTATCTGGGGGGGGGTCCCGGCAGTAAACCCCCATGGATACCAAGGGACAACTGTATACACTAAACTGTTAAAGTGGTTATTTCTGAGAGATGGCTATCCAGAAGGTTACACAAGATATATTATGTTAGAAATCAGAAAGAAACAAAGATTCTTTAGAAATTTCAGAGAAATCTGAATAATTGACAAAAATGAAAGTTAGGATTCTAAGACTAGGATTTGTGAAAATACCTTAACATCTCTAAGAAGGAAAAAACAGAAAGTTCTTTTTAAACAATGCTTGCTTCCACCAGGTGCCCTCTAAATCTCCCTGGAAGCCAAAGAGAAAGGAGTAGACCCTGCAGTGTCCGAGACTACACACTGCATCTCCTGCAGTTACCTTTGTAAAATATACAACGTGGTTCAGTCATTTTAGATAATTCTTAAAGAAACATCCATCGCATTCTATACAGATTTGCGCCTTAATCACTGTTTAAACCCTTTTGTAATGTACATGTGGTACTTAAGAAAAATATCCCCAGCAACATCTATTGATTTGGCGGTCACATTAGTGCAGAACATTTTCTCCAAGATTTTAGCTATGGGTCGTTTTTTCCTTCTTTCCAGCATATCCATACACTTCTGAGAGTGAGTCAAGTGGCCATGGGTTGAGACTCACCCAACTAGCGCAATAAAGAGAAAAATTAGTCTAATGCATGGTCTTAACAAGAGGGAGAGTATGAGCATGAATAATTAATCTCACTAGTCTGTGGCAATCAGATAAAATGAAGTCCCATTTGCTCAACCTTATTAAAAGAGAGAGAGCACAGAGGGGAGAGAGAGATGCTAAAGGTTGTTGAGGGACTCGTAACATGGGAAGAACCGCCTCTGAGATGGGTAATGTGTTTTCTGATCTCTGCGGTCTTTAACTAAACATAATGGTCAAGGTACTCTTTGGATAGTTCTGATTCATTGAATTATTAAACATTTTAGAAAATACTTGACTCCTGACTACTAACTTATACGATGAATTTGCAGTCTTTTTGAAGAGGGATTAGATCCCACTGTTTCACTCAGAAATGATCTATCCTCTTGTCAAAAAAGAACTTCTAAAAAAAAAAAGTATAAAGACATAGGAACAGACTCAATATCAGATTTTAATTCTTATATTCTTATAAAATTCTTATATTTATCATGGAACATTTCTTCCTGCTATAGATGTTGAAGTATTTTAAAAAGAAGAAGAGATTGAGTCCAGAAGCCCTCTTGAAAGCTGTATAGTGATATATAAGTGCAGAATGTTACTTTCAGGGTAGACCATGAATGACGTTGCTGGTGTTTTTTTTTTTTTTCTCCCTCCAGGAACCGATTTTTATGTAATTTTTAGGATATTTACTGTAGATAGAAGATTTGATTTATTTCTATGCCCATACTTGGAAGAAGAATCTTATTTTGGATATTTTACAGTTGAAATTTTCTCAGAAACTTTTATTTTCAACTGCATGAAAATAAAAATAAAATTTAGCTTGTTCTCTATGGTCTTTAGGGATTAAGAAGGCATTTTACGGGCTTCCCTGGTGGCGCAGTGGTTGACAGTCTGCCTGCCGATGCAGGGGACACGGGTTCGTGCCCCGGTCTGGGAAGATCCCACATGCTGCGGAGCGGCTGGGCCCGTGAGCCGTGGCCGCTGAGCCTGCGCGTCCGGAGCCTGTGCTCCGCAATGGGAGAGGCCACAACAGTGAGAGGCCCGCGTAATGCAAAAAAAAAAAAAAAGAAGGCATTTTACATTTTGAAATTGCTGTCTTTCCTTTCAGATACCATGAGCAATTTTACTTAATATTATAGTGTTGTTTTGACTATTAGGAATTTCCAAAGATTAAATTGTTAGAAATATGTGTCAACAATGAGATCAATGGTTTTCAAGGTGGTGTCAGTTTATTAACCTCTCAGTACTAAAATAGGAATCTGTACACTGATAATTGGTAAATGTATAGGTTAACAAGAAAAAATAGCACATCATTTTCATGTGTGGGCTAAGAGAGGAGACTCTACAAAATATTAACAGTAAAACTTTTGAGTTCAGTGATTAATTTTAACCACATGATCGACGGAATATAATGTATGCTCACATGTGTGTGTGTGTGTAAATGAGGAGGCTTTTGAACAGTGAATTTGGGTGCAAGGACTATGTCTTCAGTACTTACAACAATTACTGACCCATGGCAAGCACTTAATGTTAATTGAATTACTAAGATCTTTTTAGTAAAAGACTTAAATAATCTTCAGAAAGATTCCTTATGAATCATCCTTGTTTCCCCATTTGCTGGAGAAAAGGCAGTGTTCAAATGTAATGAATACATTGTCTAGAGATCAAGGATACTCTCTTAACTTGTCTCCATACCTTATGGAACAGAGCTTACTATAATTAGCTACTGGAGAGTGACTGAAGAGAGAAATGTTGGGGAATATCAGTTATACCTCAATTAAAAAATTTTTTTTTAACGTTTGGGAGTAAGACTTTATGTTTTGGTTTGTAGTTTAATCTGAAGGAATCATCTAGTGGTTAACTGTACAAGCTTCATCATCCTGGATGCTTATACTGTTTGTTCTTTTTACCTTCTGTGGTATAAATACAGAGGGGGAAAAGAGAGAACCCTGTACACAGACTTCTTGTTAGCCTCCCCCATTAACTAATCAGAAGCAGTGACCCTTAGTTTCCATGCTTCTTTTTCTGTGTTAAGAAATTGGGATACCGAATTTCCTCATTTGGCATTTTTTGTGTGTCCTATGAGTTTGTTTGCACCTTGGCCTGGAATTCTTTGGATTTTCTTTTCTCTTGTGTTTCCTTTTGTTGTTCTAAGAGCCATCCTTATACTGTCGTTACCTGGAAGGGGTCAGGAAATGGAGTATTAGAGCCTCTTCTCTAATGGGAGCTGGTGCTGTGACCGTGCCCCGGGGCGACGGTGGGTGGAAATTGTTTGTGCGGGCCTGCTGCCCCTAACACACACCCACGTGTTTTTCCTCCTCCCCAGATCCTGGTGTATAGCCTGGAAGCAGAACGCTGCCTTTCGAAGCTGGGCAACGCGCTTGGCGACTTCACCTGCGTCAACCTCCGGGACAGCCCTCCCAATCTCATGGTCAGTGGCAACATGGACAGGAGGTAGGTGTCAGTAGAGTCGCATCTTAGAGCCACAGGCAGCTTCTCTTGAGGCCTGGCCGCTCGGCCTCCACTGAGCTCACTGATTTCCTTCCCAACTCACCCTCCTCACTTCTCACTCACATCTCTGCCCACCTGAGTTCAGCCCTGATCCCATAAATACCATCCCTGTGAACTTGGAGAACAAAGTCTTGTATTAGGTAATAGTTGGATGGAGTTGCATCTCTGCCTCATTTCTGAAACACCATGGGAAGGTTGTCTTTTAGGCCATTTGGTGGACGCAGTTGGTGGAAGGTCCAGTGAGACCACTTGGAATATCTTTTGTCCCCCTGCTGTAAAATTTGTTTGGCATTTAAAAGCTCACTTTCTAATATTAAAAACAACAACCTAAGGGATGAATCATGTTCAGCAAAATAGGTTTGCCTGCCAAATGATGTCAAGAGTGTGTTTCAGACCACTATGGTGTCCCTCCGGTGATGGGGGAAAAAAAGAGACTTCATGTGAACAGATTCCAGTTTCTATTTAGCTGATTAGCAGTCTTCCCTTTAACGTATTGGCTTAGGGAGTCGGATTTTCCCGGTACGGGGTCCAGTGCCAGCTCTGGCCGCTCCAGGACCGATCAGCATGGAAGGATTAAAGTGTTTGAAAAGACTGAGTCCAAATTTTAGGCTTTTTTCCTTTCTCTTCCCTCTCCCCCTTGTCTTTTCCTTTTCTTTCTTTCTTCTTCCTTTTTTTTTTTTTTTCTTCTTTTTTTGACTGGTTATCTGTCATGTCTGATCCAGGGCCCTGAAGAGAGGTAGCATGGCTGGAGGCCAGGTTCAGCTGGCGCCCCCTCCGCTGGCCAGCCCCGGGCTGCAGGTGGCGGGCCACTTGGTGGGGTATCAGATCGTGAGGCGGGTCCTCCTTTGTGCCAAATCCCAGACCTCTGTCATACCAGTGCAGCAGCTTGCAAAAATAATTATTTTGTCAGATAATATTTTCAACTTCTGACCTTCACTACTACTCTCTCCCTCCCAGAGAGCAAAAAGATGTGAGTATGCTTTATTGAAAGAAAATACCTGATCTTTTTTCCCTCGAGCCCTCCTGAAACAGCTGATACTTCTCATGCTTGAGAATTGAACTCCTCAGCGTATGTCCAGGCAGTTTTTCTCTTTAAAAAAAAAGAAAACAAACTAGGCTTAGATAAGTGGCCCCACTTGTGGCACAGCAAATGAAACACATCAGTTTATAGTTTTACTCTCCCATTTTCATTTCTGACTGAGCTGTACAAAGGCTCCAAGCTTATCTGATAGGATCTACCTGCAGCGACCTAACAGCTCTTCGCTTTCCAGGAGAGCAAATGCAGAGGGCTCTGTGGGGCATCCAAATGGAATGGTTTGGGATTGTAGGTTATGCTTCAGAGTTTGTTGACAGCATGACCATTTAGGTGTTCAACCACAGCTAGGCTCCCAGGAAACCAAAATGGTGTTCCAGAGAAGAGACCTCTGCTTTCTATATAACGTAGCCTAATTACCTCTAGAAGCACAGTTACAGCCAGATTGTCATGACCATTGTCAGCTGCACATCCTGCTGTCAGTGAGGAGGCCTGTACGTACTTGGTAAAGCTGATGTTTTCCTCTGGAGCAGGGCTGCCTGACCATGCTCCCCGATGCCAGAGGAGAAGCCAAATGCACAGTGTAAAAGGGCTCTCTGGTCATTTTGAAGGCCAAATCTGACCATGTTAAAATCCATTTTATTAGTAAACCAAAGTTACGGTTTTTTGTGTTTCTTTTTTACACCCTTTGTCTTTTTGGATGAAAAGAATAGACTTGGGACTTGGAGTTGGGGAGGGGGCTATCCAAAATGGCATTTAATCAGGGCCACTTCTAGATCTGTGTGCCAGCTATTTGACCACTACTGGTACCACAGAGGCTTGCCATCATATATAAGATTGTTCTTTATGAATCACATTAACAGTGTTAGCAATATGAATTTCAAACATGGGGCTTAAAAACACTATACATCTGGAAAAAGGAAGGAATAAGGACTCTAGACTTTTAAGTGCATAGAGGTATGTCTTGTGGGGTTTCTCCCAGAGACTTAATAGCTATGAGTAGGAACTCATCAGAGATGCACACCCAGGCTTGTACAGCTTATGTTTTATTTCAGAAGTGGGACAGAGGGGGCAAATACTATGAAGAGAGCTAGGTGGCTATCCCTTCATGACAGATGCAGTTTAAAAACCTTGGAACCTCCATTTTTATTTAAAAAACTGAACTTCTATTGCATTCTCTTAGTACTTTATAAATAACTTGAGAATGAAATGGACTCTAAAGGTACATAAAACTGTCCAAGGTTAAAACAAAAATAATATTTCTTTAAAGTAAGGAAATCAGCTTGAGTAACTTCGCTAATAGCATGGGTGGAATTTTCTCAGGAGTTGGGGTTTTTTTGGGGGGTGGGTATAAGCTGAAATTAAAAATGAAAAAAATAGCTCACCTAGCTTGTCACTAGAGGTTAAGTAGAGTCTGATAAAGATTAAGAGAATGATCAGGGTGGGAACTGAGTTATGGTTGGACTGTACTTTTCCCTCGCTGGGAGGGAAGGGTTATAAAGTGGGGTTATAAAGGTGGGGCTCTGCACAAGAGTTTTAACACTACAGATCAATGAGGTTTTTTTAATGCATATTTTGTCCTTTCCTGCTAAGCCAAGAAGAAAGAGTGGTAAGTAACATTAGAGGAGGGAGCGGTGTGCATCCGGTGTTAGGACAGGATGCTTGTGTCTTACCACAGTGTCTGTCTAGTACTCAGAGAGGGCTTAACTCTGTATGTTTTGCATTTATTCTAAGATGCACTTTTTTTTTCTTTACATTTTCACATCTATGAAAATCAAGATGTGTCTTTTATAATAACATCTTACAAATGGCAGCATGTTAAAATATTACATAAAGTAATGGTGCTTCTTGAATTGGATGGTGTTTTCAATTAAATAAAAGTCTGTATTTGTTCAATGAAGGCAAAAATAAATCTTAGGAATTAGTACAGTTATGAGAAACTTGAATGGGTTACCAAGATAAAGTCTGCAGGAAATAGACCACTGTGAGTTTTTTGTTTTGTTTCTTTAGGTTAACCTTTGGGATTCACTGAACATTTAGAATCTGTAAATTTATGTCTTCCACCAAATTTGGGATGTTTTTGGCCATTATTTCTTCAGATATTTTTTTCCACACTGATCCCCTTTCCCCTCTCCTCTGGGACTTCAGTGATGTGAAGAACAGACTTTTTGATATTATCCCACAGGTCACTGAAGCTCTATTCATTTTCTTTCCTAAGCCTTACATTCTTCAAGTTGCAAATATCTACTGATTCAACTTTGGGTTCATGAACTGTTTCCTCTGTCACCTCCATTCTGCTGTTGAACCCATCTAGTGAATTTTTTATTTCAGATTTTATACTTTTTTGGTTCAGAATTTCCATTGTTTCTGTTTCTCTGCTCAGAATTTCATTCTTTCTTATCATTTTACCTTAACCTCATGGAATATAGTTACAATAGCTGCTTTAAAGTCACTGATCATTCCAAAAGTCTGGGTTATTTTAAGGTTGACATTTTCCCTTGAGAATGGGTCACATTTTCCTGGGGCTTTTGGGGTGGGGGTATGTCAAGTAATTTTGGATGTATCCTGGACATTTTGTGTCCACTTTCGATCCTGTTACATAATCCTCTGGAGGATGTTGAGTTTTGTTTTTGTTTTAAACAGGCAGTCCCCCTGGTTAGGTTCAGACTGAAAGTTGTGTCTTGCCTTCTGTGGGTGGTGATTCCAGTGTCAGTTCAATTTCCAAAACCTTTGCTGTGCTTCTCTGACTGCCCTGCACATGTGCCACCCAGAGGTTAGTCTGAGCTGGCAGTGGTTGAAATCTTACCTGAGCCTTTGCTGTACTGCTTTGAGTCTGCACCTGGGCCACGTGCGGGGTCACACGTGGTATCACGGGCTCCCCGTCTCCAGTTCCTCCCTCTCTTCATCCCTGTGATTCCTAGCTTTCAGGGCCCTTGTCCCCTGGTCCTCTGACGAGAAGATGGGGTTTCTCTCAGGGTTTCACCTGCTGGCATCCCTACCACCATGCAGCTCTGTGAATAGGGACTGACTGCCTTGGGGCAAAACCAGAGAGAAAAGAGATGGGGGAATCCCCAAAGATGCCACATCCACGTTCTTTGGACTTAGGGGCTTCTCTCCTTGGTTCTTCAGAAAGAAGGTGTTTCTGTTAGCGTTTTAGCTACCACACAGCTCTGCTACAGGAGCTCACACTCGGGGTGAGGCTGTGAGAGAGAAACTCCTTTCCCCACGGCCCCTTCCTCCGTGGCCACTTCCCCCACAATCCACTGTAGTGAGTCAACTCCCCAGGGTCCTCAGGTGTTTGCTTTTTGTGTTTTGTCCAGAGGTTTGGGTTGTAGCAGCAGAAGACAGAGGCAGTAGTGGGCTTGCTTTAGGTCAGACGCAGAACTCCTACTCTCTTTAAATAATTTAAATAAAACTGTTTAGTTGGCAGTAGAGGGCTGTATTAAAGGGGGTCCCTTCCCATTCTGTTGCTCTCAGTCTTCTCATCTGGGATCTGCTCATTTCTAACGAATGAAATCAGGGATCTAGACCAGAGAATGCTCTGCTGGGGAGAATCAAAATAAGAGTTGGTGATAAGGGTGGGACTTCCCTGGCGGTCCAGTGGTTAGGACTCTGCGCTTTCACTGCCTTGGCCCAGGTTCAATCCCTGGTCAGGGAACTAAGATCCCGCAGGCGGCACGGCGGGGCCAAAAAGAAGAGTTGGTGGTAAGGGCGTACATCAGGTTGTTAGTGGGCTGCCAAAGCAACGTGCACTGAGCCAACAAATCCCACTGCTTTTCCTCCTGTAATCTTAAATTGATTTTAAAAAAATTTCAGCTTTATTGAGATAGAATTCACATACCTACAATTCACTAATTTAAATTATACAATCCAGTGTAAAGTTCACAAGGTTGTGCAGTCATCACCAAGTCAGGTTTAGAACATTTTCATCAGCCCAAATAGAAACCTTGTGCCCATTAGCAGTCACTCTCTATGTCCCCCCAACTTCTCTAGCTCTAGGCAACCACTAATCACTTCCTGCCTCTACGGATCTGTTTTAAGATATTTCATGTAAATGGAATCGTAGAACGTGTGACTTTTTGTGACTGGCTTTCTTCCACTTAGCATAATGTTTCCAAGATAAACCTGTGTTGTAGCCTGAATCACCACTTAATTCCTTTTTATGGCCAAGTAATATTCCATTGTATGAGTATACCACATTTACTTATTCATTCATCAGTTAACATTTGGGTTGTTTCCATTTTTTGGTTATTATGAATAATGCTGCTGTTACCATTCAACTACAGATTTTTGTGTAGACATATGTTTTCAGTTCTCTTGGATATATACCTAGGAGTGGCATTGCTGGCTTATATAACCCTGTGTTTAACTATTTGAGGAACTGCTAGACTCTTTTCCAAAGTGACTGTACCATCTTACATTCCCACCAGCAGTGTATGGGGGTTCCAGTTTCTCCACATCCTTACCAGTACTTGCTGTGGTCTCTGATTATAGCTGTCCTAAAGGTATGATGTTGTTGAACATCCTTTCATGTGCTTTTTGGCCTCTTTGGATAAATGTCTATTCAAATCCTTGGCCCATTTTTTAATTAGGTTGTCTTTTTATTTATTGAGTTGCAAGAGTTCTTTATATAGTCTGGATACCAACCTCTTATCAGATATGATTTGTAAATATTTCTCCCCATTCTATGGGTTGTCTTTTCACACTTGATAATGTCCTTTGAAGCACAGAAGTTTTTAATTTTGATGAAATTCCATTTATCCAGTTTTTCTTTGTCATTTGTGCTATTGGTATCATATTGAAGAAGCCATTTCCTAGCCCAAAGTCACAAAGATTTACTCCTATGTTTACTTAAAAGAATTTTTATGATTTTGGCTCCTACGCTGAGGTCTATGATGCATTTGGAGTTAATTTTTGTATATGGTGTGAGGTGGGAGTCCAACCTCATTCTTTTTTGCATGTGGATATCCATTGTCCTAGCATCATCTGTTGAAAAGACTATTTTTTCTCCATTGAATTGTCTTGGCACCACTGTTGAAAATCAGTTGACCATAAAATAGAGAGCCTATTCTAGGTACACTCATCTGATTGAAATTTAAAAGGATTTATTAAAGTAAGCTAAATGTTTCTATGTTTCCATACATCATTTTTGTCCACTGGTGGTGTTATGGGCTGGCTTGTAAGGGTTGCAGAATTTTCGGTCTAGCAGAGCTCTTTAAGACCATCTAATAGCTGGCCCAGCTAAGGAAATAGGTCCAGAAAGGTCGAGTGATCCGTCCAAAGGGCTTATTACTCTTTATGGGCAATAAACAAAGAACTCTAAACTTTAGAGATACAGCTTTACAATACATAGAGCTCTAACCATAGCCTACTTGGATTAAACTGGGCAGTTCTACCTGAAAATACATGTTTTTCTAGTTGCTCTTAAAAATGAGTCATTCACCAAAGGCCATCACTGGTGCTTATATATGTGTTATAGCTACTAATTTGGGCATATAAGGTTGTTTTCAAAAATCCTCTTTAATATAGGTTCGATGAGACAAAACAATCATGTTATTGATTTCTTAAAAAAAAATGAGTTTTCTTGATTAATTTGGTCATTTAAAAAAAAGAGAGACTGTTTTAATGCCGTCTTGCTTGTTCCCTTTATTTTCTGGATAGAAATATAGCTGAAGGTCAGGTCCTTCTTAATGAAACTGCTGAGCCAGAGTCTGAACAGGCTTCATCTTTGCCATCAAATACAGCTTGCCATATTATTTTACGGGACTGTTTTATCCAGACCAATGGGAAGCAAGCTCTGAGTTGTGACCCCTAATTAGAGAGTGTCGGAGCTTCTCGCCATGACAAATGCAGAGTTGTGGTGGCTTCTGGTGCTGCTGCTGGCCGTTAGGGAGAGTGAGTGGGGCGTAAATGTTACATTTGCTCCATCTGCAAGTGTTGTAATAAGTTATTCAAAGCTCTTAGCACAGGACCAGCCAGAGCGTGCCTCCCTCTCAGTTCCAGCACGTTTTCCTGCCCATCAGATGGATGCTCCTCTGTTGGAGTCTTTGGAAGGTTCCGGTGTCTTTTGTTTTAATTGGCGGGCTTGAGCTGACTCCTGTGGTGTGATTTTCATTAGAGAGGGGCTGGAGAGAGGGAGTGTTGGAACAGCCCTCCAAACCTAACCATGAATATTAAACATAATACAATTACAGCTTTCAGACCAATTATTTTTTTCTTTTCAACCGGCAAAGTTGATGAAACACACGCTGGATAGGGATTCACAGTGTCTACCATTGGCTTCTTTTTGTCCCTGGAATCAGTTGTCTTGGCATGTTTGTGCCCATTTGCTGTGCTACCTGTTTCCCCACGTCAGGAATTTGATTTGAGCGCTGAGGGTACGGGCTCTGCCAGGGAACGCTGCTGTGCACGCTGGGGCCGCGCCGTCAGGTGGGTGAAGCAGAGATGCATTTCGTGATGTGAACTCGAAGGGTTCGCGTGGACTTCGCACCCTGTGCTGTGTGCTATCTCTTTCTGTCAGCCAGAAACCAGAGCAGTGCCTTTTTGAGGAGATGTCTTCTAAGTGCTTCTCCTTTTTCCCTGTGGGGAGAAGTTTGAGTCTGTTTTTTGGCCCATTTTTGTTTTCCTTAGTGATAAAATACACTAATGCTGTATCTTTTGGTGTATTTGTGTATTTTGTTTGGAGCCATCCATGCCGGTATCTAAATACAATAGGAAAACAGATGGCAAACTTTGAACTTCTGGACCAAATTTGTGTTTGCCTTTGTCTCCTTAACAGCCAAACTGTAAATTATGGAGTATAAATATTCAACAGAGGAGCTCTTTATGAAAATCACTAGAGCAAAATAGACCCTTATTAACCAAATACGCACTGGAAAGCACTCAAGCTAAAAATTTCTCCCCCCTCCCCTTTCCTTTTCAAGTTCCCATTAGTAAGGAGTGCAGCTGTAGCCTCCAGGCAGAGTTCCTTTCACAGCAACTTTACCTTTTCTCCCTTCTCTAACCCACAAATGCCTAAAGATTAGTGTCTGCAAATGCTGACTGCGGGAGCTCTGGAGCTCTTTGTCTTCTGTGTGTTTTCTGCTCGCTCCGCATCTCTCTGGTCACAGACCCCTCCCTGGGAAGAGGGGAGGCGGGGTGGGGGGGGGTGTTGATTGGCCTGCTGTACTAAGGGAGCTCTCAGTCAGCCTCGCCGCCAGCAGGGAAGAAGCCATGGACCTCACTCACCCCCGTGTCATAAGACTGTAGATTTCTACAACCCTGTTTTATTTGAAACAAAACATCCACATGGGAGTGTATACAAGGTACGCTGTGTGCAATTTAAAAAAAATGGAACACCTGAGCATTCCCGCCACCTGCCCACTTAAGAAACAGAGTGTGACCAGTACTTGTGAAGGCCTCTGGGTGCCCCTCCCAGTCATGAACGAGTTCTTGTTCCTTAAACAACATGGCAGCGTCTAGAATAAAAAGTAAAAGCTGCATTTCTTCCCCTCATTCTTCCATTGAGACTCTTCCCCAAGGTAACTGCTGTTACCAGCTCCAGTATGTCCTTCCAGAATTTTATGTTTAAATTTTTTTAACTTAAGCAGGTAACCTTTTGAATTCAAAAGCACAAAAAAGTATTTATAGGGAGAAGTTGTCTCCTGGGAGCTTCTCTTTCCTCAGCGGAGGCTGTGCTGCGGCGTTCTCCAGAGGGTGCCTGCGCACAGATGCGTGCCTCCCTCCTCCGCCCCCCAGCTGCCGTCACGCAGCTGGGCCTGGTGCGCTTGGTGTTTGACTGTTCAGGCGACGGCTGTCCTCAGTATGTGTAGCTCTGCCTCATTCTCTGATGCCCGTGCAGGTCTCCACTGTACCGGATGTACCGTCACGGCTTTAGCTGGCATCCACCGATGGAGCTAGGTTACGTGCCTTCCCCGTTGAGTCACTCAAATTCATGACAGTGTAAATACTGTTTCTCATTTTTCCTCTTGGTCTGATTATCAGAAGTCTCTTTGTCTCAGGTTGCTTTTGAGACCCCTTGTGTCTTTTGCGGTTCCCCACTTTATTATGATTCTCTGTAATACGTATTTCTTTTCATTTATTCTGACTAGTGTTCATGAGTGTGAGTATGCCTGTCTTTCATTTTGGAAAAACATCGGCCATTAACACTTTGACTATCGCTTCTTTGCCACACACTGGATTTTTTCCTTCTGGGATTTCTTTTGGGCGTAAGCTGGAACCATCATGCCCTTCCATCCTTCATCTGTTTCTCTGTGCTCCATTCTAGGTAACTTCAGATTTATTTTCTAATTTACAAATGCTTTGTCTAATCTGTTTCTAGCCTATCTAATGAGTTTAATTGCAGGGATTATGTTTTCGTGTCTAGAAGTTCTATACTGCTTTTTTATAAAGCAAGGTCTCAATACTCCCCTTTGAGTGGACCCCAGTCTTACAGCCTTGCCCCCGTGGTACAGTAAGAGCCAGTCCCGTTGCTTCCTGAGATTGGCACCTGCCAATAGCCTCGCCCCCACCGCACATGCATAGAGGCAACCAAAATTGCAACTCAAGCTCTCCAACCTGGTTTTCTGCATGGGCCCTAGGGAGGTCGCTTACTCTGTGAGCTCAGCAGTGCACTTAAAAGGATGTAGTTAACGTCTTATCCAGCAGTATGAAGTGATTTTCAGTGGGAGGGTCAACAGGGTGCCTGAAACAGAAGCCTCATCTTCGCTACTGAAAAAGTACTGTGGCTCATGGCCTTGTATGTATATATGTGGACGTACATGTATGTTAGATATAGCCTATATAAAACCCGAGAAGCAGAACTGCTAAGTCAAGGTGGAGTATATTTTTTTATTTTGTTGGGTATTGCCACGCCACTTTCTTTGGGCTTGTGCTCACATCAGCCGTACAGAAGTACCTCTCTATCCAGGGCTCACCCGTGTGGAAGGCGTCTCGGAGTACTACCAGACTTTACCCTTGCTGGGTAGGCAGGTTGAGTGGTATTACTGCATTGTAGTTTTAGTGCATAATTCCTCCCATTACCAGTGAACTTGAATGTCTTACAAGTGTTTAAAAGCCGTTAGTACTTCTCCTGTGAACTATTTTTTCTTTTCTTAAACTTTAATAAAGTTTAATCCTGGGTTATCAATCTTTACTATAAATTTGAAGGAATTTTTTTTATAAGAAATTAGTCCTCTGGTGCAAACATTTTTCTCAGTTTACCATTTGCCTTGACTTTATTTTTTGTAATGTTTAGAAAGGCCTTCCTATCCTGAATATTTGTTTTAACTCTCTGAGCCCTCTGTTACTGATGTTGGTGTAATGCATATGGTAGACCTCCAAGTTGAGAAAGTTGTTACAGGGTATTTTGCTTATAATTGCGAATTTAAGTGGGATCTTTTCTTCAATTACATTTTTAAAACTAGTGGTTGTACAAAGGATAGTTATTGATTTTGACATATTAAAATACATTTGATTCTGAATTATTACTGAATTACCTTGGATTGTCAACCCTAATGATAAATTTGTCCACTTTTATCTAATTTTATCTAATTTTTTAAAAACAATGTAAAATAATATTGGTAAAAGTAGATTACTATTTTTTAAAGACTTTTCATTAGGAATAAGTGTTCTATGTCATCAGATCTCTCTTCAGTGTCCACGGAAGTGACCCTCTCTATGGGTTTCTTGTTGTCAGAGAGGCATGGTGGACCACAGGAATGGACATTCTAGACAGAGTCCACTTGCTGGTTAACGTGTTGCTGTGAGTTCTGTTAGTTGATATTTTATTCAGGTCTTAGCACTGGTGCAGATCTGTCGTCTTCTGTCATGCTTGCGGTGTCGGGTTTTGGGTAATAACGGAATGCTGGCTCCATGTAAAGAGTCAGAGCTTTCCTCCCTCTGCTGTGCTGTGGAACAGTAGATGTAGCCCGGGGTTTGGGGAATGCGGGGGGCGGTCTCTTCCTTCCAGGTTGGACCCATTTTGCTTGTTCTTGTTTTGCAGGGACAGCTTGCTCCTCGACAGCTTTCCCAGCTTGCTCTGTGTTCCTTGATCTATTTGGATTTTCTGTCTCCTGGGGGTTAGTTTTGATAATTCTTATTTTCCTACAATGTCATTTATTCATCTAGGTCTTCAAGTGTGGAGATTCAAAAAATGAACTCAAGAAATAGAAAGAAAACCTGAATAGATTATAATGATGAAAGAAACTGAATTACTGAAAAGGGGGGAAAACCAACCTACAGAAATTAGGTCCATGTGTGGTTTTTTAATTGAAATATAGTTGATTTACAGTTTTATATTAGTTTCGGGTATCGTGTGGGGTTTTTTGTTTCTTTCCTGGCAAGTTTTATCAAACATTTAGTAAACTGTATCCTTCTCATCATTTTGAAGTACTCTGAGGCTAATGCTTTTTGCTCTGAAATCTACCTTTTCAGGTATTAAAACTGTCACCTCTTCCTTGTCACATGCAAATGTGCCTTTCGTGTGTAGCATATATTGAGGGTTTTTAAAAAATCTTTATTGAGGGTTTTAAAAAAAATTTTTTTAAGTACTATTTGGTTCTTTTTCAAACCTGCTTTTTAAAATTATTATTTATTTGGTTGTGCTGCATCTTAGTTGTGGCAGGCAGGCTCCTTAGTTGCGGCATGCATGTGGGATCTAGTTCCCTGACCAGAGTCTTAACCACTGTGCCACCAGGGAAGTCCCTATATTGAGTTTTGCTTTGTGACTTGAGGCTCTTAAGAGGTGGGTTTGTCCTGTGTGCGTCTGCCCACCCAGCTGACACATTAGGGCTTTCTAAGCTGTCTGCTAACATTCAGTGTTCGTCTCATACATCCCTCCGTGGCGTGTGTGTTGGCTCCTCATGGCCCTTCTGTTATTTTGCTACATCACTTTCAGAGAGTATCCATGGGTAGCTCACATTGAGTCCTTTTATGTTTAAAAAAAAAAAAAAAGGCTTCATTATGCCCTCAAACTTGGTAGGTAAGCTAGGTATAGAATTTCCAGTTCAGATAATTTCCCCTCACACAAAGATACTTTGTGTCTGTGCATGCTCATGTACCTGTAAGAGTTTAGGATCTAGAACGTGTTTGAGATGATCCCTTCTCCCCACATTATTTGTGTCAGACATGTTTGTCCAGCTCCCCTGCTAGCTGGCTAGTGGCATCGTTTCAGGGTAGCGACTGTCTTTTCGTTTGTGACTTGCAGCATAGGGGCTGTTAATTTCACCTGTACTGAAATGTTGCCACATTCAGTTTTAGCTCTTGTGGCTTATTTCAGGAACTGTGTTGGTACTTCTAGTGGATAAGAGATTTCTGTCTCATCTAATTTATCCTTACGTGGAAATTCAGCATATACTTGTATAGAAAGTAGTTTTTAAAGATGTTCTTAAAGAAATTCAGATTACTACAAGGTAATTATCTCAAGACTTTAGATAAGTAACTGCCAAGTGTCCACATACTCTTATCACGTTTCTGTTATGCTTAGCCAAACTGTAGATGCATCGCCTTTCCAAATTTCAACAAGATGGTGATGAACTTAAAAGTTGAGTTAAATTACCCGAAAAGTGTTATTTTCCCAACCAGGTAAGGGTTCAGGTTTCAGACAAAAGTAGCTGTTTTACAACTTGCTCTTAACAGACTTTTATGTGAACAGCAAAACTGCCATGCTGGGCAGTATACTTACCCTCCGGACAGCCTTCTCAGGCCGACGTCCCCGTGGCAGTCAGGTCAGCCTCCCTCGCAATGGGCTTGTGCCCAGGGCAGGTGTCTCCCCTGTGGAGCACATAAAAGTGAGCAGCAGGGCAGCTGGTGTATCTGTTCTGAGTCCTCCTTGTTCTGTGCTTTGAATGGTTGGGAGTGCTCTAAACTAGTTCATTTCTAGTGCCTCTTGGCCTCCTCTGAGAGTACACTAAGGAGGTGGTGAAAGTTTAGTATCAGTATTTAGATGTTCGTAACTGAAGGGTTTCATACTCTGTTTTCATAGGGTTGCTGTACACAGACCAGCATGGCTGAGGAGGAATTCGTCATTTCAGGCTCTAATGCTAATCTCTGCGCTCGTCTCTGGCCCTGCAGGGTGAGGATCCACGACCTCCGCACTGACACGATCGCCCTGTCCATCTCTGCCCACCAACTCGGAGTCTCTTCAGTCCAGATGGACGACTGGAAGATTGTCAGCGGGGGCGAGGAGGGCCTGGTCTCCGTGTGGGACTATCGGATGAACCAGAAGCTGTGGGAGGTGCACTCCAGGTAAGGTGGGTCCTCAGGTGCTTCTAGCAACCACAGTAGCAGCACTGATGGCATCAGCCAGCCACTGAGCCAGGTACTGTGCGAGTGCTGTCCACACGTTACCACGTGGTCCTCACTGGAACCCTGCAAATCAGCTGCTGTGAAATGGGCTCAGAAATGGCGCTGGTCACTGTTACACTGTTCAGACTGCCACAGCTCCCAGCTCGACCACAGTGGGGCAGGCCAGACCGGGAGGCGGGGGCACTGCAGGCAGCCCATCTGCCCCCAGGTGGGGCGGGGCCCGGGGGGCCCCCCCCCCCCCCCCCCCCCCCCCCCCCCC
>NW_006783115.1:1449508-1465607 GCF_000442215.2 Lipotes vexillifer | reverse complement strand
CCCCCGCCCAACCAACTCCAGGAAGTCTTGATCTTCCTTACTGTTTACAAGGGCGCTTCAGACTGAAAGTATTCAGGCTTCAACGAAGGAGGAATTTGTAACTTTAACCTTTAGCTCTAAAATTCAAGAGCTGTTCTCCCAAGCGCAGCAGAGAATGGATACTAAGGTGGCCCAGCCGGTTAAACGTTGCGTGCTGGCGTCTGACCTTTAAAGCAGAGGCGGCCTCGCCTGGAGCAGGGGTCAGCTGGAGTGGACCCGAGGCTCTCCCCTGTTGCCCACATCCATCCAGCCCCCACGCCTGTGCGAGACGGGCACCGAGCTCCGCCGGCTGTCCCTCAGCACCTCTGGGACAAGACCTGTCCCCACTAACTGCAGAGAGGGATAAAATGAAGACTGCTCACAAGTCTAGCTTAAGTACGAGGTCAAAAGAGGAACTGGTTTCTTCTTTGGAGGGTGGCGATAGCCGGTGCTTCGGCCTGCATCTTTCTCAGACTACGGTGCCCTCCACGCTGCTTGGTTGGCTCTGTCCCTCCCTGCCTGCTGTGGTGATGCACTGAGTTGCCACCAGGTGGTGCCAAAAGGCAACTAAAGCTCTCACACTATGGAAGCCCAGAACTATCTGCCTTTAAGGACACCCTTTTAATTTTAAAGAGCTGGCTCAACCTGGCCTCTAGGACAGCCTCCTCGGCAGTCCAGGCCCCCAGGGACGGCCACTAGCAGCTCCGTTTAGTTCACTAGGCCTGCACTCCAGCAGATCTCATTTTTCTCTCCCTGAAAAGCTGCACTCCCTCGGATGGGTCATTCAGGGGAAGCCAGGCTAAGTGAGGTCGTGCCCAGAACTGTCGTCCTGTCCCAGCCTTCCTAACTCATTTGTAAGTGCACATCCAGTTCTCACCAGTGCTTAGTGGCTTGTCCCAGAGGTGGTCACCACAGCACTGTTTACCAAAGCAAGGCTGATGCCTCGTCCGGCTCCCGCCCGGGATTCTCGTACTCACTCGCGTCCGTGCTTGCTGCTGCTGAGCCTGATTCCCTCTCAAGCTCTGGCCCCGCTGTTGCTCCATCTCCTGCCCCACTGCCCTCCCCAGGTCCTCCCGCCCCTCCTCAGCCAGCTCTCCCTTCCCTGTCCTCCTCACGGCTTTGTTTTCCGTCCCTCCTGCCTCACTGGGCCCTGAGCGAAGTCCTCCAGCCACACTTTCTCCAGTTGGTGCAGCAAACCCTGGACTCAGGCACCCCTCTTGAGAGAATCCTCTGCTGTGGCCAAGACGCCTGTCCCTGCCTCTGGCACAGCCGTGGCTCAGCCTGAAGGGACTCCCCCTCAGCCCCTCCGTGCCACCCTCTGCCCTTCTGCAGCGGCCTGGCTGCCTTTGCAGTCCGTGCTGCAGTCTCCTGTTCCTGCTGCCAAGTGCTGAATTCTTTGTCTCCTCTTGTGCTCTAGAAACACTGGTTATTTTTTGTGGGAATGGATCTCACCTTCTTACAATTGGGAATCCCTCTGATGGGAGGCATCTGCTTGCATTAGACATCTTTTTTTATCCTGTGTCTCCCGGCTCAGTGCTCCGCTGGAAAAAAGTCTTTAGGATGAACAAAAGCCTTTGCTGCATAGGTTTCAAGCCATTTTGTTCCACAACGTTCTGAATGTGCTTTCACAACCCAGAGTACACGTATCATTTGTAGCCCTCTGACTTCAGGACTGGAGGGCCTTTGTAGGGCACCACTCAACACACCCTGCCGCTGGGGAACCTGGCTCAGAGAGCTGGAGTGACTCGCCCAGGGGGCGGCCAGCCAGCCGGGGTGGGGCGGGGGGCAGAAATGGCGCTGTTCTCCACTGCATGTGTCCGAATTGTCTCAGGTTGTTTGTCCTCTGTGTCCCAACGCACCAAGGTGTTAGGGCATCAGCCAGTGAGCACAGGGACGTTGAGACGTGTTTACAGAGTAGGCTTGGCGTGGGGCCTTCTCCACCTAGCTTTGGGAACTGAGGCCAGACACTGCCCCTCTGGGGGCCTGGTTTCCTCCTCTGTAAAAGAAAAAGCTGGCTTAGGTGGTCCTAGAGTCCCTTGCAGCTCCAAACTTCCGAGACCACAGCAGCAAAGGTGGGATGTGCTGAGTTCCAGTGGACTTAATCTTGACGAGCGTTCTCTCCCATCTGTTCCAGACACCCCGTGCGGCACATCTCCTTCAACTGCCACAGCCTCATCACGGCCCACGTGCCCTACGAGAGGGTGGTGCGCAACGCCGACCTGGACAACTTCGTCACCCACCGCAGGTCAGTGCTTGGGCCGGGCTGGTCCGGGTTTGTAGGAGTTCAGATGAGACACTTAGCTTGATTTTATTAATAGAACATCCCAGGCCACATTGGTCCCTACAGGATGGTACCCTCAGGCTTAGCCGTTCTTTTCACAGAAGTCAGGAACATACATGTACATGCGGGCAGGGTGGTATTAGCCAACAACACGTGCTGAGTGCCTGTTTCAGGCACTTCAGCGGGACGCTACAGGGGGGGTGGGATGGGAGCGGGAGGGACACAGAGGGGGAAGGTGGCCACATGTGCCAAGAGCCCAAGACAAAAGGCTTAGGGACCTGTGGTGTTGAATACCAGTGACAGAGGCAAAGCGGACTGGGGCACGAACCCGTGTCCCCTGCCTCGGCAGGCGGACTCTCTACCTCTGTGCCACCAGGGAAGCCCAGGACCCTTTCTGATTACTGTTGGCCTGGCTTCCAAGCAGCCTCTTGTGAGGCCTTCCCTGAGGCTGACCCTTCCTGCCTCCCTGTTCAGCCAGATGCCTCCCAGCACTCAGTTCCCTCCATCAAACTTGTCTGCTCACCTGTTTGTCTCTAGTCCCGGGATCTGGAGCGTCCATAACACACTGTGGGGCCCAAGCAGACATGTGTCGCGATGACTCGCTCTCCTGTCTCCAGCATGTGCCTGCTGCAAAGACAGAAGTCATTGGGGGGGCTGGGGACCAGGACTGACCCTGCTGCTGTCTCTGCTTTCTCTAGACACCGGGGGCTGATCCAGGCCTACGAGTTTGCAGTGGACCGGCTGGCCTTTCAGAGCACTGTGCCCATCTGCCGTTCGTCCTGTGACACCATACCGGGTTACAACTATGACCTGGCGCTTGCTTTTCCCTGTGACAACATTTAGAGAATTGTCTCATTTGGGAGCTGGGAGAAACATGGGAAGAACCAATTCTGTGTATTTTAGAACTACAGAGGAGCACCTCACTAGGTTTTAAGTGTTGGGGGAAGAAAGCAACTGCAGGGCGCGCTTCTGTGACCCCCACATCTTCCTCTACTGCCTTTGCTTTTCTCCTTTGCCAATTCATTTTTCTCCAGCTGCGTGTGTCAAGGCTCGTTTCATCTTACTCTGTTCTCACTCTCTCTCTCTCGTGGCTTTCAGTACCACACACTGATGGCTCAGATTTATACCTCCTTCCCCCACGCTCCTCCACCGCAGCCCTGCATCTGCACCCCACCGGTCTCAGGAGTGTCACCCGGGCCCAAGCTGGGACCTCCCCACATCATTCTGTACACTACACACAGCCCTTGCTCCAGCTCTGAGATAAGGCCCTTCTGCACCCCTGCTCATCCTCTTTCCAGTCTCCAAACCCTTGCTTCTTTGGGGGCCTTTGGTCATGCTAGTCTCTGAGCCTTGGATCTGAGACCAAGAATTCATCTCTGGGTCGTCTTCTCTGACTCCACCACCCAACCTGGGAGAGCAGCGCTTTTTCCTGGTAGATTTTAACATGGTTATAATTATATATTTATACAACTATTTCATTAATAACTGTTTTGCTGACTATTGTGTCTGCAACGCATGATACAAAGTAGACACTTTCTACGTACCGTAAACACCCATCCTCCGCGTGGGGTGGAAGGTGATGGGTTCTGGAGTAGAGAGAAGGGAAGAGCGCGGAGGGACCATTACGTTCAACCACCAAGCTAATACGGGGCAGCACGAGAGGCCCCTTCAGTGTGATAACTAGCTTCTGTTTCCAAGGATTAAGAGGGCAAAGCCTTGCGTTACTCATGCTTTAGACTGTTGTGAGCAGCAGCCGCCGTCTACTGTACCTTCAAAACAGCAAAGCAGACAACTGACAGACTACTCAGAGAAACAAAATCCATGCCCCATGCTGGGTGATGCGGAGGATTTACTTAATTTATGAGCGTGACACGATGGATGTAGGTAGGATTCTGTCCCTTTTCAAATACCCACAAAACATGCATAAAAAATGACCACGTATGAAGGCCACAAGGAAAATCTCAGATTACACAAAGAGCAATACCAGACAGGTCCAGTCCAGTGCCCCCAGTCCCAATGCGGTACGATTAGAAATCAACAAAAAGCTAAACAAAAACATACACCTGGAAGCCCCAGGCACTCCTGAATTAACTTGGTTTTAAACAGGGAAAGAAAAATGGAAAATAGAAACTCTCCAGACCAGGGTGATAGTGGAAGCACTGAACACCAGGACCCAGGGGACGAGGCCCGAATGGGCGGGGAGACGTCATGACTTTATAGAAAATAAGACAGAAAAACAAAGTAGAAAGAAGGAGTTAAATCCTTCTTTAAAGGAGTTTAAGGATAAAAATACGGTTTAATGAACTAGAAAACCAACAAATAGTGAAGTTGATCATAAAGCTGAAAGCTCATAAAGCTGAAAGCAGGTTTTTGGAAAGACAAAATATACAACTCTTGATAAAGGAAAAAAAATGGCACAAGGGACTATCAAACCGAGTGTTTTCAGCCTGGGGATCACTTCCCACCGATCCAAGAGCAAAGTGAAGCCTTCCTGTTGTTCACAGACGTGCACGGCTGGGAAATGCACCACGACGCGGAGTCCTACAACTTTTTGAGTCATGAGGGTTTCGGAAGGTTTTTCAAATTAAGATCCTCAGTCATAAAAAAAATCCACATCCAACTAGACAGAGCCACATAGAGAGCCGCGACTGGGAACCATCCCCTCAGTCCCGAGAGCACTGCTTTCCTTCAGGCTGCCTTCCCTGGAAGGCAGCTGTGTCAGGAGGGCTTTCTGCTTCCTTTCAGAAGACCCAGTTACTTCATAAAGGAAGCCAGTGTGCAGTGGGCAAATGAAGCATGCACTTTCTTCACGCTCGCTGCCTTGTGCTGCTCTGACCCCCTAGTGACCTCGCTTTATACGGTTTTCACCTCTCACAGTCTTAATGCAACTGGACCACTGCGGAAAGTTTATTTTTCCTTTTAAGAAGCAGCCCCTGCCAGTCTCATTTCACAGTTCATTTTGCAGATACATTCTCCCTCCTAGCTTTGCAGGAATTAAGGGTAATGGAAGAGTTCAAAAGAAATTAGACCCAGAAAATTTTACTGAAAGTAAAAACAGTTTTAAACTACTTTCATTCACTGCCAACTGCTGGTCCAGTGTAAATGTTGCAAGCATGGGGTTTTTTCCTCCCAGCCTGTTGATAACATCTCCCATTCATGAAAACCACCTGGGTTTTGTGAAGGTTTATTGGACCCAAATAATCTCCAAGCACACCAAGTTCAGTCAGTGTTTTTTGCTGTAAACCTTACATTCTGGAAGAAATAGCCTGATGGGGAAAGGATCAAAGTTCCTTTATGAACCAACATTTACCAGTGGCTTAAAAAAATCTTGGCCCGTGTCCACCCCCATCTTACCTTTGTCTCCGTTGGCTATTTTGTGGGAGCTTCTTTGCAAGTTCTGAATTCTTAGTTGACTTATCGTCTCCTTTTCTTCTGTATCTCTTCTGCTTTTCAAACTCGGGCCCCATGTCTCCCCTAAAGACGGAAGAGACTCAGATATGCCGCTGAGGGAGCCAGAGGGCCAAACACCAGAAATCTCTGCCCTGTCTTAAAACATTGTATGACTTTGTTTTCTGCTTTATAACATGTCCATGTTGGTTCTAGTATTAAAATTTTTAAATGCATTTATTGCTGAAATTACTTGTCACCCTGGCAAGGTGCGTGGTGACAGTCCCCTGGCATACCACTTTACCAGCTTCCCCCGACCCTGGAAATCTCACCTGACAAGTTGAATAGTTTTTCCCAGAACCACTATTTAGAGGGGCTCCTAGCCCAGGATCCAAGAAACCCACACAACCATATGTGAAATTGTGCATAAGGGCATTTTCTGGGAGGAAGTATGGCTCTGTCATCAGATTCTCCAAGGGAACCATAGTCCTGAGAGTTTCATCTGCGGCCCCTAGGCTGTGCTCTGCAGTCTCAGCCCTGTGCTGCCTTGGTGCTGCCACTGCCGCTGCCCAGGCAATAATCCATTTGCAGAGACACCCTAGGGCCAGCAACACCCCCCTTACCAAGGCTGCCCAGATTCAGCTGATTCGAGGAAAAACTGAATGTCCCCAACAGTGCAGTTTTGGTCCTTTCTGTGCAGGAGAGCTGACCACACCAGGATGAAGTCCTCCGTACCCCTCCTTGGAACCAGAGGCCCCACATTTGAGGGGATAGCGCGTCCCACTCTGCATTCAAATGACAAGCACCGGTCACTGCAAACCAACTTTGCTCATGCTCAGAGAGAAACGTCTTCCTGGTAGGGGCACAACCTTCTCCTTAAGGCCGTCCACAGCCTGTCAGGACGGGCAAGTCTACGACAATGGCTGAGGCGGGGGCCGTCTGGCTCTCCCGACTCGGACCTTTGCTCTGGGCAGCAGCTGTGGCAGCCGGGAGCGTGTGGTGCTGGCCGCCCGTCTGCAGCGCCCTGAGCCTCGCAGACCTGCCCACCTCACCAGCGGCCAGGCCAGATGGCTCCCTGGCTGCTGCAGTGGGCAATGCAGCGATTTGGACGGAGGCTGCCTGGGATGGGCAACGGCACAGCCCCTCTCGCTGGGCTCCGGCGGGTGCCAGCCTGCTCTCTGCCTCTGATGGTGGGCAAGGGCTTCCAGGCAGAAGCTCTGTGCCGGGGACCTTTCCATCCCCTAGGAAGGGAGGGCAGGCTCCCCGCCTCCCCACCACTGTATCTCCTGTCCCCTCGCCCGGTGCTAGCACTAACGCAGCCGCCTCGTTTCTCTAAGATGGAGGCGGCCATAAACTGCTCGGCACATCCTCCAGCCTTACTGCTGCCCCTTGGACCACTCCTGGGGTAAAGGCCAGAAACCTAGCCCCTTGCTGACTTGGTCAACAAGATTAGACCAAGATTAGAAGGAAGAGCAGCCACCGTGTGCCCGTCAGAGTCCTCAGTCCTGCTGGGGCCAAGTTCATCCACTACCGAATCCCTGCTGGCACTTGTTCACTGATTCCAGAAGAGCCTGGAGACAAAGGCAACACTGACGCCCTGGGAAGTCATGGTGAAAACCCCGGCCCCTCCCATGCAACTCTCCAAGGCCTTCCCAAGGTCACTGTGTGGGAGGACAGCTTGCAAAGCAGGTGTTTGCAGAACACTTGCCAAGGCAACTTGTATCTTTAACTCTCCATCAGCCTGCGTAAGTCACTGTGCCACCTGCAGTTCAGCTCCGGCCTGGTGAACCACAGGCAGTGGAGACAGGTTCAACTGCTCAGGGACAAGGATCCGATCCATACATGATGCACATAGAGAACTTGCCAGTGCCTGGGATCAGAAATAAATGGAATGGTTTTGTTAAGGTCTAGCAGTAATTCGTTCCCTCAGAGGATGCTTGGCCAAAATTGGAAGCTGTTGTCATCTTACTGCATCCCCTTATCCATAATTCATGTTTAACGTGGCTGCAGAAGCTTTCCACTGAGCTTCTCATAGTAGATTTGCATTACACAGCCCTTCTGTAAACCTACCAAATTGGCGTGTTTGTGTCAAACTGCCATATTCTTTTAACGGCCAAAAGCCCAGTTCTGGTAACTTTTCCCCTTGGTAATATGCTTTCAACCCAATTCCTGGGAAATGGGTGGAGAACATGGAGAGAGGTGACCTCACCCTCATCCTGCAGGCTGCAGACACTGTCCCTGCTCCCTGTGTCCTCCACTCACACACACAGCCTGAGGCCCTCGAAGCACTGACTTCAAATGTTTGACTTAGCACTGATTAGTCACAGGGGTGTAATTCCTAATAAAAGGAGTGCCGGGGACCTTTCCATCCCCTAGGAAGGGAGGGCAGGCTCCCCGCCTCCCCACCACTGTATCTCCTGTCCCCTCGCCCGGTGCTAGCACTAACGCAGCCGCCTCGTTTCTCTAAGATGGAGGCGGCCATAAACTGCTCGGCACATCCTCCAGCCTTACTGCTGCCCCTTGGACCACTCCTGGGGTAAAGGCCAGAAACCTAGCCCCTTGCTGACTTGGTCAACAAGATTAGACCAAGATTAGAAGGAAGAGCAGCCACCGTGTGCCCGTCAGAGTCCTCAGTCCTGCTGGGGCCAAGTTCATCCACTACCGAATCCCTGCTGGCACTTGTTCACTGATTCCAGAAGAGCCTGGAGACAAAGGCAACACTGACGCCCTGGGAAGTCATGGTGAAAACCCCGGCCCCTCCCATGCAACTCTCCAAGGCCTTCCCAAGGTCACTGTGTGGGAGGACAGCTTGCAAAGCAGGTGTTTGCAGAACACTTGCCAAGGCAACTTGTATCTTTAACTCTCCATCAGCCTGCGTAAGTCACTGTGCCACCTGCAGTTCAGCTCCGGCCTGGTGAACCACAGGCAGTGGAGACAGGTTCAACTGCTCAGGGACAAGGATCCGATCCATACATGATGCACATAGAGAACTTGCCAGTGCCTGGGATCAGAAATAAATGGAATGGTTTTGTTAAGGTCTAGCAGTAATTCGTTCCCTCAGAGGATGCTTGGCCAAAATTGGAAGCTGTTGTCATCTTACTGCATCCCCTTATCCATAATTCATGTTTAACGTGGCTGCAGAAGCTTTCCACTGAGCTTCTCATAGTAGATTTGCATTACACAGCCCTTCTGTAAACCTACCAAATTGGCGTGTTTGTGTCAAACTGCCATATTCTTTTAACGGCCAAAAGCCCAGTTCTGGTAACTTTTCCCCTTGGTAATATGCTTTCAACCCAATTCCTGGGAAATGGGTGGAGAACATGGAGAGAGGTGACCTCACCCTCATCCTGCAGGCTGCAGACACTGTCCCTGCTCCCTGTGTCCTCCACTCACACACACAGCCTGAGGCCCTCGAAGCACTGACTTCAAATGTTTGACTTAGCACTGATTAGTCACAGGGGTGTAATTCCTAATAAAAGGAAAGCTGGGGCTTCCCTGCTGGCACAGTGGTTGAGAGTCTGCCTGCCGATGCAGGGGACGCGGGTTCGTGCCCCGGTCTGGGAGGATCCCACATGCCACGGAGCAGCTGGGCCCGTACGTCCGGAGCCTGTGCTCCGCAACGGGAGAGGCCGCCAACAGTGAGAGGCCCGCGTACCGCAAAAAAGAAAAAGAAAAAAAAAAAAGGAGAACTGTAAAACAAGTGCATTTGTTAATTTCTCCACTTGCCTATTTTAGAACAAACATCCCCTGCTTCAGGCTGCTTCAGATGCGGGGAGGGTGCTACACTCCCTCAGGGTCTCTGCAGCCAGAAAGCCCCTCCTGGGCACGCCCACCAGTCCTGCCGGTAAGGGGCCGTTTCGGAGCTTCCAGCCTCCAGCCTCTGCAGACCGCACTGGCCAGACAGCCGTCCTGAGATGCGTACCCAGAGCAGTGACCCTCGTTCTTTCTAATCAAAGGCCAGCAGACTGTGGGGAATAACCACCCTTCCTAGGAGCAGGTCCGCACCAACTAATAGCTGACCCCATCACTCCCGGAACCACCAAATGAGTGAAAACACGTCATGCACACAGTGCCCTGGGAGCCAGCGGGGAGCCCCAGGCGGACTCTGGCCCGCCCTCTGGTGGAAATGAGCCCCAACCCTGCCGATCAGATGACATCCTCAGTGACGGTGAACAAACAGCTTGGTTTTGAGCAGTATGGACTGGGCTCAGGCTGAATAAATCTCATGTTAATTAGCAGTTTAGGTAAGCTGAGGCTCAAAGCTTCAAAGACACGAAGCTGGCCCTCGGTGGTCTGAACAAGGGCAAACGCTTGCCTGTGCCCACAGTGGCCATATCTCCCAAACGCAGGCTCTGCAGCGGGGGCTGACGGAAGATCTGTTATTTATAAAAACACTTTACATGAATGAACTGCCTTCGTTGAGAAGAAAATGCAAGCAAATTGGGAGAATCCCAGAAAATCCAGCCTACGGTGGCCACACCAGCAGTCCCTGCTGCTCTGTAACTCCACAGGTCCCTGGCAGTAGTGCGGGGCAGGGGAGGGCACGGGGACGCACGCTTCTGCCAGGCTGCAGGGGTCTCACTGGAGACCTGTCCTGGACGATAGCTAACTGGCACCTAAACAGGACCAGATCTCCCCACACCAGTCCTTTCTAGATTTCTTCTGTGGGCAGCCAGGCACCCAGGGGTGTGAGCAACTGATCCCCGCAGCAGGAGAAGGCGGGGAGTGGGGAGGGAGATCACATCCCACTTTCCCACCCCATTGCCGGCACCTGGAGGGTAAGAAGCACAGCCTTGGCCCTGACCTACTGCTTTGAAAATGTCAAAATATTTGTGGAATTAAGCACAAGTCTAAATAAGAAGCAGATTCTACTGTGTAGCACAGGGAACTACATCCAATCTCCTGGGATAAACCATAATGGAAAATATTAAAAAAGGAATATATATATATATATATATATACGTATAACTGAGCCACTTTGCTGCACAGCAGAAATTAGCACAACATTGTAAATCAGCTATACTTCGATTTAAAAAATAAAATTTTTTAAAAAGTTAAAAAAAGAAGCAGAGCTCTAGAAGTGACTTCAGACCGCTCTCTACTTACCAGAGATGGGGCTGCGCTGCCCCTGGCCGCCTGCCTGGCAGGCGCATCGTGGAGACCGGCGTTCCTCAGGCATGGCTGGGGTCGGAGGCCCAGCCCGGTCCACCGCAGGCTCACTAGGGCGGGATGCCCGCGCCAGCTCTGTCTAAATGATGAGGGTTTCCCAGCTCCACTGCCGCCCTCGGGACGCCTGCTGGCTTTTAAAAACCGACGTTAATCCCGTCCTAAGCAACGTGTGCACAACACAGCTTGGGGGTGGGGGCGGATGTCAGAGGAAGGACCATCATGACTGCCTCGGGGAAGGGAAGACCAGGCTCTGGGCATCGGATGAAGACTCCAGGGGGCGCCTGTTACATTCTGAACCCCACCATGTGAGTATAAGATAGATAAAGCACACTTAATATCAAAACTGAATTACAAATTCAAGAATGCAGATAATAGCAATAGCTAATTATCAGGGGAACGATTATCAGGGGAGCTTTTCTGGAAGGCTAGGAAGGTGCCTCCCAGCGAGTGTTGATGAAAGCAACGAGCCTGGAACGTAAACAGTGACCAGTGACCACGGGCGAGTCAGCAGGTCACCAGGGCACCACCGACTGCCAGCCCTCTGCTGACTCATGGGCTACTGCCACCAACCGAGATGAATGACCTTTCTTTCTTCCTCCCCTCAAACCCCACTGCTGGAAGGTGACAACCGGAGTTGTGGGAGATGCTACCTGGGGCAGTCACCTCCCCTGCTGCTGCTGCGCTGGGGACAGTGGAGTGCAGACCATGCAGCCGGCCCCCATCCTGAGGAAGGGCCGCAGGGCACACCCAGCCTGTTCCCGCCAGGCCTGGACCGCCGGCGGCCCCAGCACTGTGGGGCGAGCTCGGGCGCTCACTGCAGCTGGCCCAGGCTCAGCTCCTCTTGTCTCCTCCTTGGGTCTGAATATCCAGTCGTGGCACCAAGGAAGCCCCCCCCGCCCCGGCCCCGCCCAAGTCCCGGCCCCCATGGAATGAGGAGATGCTTCTCCTTACTTTCCTGCCTAGGCTTGTGAAGGCAGTTGAATTCCCAGCACTCATGCGGGGAAAACAGCAAACATTTAACCCCCAATAAACCAGAAAGGAAGGGAAAAATCAATCCGCTTGCAAAGCAGCCTCTGAAGACTTGCTACTGCTGCTTGCCCCTTGCTCCTCATATAGTCAGCCAGCCTCGGGCCGCCAAATGGCCAGGCCACGTGCATGGACGTGGGGAACAGACAGGAGCCAGGTTCATTAACAAACCCTTTTTCTATTTTATTGGAGATAAAAACAGCAGAGCCCCATGTACCATATACCCTGCGGGAAAAAGAGATGAGCGAGGGATGTTGACTATTTACAAGAGCTGTAGCAAAAGGGCCCCCGTGGGCCTCGCTGCCCGGGTCCAAGTGCGGGTTCTCCGTGGGGGAGGGGCAGTCAGTGGCACAGGGCGATGGTTTCCATGTTAAGGAAGCGGACGTGCATCTTTGTCTCGATGTCTATCCCCTGCCAGATCTGGAACAGACGGAGCAGTGTGAGCGGGCATCCCCACCCGAGTCCTCGGCCACCTTCCCACCCGCCCTCCTCCGCCACCCACTAAGAAGCTCCTGCAGGTGGAATCCAGTGCGAAGCGTGGAAGAGAAACTTCCATCTGCCTTTTTGTTGGTTAATTGGGCTCTGACATTTGGATTCTTTCTGGATTGTCACAGCAAGTTATTATTAAGTACTGAATCCAAGCTCTTAGCTGAAGTCACTTGAATCCCACCCACCACTTCAGGCTCTATGATTTTCATGCAAATTCCTTAAGCCCACTAAACCTCCTTTCCACCAGAAAAATGTCGAGACCACCACCTGCGCTGCCCGTTCACAGAATGTTTTGGGGGCTCCAGGGGAATCATGCACGGAAGCGGTTTATAAACTGTTAAGGGCTGTGCAATTATAAGGCTTCATTAAGCCACCATCATAAATTAAAAGGTCACAACAGTTAGGTCTTCACAATCTCCCAGGGATAGGAGGTCACCATGTTCCAGACAGACAAGGCTCATGCCCAGGAAAGGTAATCTCTGCCAAAGACCACATCCATCACCACATACCTGCTACTGGCACTGCCGTCATGGTCCATCCTGGCTAGGGCCCTAGCGGACACTCAGGCCACCAGACCCTGTATCTGCCACACTAGGAAGCCCCAGCACAGGCAGCACTGTGCGCCCGCCAGCTCCTTGGCCACTCGGGGCCCAGGAGGACCACAGATGGAGAGATGGCGGGCAGGATGCAAACAGGAACGGAGGGGCGTGGTGTGCAGTGACTTGTCACTGTCTCCCTGCTTATGTAAGAACTTCAAACTCTCAAGCTGTCACCCTCAACATCTCCAGGGACAGCCTTGAGGCTGGGGAAAGCAGAGCCCTGTGGGCACCCAAGTGGCAGGGAGGCCTCAGCACATTTCCTGCCACTGTCACATGCCTACGGTCCGCCAGATGCTTTCCTTGTTAGGTGAACAAGATGTTCCCAGGATAAGATACCTGGATGCCAGGGTGGGTGGTTTCTGCCAAAGGCCGGGTGATGCCAGGTGGCAAGAGGCTAGTGGTGGGGCTCAGAGAATGGGATGGGCCGGCTGGTCAGGAAAAACTCCCACGGTGCAGAGGCAACGGCCTTGGGAACACTAGAGGTGGGGCAGTGGCGGGGGCGGCCTTCTGGGGAGGAAGCTTGGTTTCTGAGGCCAAAATTGGATTTCATCCTATCTTCTGGCTTAAAGCAGCCATCCCTCCTCCCTAACCTTCCCTGGCCTCCCTGATCTTCTAACTCCTTATTCTGGTTCTTGCTTGGGTGTTATCACTTTTCTGGAGCGCAGACCTCAGAACAAGCCAAGGTGACCTGTGGCACCAACGCCAACTCAGCCTCTCCCAGTCTGCCTGCCCTGCCCAGCCCTGGGGGCGGCGGGGGTGGGGGGGCGCCTGTCCTCCTCCGGCCCAGTAGGCCCTTCAGGTCTCTCCCTCAGGCCCAGGTCTGTGCTGCCCGCTCCCTTCCTCTTGCCATGACTGGCCAGGTTGGCGGCGCAGACTTTGGGGGAGCGCCCGGCCGAGCTGCCCCTCAGCTCACCAGAGTCCCCGGTCCCAACCCAGGGACAGGCCCGTTCCCCTCGGGGCCGCCCAGAGAGTTGGCGGCCGGCCAGGGGGCCACCCTGGGTATCGTCCCCCCGATTTCCCATCTTCCTCGCCTCCTGGAAGGGGCTCGGGGACACCGCTGTTGGGATGCTCAGGGCCAAAGCACAGGGGGCTCGACTCCTTGCCACGGGGATCTGCCTGTCAGAGCAGCGAGGGGCCCCAGTTCCCAGCCTGTGAGCAGGTTCGTAGCAGTGAAGGCTGGGGGAGGCCTGAATGTCCACTAACAGGGGTGGAAGGTGGGAAGCTAGACAAGCAGCATGGGCTGCGAGGCCCAGGGCAGAAGCACACGCGGTCAGCACCAGTGTGTGCTTCTGTGAAGGGCAGGTCTTGTACAGGCACAGAACATTCCAGAACCCTGGCTCCAACTGTCAACAGGGTGCTTCTGAGGAGGGGGACCAGGGACTCACGGGGGGAGAAATATGGAGTTTTCCTCACAGGCCCTTTTGCACTTGCTTAGTTGTTCTGACCGTGTGTACCTATCATCACCCTTCCAATACAAATAAGTAAAATCAGTTTAAACTATTTTAAAGGCCACACCCAGGCTTGACCCCTTTCCATAGAGACGCCCATCTCCTGACCAGCAGGGGCCCCCTCAAGCCCCCAGCACAGCCCTCGTGCCCACCCCCACCCCCAGGTACCCACCTTCAGGAAGTCATCGAAAGTGATGCCCTCGTACACCTGATCAGGCTCCTGGGGACAGAGCACAGGGTGCAGTGAGGGGCTTCTGCCTGGAGACTCTCCATCTTTCCCCCACCCTGCAACACAGAAGGCTGGGGCCATTTAGGTAGAATCATGAGAATGGGGAGAACATTCTGGATTGTTTGCCTCCAGCTCGAGGCTGGTCGCCCTGGACTCCAGCGTCCCCTTCACTGGCTCGATGGTGGGACGGAAGGGGGTGCAGGCTCACCAGGGCCGCCCCCCACGCCCCCCAGGGAGGACAGGTCAGACGAGGGTGGGAAAGGAAGAGGGTGGGTACAGAGGCAGGGCTCGCTCCACCCGGCACAGCCACCTCCCACCACTTCCCAACGGGTACGGCCACCAGCAGACACCTCCTGCCGTTTCTTGGTCCTGCCTCCTCTAACCAGCCTTCTTGGTAAGACCAGTTCTGGGCCGACCTGCACTCCAGGCACTGGGAAAAGGGCCAAGTGAGTCACCCTGATAACATCTGGCCCAGGAGCCTCCCACCTGCCAAGTCACTGGCAGTGCCAGTCTCTGCACACACACGAGATGATAAATGGGGCTCCTGCCCATGGTGCTAAGACCAAGTCCCCACGGCACCCTCTGTGACAGTGAAAGGTGGGCTGACACCCCACTGCCCGTCAATACAACACCAGCCAAATAAATCGTGGTCGCCCTGGCTATTGGTTACCACGAAGAAGGGGTCGATCTAGACCTGCTGATATGGAAAAGGCTCCAAGATACATACACGGGGGAAAAAAACAAACAAGGAGCAGAAAGATGGCTGCAGATTCTGTCCTACATCACTAAGCAGACGGCTGCCACCTGCTCCGCGGACCTGTGGGGTCAGCACGGGGGAGAGCGAGCCGCGGCAGTTCAGCGCCATTTTGTGTGAATCAGAACCGAAAGACACACGTGTACACATCGTTCTGTGTCAGGAATAACACCATCAAGGGCAGTTCCCTTTAGGGAAAAGGACCAGGGCCGATGGGAGGAGGGCCAAGAAAGACACACTTCTCTTACTGCTCGGAAATTTGTTCCTACGTGTATTTAAGAAAACATTGGCAGGCGCTCTCTGAGCGCTTGTTGTGTGTACTTTACAAACGTTATTACCGTGAACTGATGCAAACCTCACAACAGCTCCCAGAGGTGGGTTCTGTTCTTAATCTAATTTTGGATATACTTTGTTTTTTTAGATTTCTTTCCTTCTTTTTTTTTGGATGTGGACCATTTTTAAAGTCTTCATTGAACTTGTTACAACATTCCTTCTGTTTCATGTTTTAGTTTTTTGGCCGAGAGGCATGTGGGATCTTAGCTCCCCGACCAGGGATCTAACCTGCACCCCATGCATTGGAAGGCGAAGTCTTAACCACTGGACCACCAGGGGAGTCCCCTGGATATACTTTTTAATTTTATGAAAAACCAATTTTTTAGAAGGCCTGGGCCAGCCCTGTCCCTAGGGCTGTCCGCTCTT
>NW_006783115.1:1426993-1448840 GCF_000442215.2 Lipotes vexillifer | reverse complement strand
TCCTGCCTAGGGGAGCAGAGAGAAGTGGCTGCCCACTCCCTGCCAGAGACTCTGGATTCCTAGGGCAGCGAGGGGAGCTAATTACAGATAAGGTCCCCCCGGCCCAAGACCCGGGATGAAGGGTGGGCACCGGGTGGAGGGGCTGCAGGGTCAGGGCAGCGCCCTAGGCTGAGACCCCAGCACAGCTGCCCCAGCCTCCAGCCACAACAAGGCTTTCCAGGGAAACACCCTGGAAAGAGCTCACTGCCGCAGTCGACAGCCAGCTTCGGAGGTCTGTTACAGTGGGGGGTGCGTCATTTGTCTTTGGCGAGAGGTGCAGGCAGAAATGTTAAGCGTCCTCAGAGTCCACAGGGTGTGAACTGACTCGGCCACCCCTCACCCTGCGCCTCTGTGTGTATCTGGTCGACGATCACACAAGAAAACACTCTAAGAGCACACAGAGAATCCGCACATAAAGAAAGATGCACACGGTGAGCGGGATGCACACCTGGGAAGCCGGCACGGACCCCCGGAATGCCCCGGCTTCTAAGGTTGTGCAGCTTTTATGCAGATCAGCAGCTGCCAGCTGCCAGCAATTTTACTACAGCAAATTAAGAAAACTGTCGCCAACTGAAACTGGAATGGGACGGGGAGCAATTTAACGAAGGAGAGTGTCATTAAATCAAATGGGAATTTGGCTCGGGCAACCCGGCAGGGGAATCCCCACGCTCCCCACCGAGGTCACCGGCCTTTTCCGTGGCAGTTAATTGTCTGAGTGGGGTGGCTTCGCCAAAGCCAGAAGCCTCTCCCTGGGTCCCCGAAGCAGACAAATGAAATACAGGCTGAGAAAGTGAGCAGGAAAACACCCCTCCATCTGGGCTGGGGTCACCCCAAAGCCATGATGGTGTCCGGGGCTGCAGCCACTATAAATACACAGGAGCCAGAGGGGACGGCCCCAGGGGGATCACCTGAAACCCTCAGGGAACAAAATCCATGGAGATGGTCACGTGCCTGCCCGCACGGCTCCCGGGGGGGCTCTGAGCCCCTGCGTCAGGGGCTGTCTGGAGTGGACCCGGCCCTGCAAGAGCGAGTTCACCGAGCGCAGCAAAAAGGTCGCTGCCCCCAAAGTCCAGAAAATTCTTTATGTCCCCACCAGTGAAGCAAGGTTACAAAGCTATGAAGTGATGCACGTGAAGAACCCAGCAGGGTGCCTGCACACACTGTGTGGTCACCCTACAGGTGACCCTGGGGGCACCTGGCTGCCTGGAGCCTCCAGGGGGCGCCTGCCAGAGTCGTGCCTCCCCACCCTGACGACGGCGCCATCAGAGCACCTAAAAGCTGGCAGTGACCGCTCATACGACGTGCCAGTCACCACTGCCCTGACCATTCGCTCCTGTGCCCCTCTGCGCCAATGGTTCTGCACTGGGGAGTGACTTCGCCCCCCCGCCCCAGGGACAGTGGGCCATGTCTGGAGACATGGTTGTCACGACTTGGAGGGTGTGACTGGCATCTAGTGGGTGGAAGCCAGGGAGGCTGCTCAACCCCCTGCAACCCCAGGACAACCCCACGTGTCAAAAAGGCCGGGCGGAGAAACCCTGCTCTAACCCACTGACATCACCGGAGGCCCGACAGCACGGTTCCAAGAAATGATCCAGCCACTGCTACGCCAGTGGGACCCCGACAAGCCTCAGCTGTGTCCCAGCTCCTGATCACGTGGGCCCACCCGCCTTCCTCCCCATCAGAGCTCGAGCATGGCCCTCCGCCTGGGCCACCCTGGAAGCCTTGCAAGTGCCTCTGGTAGAATCCTCTCGTCTCTGTCAGCAGGGAGCCTCCCACCCTCATCAGCACACAAGCCCTGATGGCCCAGCCCCTCTCCTGTCTCATCTACACGTCACTCCCCGCTGCTCCCAGCTCCTCGCTGGACCCCAGATTGTGGGCCCTCAAGAGAGCTCCCTGCTGACCCCTGCCCTCCAGGCCACAAATCCCCTCATTAATAATTAAATGAGAACAAGCCTGGGCTGTATGCCAACCGGGCCTGGCACTGTGCCAGGCACTGCCCATGGGCCCGAGGAAGCTACGTAGTGGGGTCTACGGCCCCCAAAGCCCAGACTCCCCTGCTTGGCCTGACCTCCCAGGGATTGGGACATCGGGCCGGTCTTCTGGGGGCGACGGGAAAGCAGCGAGAGGCCTCTGAACAGTGGTCTGCGCCAGGCCCGGTTAGAGCGGCAAGCAGGACACGCACAGTCTCTGACCGCTGAGGCCTTCCAGAAACACAGACTAGTACCAGGGCACGGCACGGCGGGGTGGGCAGGGGCAGGGAGGGATCTGGGGGTCCAGCCCCGGCAGCTCTCACCATCCGCCCCATGCAGACGCTGGCCGCCTCCATCATGGCCCCGTCTGCAATGGAGCGCGCAGATTCCTTCTCGATGTGGGGGTTTCCGGAGAGCAACTCCTCGACCACCTGCCGGTGGAGCAGACACGCTTTGAACTCGGGCCTCCATCCCGGCCACAGGGCAGGGGAGGCGCTGGGGCCCGCCGGCGCGGGAGCATACTTTACATTTCGATACTCTTCCAGGGTGATGCGGCCGTCGCTGTCCGAGTCATACATGTGGAACAGAACTGGGGGGCGGCAGGGGGCAGAGAGCGGCTGAGTCAGGCAAGGCGGAGGGGAGCCTGGGTCCCCCTGCCCCCCGACCTTCCCCTACCTCAAACTGAGCAAAAGACCCCACTGATGGAAACCTGCCAAAGTCATAGAGGGCAAGGGCAAAGGCCATGGGGCCAGACCGACCACTTCCTGGTGGGTGACCTTGGGCAAGTGACCTAACTTTTCTGAGCCTCAGCTTCTCCATCTGTAAAATGGGAGTAACCACACATCTGCCTCATGGTGTTGCCAGGTGAGCTAAGGCTGGTGGACCAGGGCCAGCGACCGCCTGGCACACTGTGAGTGCAGATGATGTGATAGTCTCATTAACAGGAAGCCAGATCAGCGTTATTTCATAGTGTCATTCCTGACAGACCCAAGAGGGTGGCTGTCGTCCCAGGCCTGTGGCAGATCATGGACCCGGCTGCCTACATCCTGCCCGTGGCTGATCTGAGCCGGCCCCTGATGGTACGAGGGGCATTCACACCTGCTCTGGTTATTTCACTCCTAGTGACATCACGTGGTCCCTTTACTGACATCACTCAGCATCCCGCAGCCCAACAGAGCCAGGAGCTAAAGGGGAGGTGACCTCTCTGCCCCCTAGCTCAGCCTCAGGCTCACAAAGTCCTTGGTCCTGGCATTTATCCAGCCCGACGCTGTGCAAACATCTCTTCCTCTCATCCTCACATGACCCCGTGAGGCCAGGGCTGCCCTGAGCCCATTTCACAGACTGGGTTGCCAAGCTCACAGAAGCTAAGGCATTTGCCCGCAGCCACCCCATTAAGGGAGGGGCAGCCAGGGGTTTGAACCAGAGTCCGTCCCATCCCACAGCCCTCACACCCCTTGACCTGGCCCTTGGAACAGTGTGGAAGCCAGGCGGACACCAGGCATCACCGCCCTGCCCCCAACAACCCTCAGTACACATCCTGAGCTAAGTATAGCCCAAGACCCGTGTTGACATGTCCCTGCAGACGCTGCTGCCTCGGGTGGGATGGAGAGGGATGCTGGAGTCGTGGGAAAGTGCACGGGGAAGGGAGGTGTGACGCAAGCCACCCTGGGACTCTGTGCCATCCCCCACCAAGGCCGATCCCAGCTAAACTTGCTCAGAGCCCAGGGCCAGCAGAGGCTCCTCCGGGACCAATGAGCCCCACAGAGGCCACCCCGTGAAACTGCGTATGGTGGCCAGTCATGGGCCAGGGGAGGGAAGAAAGGAACTTTCAGGAAGCACCCGAGATCCTACCCAGCCTCAGAATCACCCTTATGCTCAGTCCTCATCCCCACCATCAGGTTCAGGGTCACACAGCTGCTTAGTGAAGGGGCTGGATTGGACCAGGTCTGTCCAAACCAAGGGCCTTAACCTTTTCCAATCACTGACACCTTCTTCTGTTCCCAGAAAACCACCAGCTGCTGAGAAGTGTCAACAAGGAGGCTGCCACGCAACAGCCTCGGAGGAGAGGGAGGTGCAAACGCCACCCTGTGTGTGTGAAAATCGGGACCAACCTCCCCAAGGCCTGGGCTGGTGCAACCTGACCCGACCCTCCCCAACCCCCACTTGGGGGCGGCCAGGTGCGCACCGGGGAGGGGCCCCGGGACACCCACATCTTAGCTTCTCTTTCCGGCACAGCTGCACCCGCTCCTCATCCATGGTGGTGTCGATGGGCCGGAAGTAGGACATGATGGTCAGAAAGTCCTCAAAGTTGATCTCGTCAGCCAGGCCGCTGAGCCCCTTGCGCAGGTTCCTACGGGAGCCACGAGGGGGTGTCGGAAATGCATTAAGAACAGAAGCTTGTCCTTCTGCTACCAAGAGCCCTCGAGAACCCGGCCCTTCTGCGCACACACTTCACCTAGTATGGCTGTCCCAGCCTTGGGTTCTGTTTCCCAACAACCTGCTCGTGGGGGCCCCGGGGCCCCAGGGCAGTTCAGTCCAGCCCCTTCCCCGAGCCCCCCCGCCCCCGCCCCACCAGAAATCACCATCTGAGGGCCTGGGGGGAGACACGGGCAACTGCACAGCTGCTGGGATGGAGGGCTGCCCGGGCATGCTGCGGTACACAGAGCTGGGCACTTAAACACGGGGAAACCGAGGCAGTAATTGCCCCAGGTACATCTCCTGACCCTTACCTTTAGATCGGGTGGTCAGCGAACTGCAGCCTGGGGGCCAAATCCCACATGCTGCCTATTTTTATACAGCCCATAGACTAAGAAGGGTTTTTATGTTTTAAATATGGTTGAAAAAAATGCTGGGGAAAAAGAAGAATAGCATCTCATGACAAGTGAAAATTCCATGAAATTCAAATTTCGGCGTCCATAAATAGTTTTATTGGCACACGGCCAGGCCCATTGATTTGCATAGTATCCGTGGCTGCTTACAAGCTACAGAGGCAGAGTTGAGCAGCTGTGACAGAGACCGTGTGGCCCGCAAAACCTAAAATATTTACTCTCTGGCCTTTTAGAGAAAGTTTGCCAATTCCTGCTATCAGCTGTTTAAAACTCCAGCACAACGATCAGTTGCAGGCATCTCTGAGTAACGTTCCCTACCAAAGTGCAAAACTCGCCGATGACTGCAGGTTTTCTGATAGATCATGGCACAGAGTCCCAGGGTAGCCTGTGTCACACCTCCCTTCCCCGTGCACTTTCCCACCACTCCAACATCCCTATGGATGTGCTTTTCTGCAGGGGCAAGAAAAGGGCTTGTGTTCCAGGCGGGGCTCAGGGAGCGAAGCCAAGGCTGGGTCTGCCCTGTGCCTAGCACACGGCGGGTACTCAGCAAATGTGTGCGTGCACTGAAAAGCCTCTGGGTGAGGGTCCTGGCAGAGAAGAATAGTTGAGAAAACAGCTTGGAGGTGACGCCAACCAAACACGGGCTCCTGGCCCACTGCTGCCAAACCCTCATCACTAACCGACTTCCGCTGGTGCAGGTGGCCATTGGGCTGATGGGCTGAGGGTCCCTCTGCCCTCATTGTGCATCCTTGCAAAGAGACAGTTCTCAGATGGCCCGGGATAAGAGCCAAGGGCTAGTGCTTGTCAAGTGCATTTGGGTCCCACCTGCGGTTAGGACCATATCTCGGTTTAAAGGAATACATTTGAGGTTCTCTCTCTAGGGGCCCATCTACTCCTTTTCAAATACTGCCCCTGAAGTGTGCACCACACTTCACAGTTTAGAGATCTCGCTATTCCCAATCTTCCATTCCAGGACATTTTCCAGAAAGTGGTGGCTCCCGAGCCTGGAACAGGGAAGGTGGATCATGAAACAACAAATCTGAGAGGTACGGCGAGATCTCCTGGATTCAGGAAGCCTAGTCTTTGAGTGTTTTTTCTCAGTCTTCCCGGAAATCTTCTATCTTACAAAGTTTTTCCATTGCTACTCCAGGCAGATTTTTAATAATCTCAGAGTTCTTCCTGTCAAGGGCACAGTCCAAATTTACAGGGCGTAAAAATAGACCCAGGATCTATCGGGCTCCTCAGAGGTACTTTTCGCTATGTTTGGGTTGCACGTCCTTCTCAAGGGGTTCAGGCTACAGCGAGAGGGATGACAGTGAGCTCGGGGGACACGTGATCAACCCCGGGGCAGGCTGGCCACGAACGGGTCCTTCTCAGGGAAGGTCGAGACCTGGCTGCTTCAGCATCGGGACCTGATTCAGGGGCTAGGCACCCCTTCTCCTCCTAGCGTCCCCGGGAGGTCCACATGGGCCGGCACCATGGTCTCTAAAGGTGACCACAATGCAGAGACCGAGGAAACCCAGACGCAGCACCTAGAGCCAGACCCACGTGCACTCCAGTCCACTTCCACAGCGGAGCACCCAAGACCTGGGTCGGGGGACAGAAGAACAGGGGCTACATCCAAATCTGCAGTCCAGCACGAGAGCATTCCTTCTGCAAGGATGCCTGATTTAGAGCAGTCTTTTCGCTTCCTTAACTCTCCGATGACCCTGTAAGGATCAGAGCCCTTGGAGATGGGGACAGACCCAGCTCAAACTGCCCTCCAAGACCAGCTTCTTGGTTCAAAACGTCTTAGGAAGCAAGGTGGACGCTGGTATTTCTTGAAAGGAAAATCCCGTCTCCAGCCCCTCCTCTTGAGTCCTCCCCCACCTCCTTGCTGGAACTTACAGGATGAGATGTGAAGGATGCACAGGCGCCGAGCTGCTCTGGGTCCAGGCTAGGGAAGTCTTTCCTTAATCCTCCCCTATTTGGTGACTTCTGGGCTGCCCACCGACTCAGCCGGGGCCTCCCTTTCTCCACATCGTGTCTCTAAGCAGCCGCCCCAGGCTGAGGCCCCAGGCCCCACAGGGGAGGCTCTCGCCATCCCCTACTGGCCACTGCCTTCCCTCTCCTGCTGTCGTGCGTCATCTTCCTATAGCAATTCCCTAGAGCAGGTGCCTCGTGAGCTGCCCGCACTGCAGACATGCAGACCCGGGAATCCCTGGACTCCGTCCCCATCATATCCAGTCCATCTCGTTTCACTCCTCCGATCTCTCTGGGATCCCTCCTCGTCTCTCCTGGGATAGCCTGGTCCAGCCTCCACCATCTCAGTGGGCACACCACATGCAGACAGAATGAGCTTTGCAAAAAGCAATCAGACTCTGTTGCTCCCCTGCTCGATGCCCTCTGGGAAGCTCCTCCAGCTCTTGGGGTGACCTCCAAGCCCCCAACCTTGTCTCCCAGGCCCAAGAGGTTTGGTCCCAGCCGCCCAGCTCTCACCACCCCTTCCCACCACACTCCCCTCCCCAGGGGCTCAAAAGCTTGTTTCAATGCCCACCTTCTGGGCACTCAACGTTCCCTGATCGACTAAGGCCCCTTCCTCCACCCTTTAGGTGCCACTGAACCTGCGCCGCCCTTAAGAGCTCTGTCCTAACCTCAGATGCCCCAAGTACAGTAGGGGGTCTCTCCTGCCTCTGACTATGGACTGTGGACTCAGGGCACGCCTTCTTGTCCTCTGGCCCCTGCCCATGCACTGTCCCCTCAGCAGAGGCAGCGCTCATGGACAGAAGCCTAGCAATGCCTGAATTCCACTCTAAGAGCTGAAAACGCAACTCTTGGATCTGTTCTGGTTCCCACAGGGGACAGCTGAGCACCAAGCTACCTCGGGCCACATTTGTTTTTTTTTTGTTTTGTTTTATAAATTTATTTATTTTTATTTACTTTTTAATTTATTTTTGGCTGCGTTGGGTCTTCGTTGCTGCACGTGGGCTTTCTCTAGTTGTGGTAAGGGGGGTGCTGCTCTTCATTGCGGTGCGTGGGCTTCTCACTGCGGTGGCTTCTCTTGCTGTGGCACACGGGCTCTAGGCGTGCGGGCTTCAGTAGTTACAGCACATGGGCTCAGCAGTTGTGGCACACGGGCTTAGTTGCTCCACAGCATGTGGGATCTTCCCAGACCAGGGCTCGAACCCGTGTCCCCTGCATTGGTAGGCGGATTCTTAACCACTGCGCCACCAGCGAAGTCCCCAGATTTGTTTTAAGGAATAATTACATACAGTAAAAGGCACATATCTTACATTTGGACCAATGTGTGCCCCTGAGAAACCCACCCCCCAATCAGGATACCAGAGGTTTCCCTCGGGCCCCTCTCCAGCCCAACCTGTCTCCTCCTGGGCTAGCGGTGAGGATGGAAGAACCAAGCCCTTGGCCCTAGGTGGGCTCCACAGGCCCGGGGGAAGCAGGGTTTGCCAGGACCTCTGGGGTGTCATCCTCTCTTCACCTTAGCACACCTAGGGCCAGGAGACACCAGCCCCTCTAGCTCCAACCCACAGAAGGCTGGGTCCCCGGGGCCCAGCCAACTTCACAACTGGCCCAGTCTTGTCCAGCTGTTTGGAAACAAGCCTCACAGACACATACATGCAGGCATGTGTATATACAGACACATGTTAGGCATCGCTAGGCTCTGGTCACCCTGTACCATCTTCTTGTGATGCCTCCAACTCTAGGCCCTGACAACCCTGTCGTCTCCACGTTTGGGGGCCGCATCACCGCTCTCCCTGCCACCTCCCCTCTCCACTAGCTGCCAGCCCCCCCAATCCTGCTCTGCCTCACTGCCTACCCAGGCCTCCCTCTGGGATTCCACAGGCAGAGCCAGGATTAAAAAGGAGCTGAGGACCCTGCCCACCCCACACCTCTCACCATGCTTGGCCTCTCTGTGCTCCAGCCAGGCCCCCTCTGCCATTCGCACCACTCCCTGTGCCACAGGGTCTTTGCACGTGCAGTTCTGGTCTCTCTCTGCTTTGCCTAGTTAACTCCTGGGCACTCTCTCCTCAGGTCTCACCCCACAGGTCCGGGAGGAAGGCCTCTGCATTTTCTGGGGCAGCCTGAGGACCCCGTAGCCCCAACCCATGAACAGGTGAGGCCTGGAGTCTTCCTCAGAGCCCTGCAGCCCTGGCAGAACCAGACCTGGGCGGTTCAGGCTCGTACCACTTGAAACCCGTCCAGGAGTCCCCACCCATGATATGACCTCAAGGAAGGGACATGCCTAGTCCCTTACTTCCTCTTTCTGCCAGTTCTCTCTGCTTCTCAGCGATCTCTGCAGATCACAGGGTGTCAGGCCTGGGCCCCTGGTGTGTTTGTCCACAGGTTCTGGCAGCCTGGAGAGGGCGTGACCCCCTCACCCCCCGACCCCTGCACCTCTCCACCAAGCCTCAGACACAGTGATCTCCATGAGTATATGTGAGTCTTTCAACTCCAACGACACCAGACGTTTGGGGACATGAGCTCTGGTGTCAGCCTCAGCTTTGGGATACTGTCCATGGTGCCTCTCTCTGCCTCAGTCTGTAAGCCAGGGTGCTGTGCGTAACGACAGCTACCCTGGCTCTTTAACATACCTCTTCTCAGCACAGCCTCACAGCAACCCTGAGAGGCAGGCGCTATTATTACCTCCGTTCTATATGTGAGAAAACCGAGGCAGCCTCCAAGAGGGGCCCCAGTGATCCTGCCTCCTGGTATTCATGCCCCATGTAGTCCCCTTTCCAAGTGCGAGGTGACCCAGTGACTTCTGATGAGGACAATACAGCAAAAGTCATGGCATGTTATCTGCAAGATGAAGTTACCAAAAGATGGTGTTTTCCATCTCAGGTGCCCAATCTCCCTCTCTCTCATTGGAACATCTTACTCTGGAGGAAGCCAGCTGCCAGGTGTGGTAGCCCTGGCGACTGGTCCATGAGATGCCTCCAGCCAACAGCCAGGAGAGTGAGCTTGGAAGCAGAGCCTCCCCCAATCGAGCCTTCGGGTGAATGCAGCCCCAGTTGACCCACCCTGAGCCTGAGAACCCAGATCCCTGACTCTCAAAAATGGTTAGCCAATAAATATATATTGTTTCAAACTGCTAAGTTTGGGGGTAATTTGTTACACAGCCATAGCTAACTAATACAGAGGCCTAGAGAGATTGAGTGAGCTGTCCCAAGTCGCCCAGCCATGAATCCAGGACTGCCAGACCCTGGACCTGTGGCTTGTAGCTCCTACCTGACAAAGCCCCCTCTTCTCTGCGTCAGCTTAAGGGGCTGTTCCGAGCACACGAGTCATGCAAGAAGTTACAAGGGCAAATGCTCCCCCAAAGTCACCCACCACCGGCAGCTCCAGGAGAAAGACCCACCTGTTGTCGAAGAAGGCACGGACGATTTTGGATCTGATCGGGTTGAGCTCCAGGTCAGGGATGTTGTTGAAGTTCTCCTTGCTGGGTACCAAGGAGGGGGCGCACCGGGGAAAGAGTGAGAAGAGAAAGCAGATGTCAGAGAGCATGTTCATCATTTCTCAAGCTGTGTTTTTTTATCCTGAGCAGACTCCACAAGAACAGTCCAGAATGAGACAGGACTGGAATATGCTGCACTGGTCTGTCTCCTCCTCTAACCTCTGGACTGGCAGGACCACAGAGGGTCTGGAGGCTCAGAGATGCCCCTGTGAATCTGATAAACGTCCTAGACATCCACCCCCAGGAAGATGCAGCGACAGAAGATCTGCACCCCATTCCGAGCGGTCAGAGAACTTAGGTAGGGAAACCTCAGTTGGCCCTTCTGGAATCAGAGAAGCAGGATGCTGGCTTGGAGCTTTGGAAGACAGTGTGGCAGGACCTCAACAAGTGAGAAACATGGAGTTACCATGTGACCCAGGGATTCCACTCCTAGGTATATACCTGGGTATGTCCCTAGAGAAATGAAAACACTCATTCACATAAAAATTTGCCCATGAATATTCATAGAAGCATTCTTCCTAACAGCCATAAAGTAGAAACACCCCAAATGTCTACCAACAGATAACTGGATAAATATGGTCTATCCATATAAGAGAATATTATTCAGCCATAGAAAGGAATGAAATACAGATACAGGCTACAACACGGACGGACCTTAAAGACACAGTGCTAAGTGAAAGAAGCCAGACACAAAAGACCACATAGTGTATGATTTCATTCATATGAAATGTTCAGAATAAATCAACCCATAGAGACAGAAAGTAGCTTAGTGACTGCCAGGGGCTGGGGGATTGGGAGTGATGGGGAATGGGGATGGTGTCTAAAGGTATGGGGATTCTTTCGGGGATGATGAAAATGTAAAACTGACTGGTGATGGATGCTCAACTCTGTAAACATACTAAAAGCCATTGCATTGCACATCTTAGTGGGTGAATTGTAGGATATGTGAACTGTATTTTAGTAAAGCTGTTTAAAAAAAGAGAGAGAGAGAGAGGGACCTCCCTGGTCGTCCAGTGGTTAAGACTCCACGCTTCCACTGCAGGGGGCGTGGGTTCCATCCCTGGTCTCCCTGCTCAGGGAACAGGATCCTGCATGCCAAACAGCAGCACGGCCAGAAAAAAGAGAGAGGGAGGAGAGATGCTTGCGGGAGAGGGTGAATTTCAAACACAGCCACTCTGTTGCTGGGCACAGGTGTTGCTGGGTCCTAGAGGCTGTGGGTTTGCAGGCGCGGAGGCAGGCAAGTCCCTCATCTACCTGACCTTCCCGCATAAGGCCATCTTTTGTTCTCGGAATCTGCTTCCAGCTCCCTGGACTTCAACGGCCAGTGGCCTTGGAAGGGACTCAGGGCACAGGCTGGTAATTCTGGGGAACAAGGGGGCACGCCCAGTGGGGAGAGGAGGAAGGATGTTAGCCACTTAAAACGAGGATGTCCAGGGATCCTCAGATTCAGAACTCGAAACTAGAACCAACCCATGCTGGGAAGGAGGAAGTGCCACGTACACGGAGAATTCAGCACCGTCAGAGTTGGAAGATTCTGTAATGACACAGCTGACCCCTGTCCTGCCCCCACCTTACAGATGGGGATGCTGAGGCTCAGGGAGGAGGAGCAGGACCTGCCTGGGGCCCGACGCCTCCGTGTTCTCTCCATCTCTGTGTGTCTCCGCCTCTCCCCATCCCCCAGCGCTCCCAGCTTGGCTTGCTTGCAGCACTTGGCCAAACTCAGGAGCCGGCATCAGTGGACGCCAACATTTTCGATTCCTGAGAGCCCAGTTCTAAAGGGGGCGACACAGAGCAGCTGGCCTGCAGCAATGGAATATTTATTTGACCATAAAAAAGGAATGCAGTACTGACTCATGCTACGACACAGATGAACCTCAAAAGCATGAACCTTATTTCACCACTTAGCAGTGAAAGAAGACACACAAAAGGCCACACAGTGTATGATTCCATTTATATGAAATGTCCAGAATGAGCAAATCCACAGAGACAGAAAGCAGAATGGTGGGTGCCAGGGGCCGGGGGATAGTTAATGGCTTGTAGGCACAGGGTTTCTTTTAGGGGTGATGAAAATATTCTAAAATTGACTGTAAACTTCAAGTGGGCGAATTGTGTCGCATGTGAATTATATCTCAATGAGGCTGTTTTAAAATAACCCTAAGCTATTTTTAAAAGCCAAAAAGCAAAGAACCACTGCACTATGGCTCCATCGATGTAAAGAACAGAAAGTGAGGCGCTAACCTGTGCAGGTTCACGGTCAGCTATCTCCGGGAACGCTGACTAGGAGGGAGCAGGAGGGAGCTCTTGGGGCTGAGGATGTTCTGCCCTTGCTCTGGGTCTGGGGTCACGGGTGTGTTCAGGCTGTGAAAGATCATCTCACCGCCCCCGTCCCTTTTCCCCATGCACATGGCAGTCGCCCCACACTGGCACAGGCCCCCATCCTCCCCTTCTTCCTCGTGAGTGGGAAGCAGCCACAGGAGGAAACAGAAAACCCAGAGCCCCCAGGATGGGAACAGGTCAAGTCGAAGGGGCCACGTGGAGCTTGAGAGGGGATTTGGGGAGGAGGGAAAGGAAGCGAGCAGCTGCTAGTTGGCAGGAGACCCCCAAGCCCTCTCTGGCTTTCACTGGCCAGGGGTCTTGGCTACTGCTAACTTTTCCTCAGCCTTAGTCTCCTCATCTGTGAAGTGGGCACAGCCTCTGGAGTCAGACTTGCGTTCTACCAGCTCTGCTACCTGGGACAAGTGACTTAGCCTCTCTGAGCCTCCGTTTGCTCCTCCACACACAGGAGCCTCGGGCGGCTGTCGCTCTCAGCACGGTGCCTGACGAAGAGCAAGGGCTCCGTGGATGGAGGCCTTCAGGCATCCGAGAGCACGGGGACAGGACTCTCGTCTCCACAGCACCACAGCCTCAAGGCCTCGCACAACTGAGGGCTGCGCAGGGGCTCAGAACACGGAGTGTGGACCGAGCAGCTGAGCAGAAGGGACGGCGGGTGTGGGCAGGGCACCTGGCCCCCAGGCCCTGCTCCTTCCCCAGGCATCCACACCCTTTGGTGCCCCCAGGAGTCAGTCTGCAGATCCTTGGGGAGCATCACAACCCCGCTCTGCCTTGCCGAGTCCTGGATGGGGCTCTCAGAGGAGCTTTGTCCCAGGGCTGCTGGAAGGACCACATTTGGGGACACGCCTGGGAAGTCGACCTGATTAATTCCCCAGGAGGGAACAGAGGCCCAAAACGGGGATGCTGCAGGTTCTAGGGGGCACCAGGAGACACCCGGTTCCCATGCTTGTGAAGGTGGCAAGAAGGGCCCCCCGGCACCATGGCATCCTACAAAGGGCCAGAGGGACCCTGGCTGCAAGGTCCCAGGAGGAGGATAGAGGCAGAAGGACCTCGAAGAGCCTGACTGTGTGTCTGGAGGAGAAAATTAACAACAAAGAAGAGGTCTGACCTCCCACTGACAGAGGTGAGGCAGGTGCCAGGAATCAAACTGGGGACACAGTGTCTTTGGGTCCTGGCCGCACAGCCCCTGGCAGGTCTGTGCGGGTGTCTTTGAAGCCTAGCTGCCTTTCTCCAGAAGCTAGAACCACACTGTCCCTCACCACGGGCACCTTAATGACTCTCCAAGCCTCAGTTTCCTCATCTGTGAATTGCGTACAGACCAAGCACCACCCCCCAATACCAAAGGGGAAGTGAAGTCAAGTACACCTGGGGGCGGGTCCAGGCTCCGCTCCTGACCACGCATGTGGCCCTGGGTGAGCCACTGCATGTCCCAGAGCCTTGATTTCTCATCTGTAAAATGGGGATTGTGGGGATATCCCAGCAGGATCATGGGGTTAGTGAAATGACTGAATGAGATAAACACAGGTAAGGTGCTAAGCATAATGCCCGACATGCAGTGAGATTGTCATTTTAAAATGATGACGGTGATAATTTTAACAGCAGCAGCAGCTAACCTTCTATGTACTCCCAAGGTGTCAGGTACCGTTCTGAGAGCTCTACATTATTATCTTACAAGGTAAGAACATATTTCCACCTTACAGATGAGGAAACCGAGGCAGAGAGGTGAAGAAATGTCTTACTGCTAAGAACAATACCCCTGACTTAGGTGGCACATGGAAGCTCTAGCCCGGGAGCAGCTTCTCCTAAGGGGTGTGGGGAGGGGACCAGGATTTTCCTGCCGGGATCTTTTGTGCAAAGGCATGTGGATGGGAGAACCACCTGGTGCCAAGTAGGGAATTCTTGGGAATTCCCTGGCCATCCAGTGGTTAGGACTCAGTGCTTTCACTGTCATGGCCCGGGTTCAATCCCTGGTTGAGGAACTAAGATCCTGCAAGCCACGTGGTGCAGCGCCCCCCCCCCAAAAAAAAAAGCAGGGAGAGAGGGCAGACAGCAGAAGCAAGAAGAACTACAATCCTACAGCCTGTGGAACGAAAACCACATTCACAGGAAGACAGACAACATGAAAAGGCAGAGGGCTATGTACCAGATGAAGGAACAGGATAAAGCACCAGCAAAACAACTAAATGAAGTGGAGATAGGCAATCTTCCAGAAAAAGAATTCAGAATAATGACAGCGAAGATGATCCAGGACCTCAGAAAAAGAATGGAGGCAAAGATCAAGAAGATGCAAGAAATGTTTAACAAAGACCTAGAAGAATTAAAGAACAAAGAAACAGAGATGAACAATACAATAATTGAAATGAAAAATACACTGGAAGGAATCAATAGCAGAATAACTGAGGCAAAAGAATGGATAAGTGACCTGGAAGACAGAATGGTGGAATTCACTGCTACGGAACAGAATAAAGAAAAAAGAATGAAAAGAAATGAGGACAGCCTAAGAGACCTCTGGGACAACATTAAATGCAACATTTGCATTACAGGGGTCCCAGAAGGAGAAGAGAGAAAGGACCTGAGAAAATATTTGAAGAGATTACAGTCGCAAACTTCCCTAACATGGGAAAGGAAATAGTCACCCAAGTCCGGGAAGTGCAGAGAGTTCCATACAGGATAAACCCAAGGAGAAACACGCTGAGACATACAGTAATCAAATATGCAAAAATTAAAGACAAAGAAAAATTATTGAAAGCAGCAAGGGAAAAATGACAAATAACATACAAGGGAACTCCCATAAGGTTAACAGCTCATTTCTCAGCAGAAACTCTACACGCCAGAAGGGAGTGGCATGATATACTTAACGTGATGAAAGGGAAGAACCTAAAACCAAGATTACTCTACCAGCAAGGATTTCATTCAGATTCGATGGAGAAATCAAAAGCTTTACAGACAAACAAAAGCTAAGAGAATTCAGCATCACCAGATCAGCTCTACAACAAATGCTAAAGGAACTTCTCTAAGTGGGAAACACAAGAGAAGAAAAGGACCTAAAAAAAAAACCCTAAAACAATTAAGAAAAGGGTCATAGGAACATACATATCGATAATTACCTTAAACGTGAATGGATTAAATGCTCCAACCAAAAGACACTGAAGGCTCGCTGAATGGATACAAAAACAAGACCCATATATATGCTGTCTACAAGAGACCCACTTCAGACCTAGGGACACATACAGACTGAAAGTGAGGGGATGGAAAAATATATTCCATGCAAATGGAAATCAAAAGAAAGCTGGAGTAGCAATACTCATATCAGATAAAATAGACTTTAAAATAAAGAATGTTACAAGAGACAAGGAAGGACACTACATAATGTTCAAGCGATTAACCCAAGAAGAAGATATAACAATTATAAATATATATGCACCCAACACAGGATCACCTCAATACATAAGGCAACTGCTAACAGCTATAAAAGAGGAAATCGACAGTAACACAATAACAGTGGGGGACTTTAACACCTCACTTACACCAATGGACAGACCATGCAAACAGAAAATTAATAAGGAAACACAAGCTTTAAATGACATAATAGACCAGATAGATTTAATTGGTATTTATAGGACATTCCATCCAAAAACAGCAGATGACACTTTCTTCTCAAGTGCTCACGGAACATTCTCCAGGATAGATCACATCTTGGGTCACAAATCAAGCCTCAGTAAATTTAAAAAAATTGAAATCATATCAAGTATCTTTTCTGACCACAACATTATGAGATTAGAAATCAATTACAGGGGAAAAAATGTACAAAACACAAACACAAGGAGGCGAAACAATACGTTACTAAATAACCAAGAGATCACTGAAGAACTCACAGAGGAAATCAAAAAACACTTAGAGGCAAATGACAATGAAAACACAATGATCCAAAACCTATGGGATGCAGCAAAAGCAGTTCTAAGAGGGCAGTTTATAACTATACAAGCCTACCTCAAGAAACAAGAAAAATCTCAAATAAACAACCTAACCTTACACCTCAAGGAACTAGAGAACAAGAACTAACAAAACCCAAAGTTAGCAGAAGGAAAGAAATCATAAATATCAGAGCAGAAATAAATGAAATACAAACAAAACAATAGCAAAGATCAATAAAACTAAAAGCTGGTTCTTTGAGAAGATAAACAAAATTGATAAACCATTAGCCAGACTCATGAAGAGAAAGAGGGAGAGGACTCAAATCAATAAAGTTAGAAATGGAAAAGGAGAAGTTACAAAAGACACCGCAGAAATACAAAGCATCCTAAGAGACTACTACAAGCAACTCTATGCCAATAAAATGGACAACCTGGAAGAAATGGACAAACTCTTAGAAAGGTATAACCTTCCAAGACTGAACCAGGAAGAAATAGAAAATGTGAACAGACCAATCACAAGTAATGAAATTGAAACTGTGATTTAAAATCTTCTAACAAACAAAAGTCCAGGACCAGATGGCTTCACAGGTGAGTTCTATCAAACATTTAGAGAAGAGATAACACCCATCCTTCTCAAACTCTTCCAAAAAATTGCAGAGGAAGGAACACTCCCAAACTCATTCTATGAGGCCACCATCACCCTAATACAAAAACCAGACAGATACTACAAAAAAAGAAAATTACAGACCAATATCACTGATGAATATAGATGCAAAAATCCTCAACAAAATCCTAGCAAACAGAATCCAACAACACATTACAAGGATCATACACCATGATCAAGTGGGATTTATCCCAGGAATGCAAGGATTCTTCAATATACGCAAATCAATGTGATACACCATATTAACAAACTGAAGGAGAAAAACTGTATGATCTTCTCAATAGATGCAGAAAAAGCTTTTGACAAAATTCAACACCCATTTATGACAAAAACTCTCCAGAAAGTGGGCATAGAGGGAACCTACCTCAACATAATAAAGGCCATATACAACAAACCCACAGCAAACATCCTTCTCAATGGTGAAAAACTGAAAGCATTTCCTCTAAGATCAGGAACAAGACAAGGATGTCCACTCTCACCACTATTACTCAACATAGTTTTGGAAGTCCTAGCCACGGCAATCAGAGAAGAAAAATAAAAGGAATACAAATTGGAAAACAGGAAGTAAAACTGTCACTGTTTGCAGATGACATGATACTATACATAGAGAATCCTAAAGATGTTACCAGAAAACTACTAGAACTAATCAATGAATTTGGTAAAGTTGCCAGATACAAAATTAATGCACAGAAAAGTTGCCAGATACAAAGTTAATGCACAGAAATCTCTTGCATTCCTATACACTAATCATGAAAAATCTGAAAGGGAAATTAAGGAAACACTCCCATTTACCACTGCAACAAAAAGAATAAAATACCTAGGAATAAACCTACCTAGGGAGACAAAAGACCTGTATGCAGAAAACTATAAGACATTGATGAAAGAAATTAAAGATGATACCAACAGATGGAGAGATACACCATGTTCTTGGATTGGAAGAGTCAATATTGTGAAAATGACTACCAAAATACTACCCAAAGCAATCTACAGATTCAATGCAATCCCTATCAAATTACCAATGGCATTTTTCACAGAGCTAGAACAAAAAGTCTTAAAATTTGTATGGAGACACAGAAGACCCAGAATAGCCAAAGCAGTCTTGAGGGAAAAAAACAGAGCTGGAGGAATCAGACTCCCTGACTTCAGACTATACTACAAAGCTACAGTAATCAAGACAATATGGTCCTGGCACAAAAACAGAAATATAGATCAATGGAAAAAGATAGAAAGCCCAGAGATAAACCCAAACACCTATGGTCAACTAATCTATGACAAAGGAGGCAAGGATATACAATGGAGAAAAGACAGTCTCTTCATAAAGTGGTGCTGGGGAAACTGGACAGCTACACGTAAAGGGATGAAATTAGAACACTCCCTAACACCATACACAAAAATAAACTCAAAATGGATTAAAGACCTAAAAATAGGACAGGACACTATAAAACTCTTAGAGGAAAACATAGGAAAAACACTCTGACATAAATCACAGCAAGATCTTTTCTGACCCACCTCTTAGAGCAATGGAAATAAAAACAAAAGTAAACAAATGGGACCTAATGAAACTTAAAAGCTTTTGTACAGCAAAGGAAAACATAAACAAGACAAAAAGACAACCCTCAGAATGGGAGAAAATATCTGCAAACAATTCAATGGACAAAGGATTAATCTCCAAAGTATATAAACAGCTCATGCAGCTCAATATTAAAAAAAACAACCCAATCAAAAAATGGGCAGAAGACCTAAATAGACATTTCTCCAAAGAAGACACACAGATGGTGGAGAAGCACATGAAAAGCTGCTCAACATCACTAATCATTAGAGAAATGCAAATCAAAACTACACTGAGGTATCACCTCACACCAGTTAGAATGGGCATCATCAGAAAATCTACAAACAACAAATGCTGGAGAGGGTGTGGTGAAAAGGGAACCCTCTTGCATTGTTGGTGGGAATGTAAGTTGATACAGCCACTATGGAGGTTCCTCCAAAAACTACAAATAGAACTACCATATGACCCAGCAATCCCATTACTGGGCATATACCCAGGGAAAACTGTAATTCAAAAAGACACATGTGGGCTTCCCTGGTGGCACAGTGGTTGGGAGTCCACCTGCTGATGCGGGGGACGTGGGTTCGTGCCCCGGTCCGGGAGGATCCCACGTGCCACGGAGCTGCTGGGCCCGTGAGCCATGGCCGCTGAGCCTGCGCGTCCGGAGCCTGTGCTCTGCAACGGGAGGGGCCGCAGCGGTGAGAGGCCCACGTACCACAAAAAGAACCGCAAAACAAAAAGACACATGCACCCCAATATTTATTGCAGCACTATTTACAATAACCAGGTCATGGAAGCAACCTAAATGCCCATCGGCAGATGAATGGATAAAGAAGATGTGGTACATATATACAATGGAATACTACCCAGCCATAAAAAGGAACGAAATTGGGTCATTTGTAGAGACGTGGATGGATCTAGAGACTGTCATACAGAGTGAAGTAAGTCAGAAAGAGAAAAACAAATATCGTATATTAACGCATATATGTGAAACCTGAAAAATGGTACAGATGAACCAGTTTGCAGGGCAGATATTGAGACACAGATGTAGAGAACAAACGTATGGACACCAAGCGGGGAAAGCGGCGGGGTGGGGTGGGGATGGTGGTGTGATGAATTGGGCGATTGGGATTGACATGTATACACTAATATGTATAAAATGGATAACTAATAAGAACCTGCTGTATAAAGAAATAAATAAAAGAATAAAAAAAGAAAGCAGGGAACTCTCGGCACTTCTCAAACATGAACTTGCACACGAATCCTGGGGATCGTGGTAAAATGCAGGTTCTGATTCAACAGTCCTGTAAAGGCCCGTTTCAGTCTCATTTCCTTCTTCCCCTCCCACCCCCAGGTGCCCATGGGGCTGGTTGAACCAGCTCAGCCAAAGGCTTCCCTGCCACCCATGGGAACAGCTCTGCTCCACCCTGAGCCCAGGGCTGGGGCCGGAGCTGACACACGGTGGCCGCTGGTCCAGCGATGCTGCCCCAGTGACCAGCGGGGAGGGGTCTACCCATGAGGGGTCCAGAGGCACACAGCTTCTGTGGGTTTACAACTTTCCCCCTCGAGTCCCCCTCGTGTTTCCTGTGCCAGGCTGAGTACTCTGTGGGCTCAGCCATGTTTAGTCACCCTCACATCCCAATGATGGGTGACGCCAATGACCCCCCATTTTACAGGCAAGAAAATGAGGCCCAGAGAGGTGAAGTGACTAAGCCATCGTCACACAGCTAGTAGAAGAGCTTTGAATCCGGCTCTCACCAGCCCCACCACCCCTTCCTCACACTTGCTATTTCCTTCGAGTTGTGGTTTTTAATTTAAAGAGAGAGAACGAGAGAGATCTTCATGGGGCATCTGATCCCACCCAGCCCCGAGAGGCCCCATCGGGGACCCAGAAAGAGGGCAAGACAAGTGTCCAGCCCACAAAGGAAGGAAAGACTAAAAAACCACGAAGGAGGGTGGGCCGGGCACTTCCTCCTGCCTTGCGGTGTGGGTTGGTTTCTGGCGGCTTTGAGGCTCAGCTCAACTGTAAAGTTCTCTCTGCAAGTCTGGGGAGGATTCTCAGGCTGGAGCCCCGGCCTCCCTGCTCTCTGCTGGTCCAGGGCTTCACACATCAGAGAAAGCCACGGGGCTCTCTCCTCTGCGGGCCGTATGCCCTACCCTTCCGGACCCCCTCCCTGCACTTAGTGTTGAGCTTGTGATGGTTAAACAGCGGGGAAACTGGGGGCCCACAGGGGCTCATGAAGGAAGGAGCATGTCTCATCTAGCCCGTGTCTCGCCAGGCAGCGCCAACCCACTCAAAAGGCAATGCCTGGACAGCAGTGGCAAAAGCAGCACCAGGGAGCTTGTGAGAAGTGGAGGGTCTTGGCTGGGCCCAACCAGCTGACTCAGAACCTGCATTTTACCTCGATCCCCAGGATCTGTACGCAAGTTTGTGTTTGAGAAGCTCTGAGAATTCCCTACTTGCACCAGGCGGTTCTCCTATCCACATGCGTTTGCACAACAGATTCCTGCAGGAAAGCCCCGGTCCCCCCGCCCCCGGACAAATGCCTCTTCCAAAAGCTGAGGCAGCATCAGTGACGTGATTCCTCCCCGCACACGCTTCCCGCCCCACCCCCCACTGCTGCTCCATGCCCGGCCCGGCCGCACCCCAATACCGGTCATGTACTCATTACACGGGGAGCGACAGGTATTGCAGCACCTTCCAGGTGGCAGACCCTGTTCTGCGTGTTGGCTTCAGCAGCGATGGGACAGACATGATCCCTCCTGGGGTTCCAGTGGGGGAAATGATAGAGACAGATAACGGAGGGACTTCCCCGGCGGTCCACGGGTTAAGACTCTGCCTTCCAGTGCAGGAGGCGTGGGTTCGGTCCCTGGCTGGGGAACTCAGATCCCACATGCCGTGGGGTGTGGCCAAAAACTTAGAAAATGACACTTAAGAGTTAATGGTATCAAAGTCACACTGGCTAAAGAAGGAAAACAACAAACTTTTTTTTTTTGGCTGTACACGGGCCTCTCACTGCTGTGGCCTCTCCTGCTGCAGAACACAGGCTCCGGACGCGCAGGCTCAGCGGCCATGGCTCACGGGCCCAGCCGCTCCGCG
>NW_006783115.1:1398464-1426938 GCF_000442215.2 Lipotes vexillifer | reverse complement strand
AACCCGTGTCCCCTGCATCGGCAGGCGGACTCTCAACCACTGCGCCACCAGGGGAGCCCACAACAAACTTTTGAAAAAAAGAAAAAAAAAGAAAAGAAAACGGAGCATCTCAGGCAGTGAGAAGCGCTTCACAGACACATCGAGTACATTGGGGATGGATGAGACCGCAGGCAGCTGGTGCAAGTCTCCGTGGGCTGGTCTGGGAAAGGCCTCACAGTGAAGGTGACACGTGAGCACAGACCCGCAGGAGGCGAGTGCTCAACCCCAGGGGACACCTGGCAACGTCTGGAGACAGTTCTGGCCGTCGCACTGGGAAAAGGTGCTACAGGCAGCCAGGGATGCGGCTCAACATCCTACAACATACATGACACCCCCCCCCCCCACCAAGAATGATCCAGCTCCAAGCGCCAGTGGAAAGCCTACTCTGGCTTCTAAAAGCATTTTAGAAAGAAGGAACGGTGCGTGCTAGAGCCCTGAGGCAGGAACAGTAAGAACGTCCACGCGGTTGGAACAGAAGGAGTAAAAGGCAGATGGTCGGGAGATCGGAGGGGTGGTGGGCACAGGGATCTGCAGGACACGCACTGACCAGGCGGCTCTGACTTTCTTCTCCTCGGCGAGATGGAACAGTCTTAGCAGAGAAGTGCCATTTTTGGAGTCTCCCCCCACCACGCATTACTGTGGGTCTATACGAGGGCAAGGCAGGGAGAACAGGAGCAGGAGGTCTTGGGGGTGTGTGGCTGCTACGATAACTAACCCAGGTGAGAGCTGATGGCAGCCTGGATGGGAGGTCCGGGGTGGGGGGGTGACGGGGGGCTTTGCCCTGGGGCGCGTTAAGCGGGAGATGCCTTTGGGACATCAAGGGGACGGGCAGGGGCTAGGTGAGTCTGGAGTTCAGAGGAGATGGCCCGGCCGGAGATACAAATTAGACAGTTAATGTCCACGTGGTATTTTGAGCCAGCACTGAGTCTTTTATGTCGGGTCCTTCCTATGGCCAAGGCGGGCCTCCGTGATCTGCCCCCAACTCTCCCGTCCTCTCATCACTCGGGCTGACGGAGCTCGGTCCCACCTCCGCCCGGAGCATCCTTCTCTCTTCCCTCCACACACCGGCCCCTTCTCTCCATTCTGCTCTCAGCCTCAGGGCGGCCACCTCAGAGGGGCCTTCGCGACCACCTGTCCCAAGGTCCTCCTGCACGTGGTGGTCCCAAGGGATGCACCCTCTCTGCCCCGTTTCCTTCGTCACTGTATATAACGAGCTGGCTTACATGCTAGTTACCTTGCTCACACTCACACGCACACACCTGAACAGAAGCCACCGAGGGGCACAGGGAGCCTCACTTCTCATTCGGTCTCCTCGGCACTAGAACCCGCCATGGAAGGTCTTAACACCTGCTTCTGTAAAGAAAGGACTGAGTCAAGTATTAATAGTCCTGGGAAAATAATCTGTTAAAAAAATTTTTTTTATGGGAGTCCCCTAAATCTAGGACCATTTAGGGAACTTCTTCCTGATCTGGGGGACACCTGGGCAGCCTTTCACACCAAACTGATGCCTTCATGGGTCCCCTTCTCACATCTGACCTCACACGGTCCCCTGAGCAGGTGTGAGAGCCCCGGGGCCACTCTCACCTGCTGTTTCCTGGGCAGTTTTACAAGTAACTGCGGGTTTTTCTTTTTAAGTGAATGTGTATCATCCTAGCTGAGGCTTTAAAGGGAGTCCTGGTAAACTCCTGGAATACGTTAAATACTGACAGTGAAACAGCCTCACCACCTAGGTGGGGCCTCAATTCTTTCACTGTTGTGAGTACTTCTTAAAAAAAGAAAAAGTAAATCCTCAGTTATCTGACAGGTTAAAAAACAAAGCGACTGGGTTAAAAAGTGACTTCATTTGGGGAAAAGCGATGTGATCACAGTGGTTCAGGGCTCTGGCTATTCCAACAGCCAGCCCTGCTGTGGGACCTCAACCTTCTTAGCCTCAGTTTCTTCATCTGACAAATGGGGTAATGGTGTGAACTTCAGAGGGTCCCCGAGACCCTCGAGACCACACAGCTAACAGCTAACCTCTCACTGGATAAAGCCGTGAGAGGCACGGCCGAGGGGTGCAAAACAAGCCCTGGAGTTAGGACTTTTGCTGACATCTGGCCCATCAGAATGCTGCTCAGCGCTTTGGTGGCACTGGACAGTGGGCAACTGCGTCCTTTTTCTTCTCCATGTACATCTACGGTTGCGTTCATCCCGGGAATCATTCCACATGTGGTGGCTCGATGCAGCTAAAAATATTTTTGTAGTGCAGCTCTATCTAATCAGGCACCCTCCTGGTCCCCATCACTAGATTTGAAGGATTCCATCGCATCTATTTCTGGGGGTTGGTGAGCCTGCCAGAGCACTATCAGGAAGTCAAAGGCTGCTGTTTAAAACATTTGATGCTTAAGGGACCCCACTAAAGAAAGAAAAAGTGCAAGAAACCAGTACTGTATTTTCTTCACTGTCTAAAATCAGCATTGTTTAACAAACTTATTTACGGAAGGTCTTCCCTGTTAGAAGCAAAGCTTTTGAGGACAGCAGTCTCTGCATATTAGGTGCTCAATTAATGAGTCAGATGAACATTTTCTATCCAAACATTTTTCATCAAGAGGCCTCAGAACAGAGTGCTTTGTGATCAGTGTGGATTCAGGTTTGGGGGGTCCAGAAACACATATAATCTGGGGGGCCCTCTTAAAGAAAAAGAATTCAGCATTAGGAATTCTTCAAAAAGTCAGTTGCTGGGGCTTGTAAGGAACCCATACGGAGTGGGGCCCTGATGCGCTGGCTTTGAAAGTCTCAGGGTAAACTCACCCCTGCATGTCCTTACATGATTTTTCAGAAAAAGAGGGGACAGGACCAGATATGGGTAGGAAGTGGTGGGTTAAAATTAAAAACAATTTTCGCAATTTTTACCCCATAGGATTTATTTTTAAGCTATATTCAACTTATTAAAGTCATAAGTTCAGACCAGGCGGCTCTGACTTTCTTCTCCTCGGCGAGATGGAACAGTCTTAGCAGAGAAGTGCCATTTTTGGAGTCTCCCCCCACCACGCATTACTGTGGGTCTATACGAGGGCAAGGCAGGGAGAACAGGAGCAGGAGGTCTTGGGGGTGTGTGGCTGCTACGATAACTAACCCAGGTGAGAGCTGATGGCAGCCTGGATGGGAGGTCCGGGGTGGGGGGGTGACGGGGGGCTTTGCCCTGGGGCGCGTTAAGCGGGAGATGCCTTTGGGACATCAAGGGGACGGGCAGGGGCTAGGTGAGTCTGGAGTTCAGAGGAGATGGCCCGGCCGGAGATACAAATTAGACAGTTAATGTCCACGTGGTATTTTGAGCCAGCACTGAGTCTTTTATGTCGGGTCCTTCCTATGGCCAAGGCGGGCCTCCGTGATCTGCCCCCAACTCTCCCGTCCTCTCATCACTCGGGCTGACGGAGCTCGGTCCCACCTCCGCCCGGAGCATCCTTCTCTCTTCCCTCCACACACCGGCCCCTTCTCTCCATTCTGCTCTCAGCCTCAGGGCGGCCACCTCAGAGGGGCCTTCGCGACCACCTGTCCCAAGGTCCTCCTGCACGTGGTGGTCCCAAGGGATGCACCCTCTCTGCCCCGTTTCCTTCGTCACTGTATATAACGAGCTGGCTTACATGCTAGTTACCTTGCTCACACTCACACGCACACACCTGAACAGAAGCCACCGAGGGGCACAGGGAGCCTCACTTCTCATTCGGTCTCCTCGGCACTAGAACCCGCCATGGAAGGTCTTAACACCTGCTTCTGTAAAGAAAGGACTGAGTCAAGTATTAATAGTCCTGGGAAAATAATCTGTTAAAAAAATTTTTTTTATGGGAGTCCCCTAAATCTAGGACCATTTAGGGAACTTCTTCCTGATCTGGGGGACACCTGGGCAGCCTTTCACACCAAACTGATGCCTTCATGGGTCCCCTTCTCACATCTGACCTCACACGGTCCCCTGAGCAGGTGTGAGAGCCCCGGGGCCACTCTCACCTGCTGTTTCCTGGGCAGTTTTACAAGTAACTGCGGGTTTTTCTTTTTAAGTGAATGTGTATCATCCTAGCTGAGGCTTTAAAGGGAGTCCTGGTAAACTCCTGGAATACGTTAAATACTGACAGTGAAACAGCCTCACCACCTAGGTGGGGCCTCAATTCTTTCACTGTTGTGAGTACTTCTTAAAAAAAGAAAAAGTAAATCCTCAGTTATCTGACAGGTTAAAAAACAAAGCGACTGGGTTAAAAAGTGACTTCATTTGGGGAAAAGCGATGTGATCACAGTGGTTCAGGGCTCTGGCTATTCCAACAGCCAGCCCTGCTGTGGGACCTCAACCTTCTTAGCCTCAGTTTCTTCATCTGACAAATGGGGTAATGGTGTGAACTTCAGAGGGTCCCCGAGACCCTCGAGACCACACAGCTAACAGCTAACCTCTCACTGGATAAAGCCGTGAGAGGCACGGCCGAGGGGTGCAAAACAAGCCCTGGAGTTAGGACTTTTGCTGACATCTGGCCCATCAGAATGCTGCTCAGCGCTTTGGTGGCACTGGACAGTGGGCAACTGCGTCCTTTTTCTTCTCCATGTACATCTACGGTTGCGTTCATCCCGGGAATCATTCCACATGTGGTGGCTCGATGCAGCTAAAAATATTTTTGTAGTGCAGCTCTATCTAATCAGGCACCCTCCTGGTCCCCATCACTAGATTTGAAGGATTCCATCGCATCTATTTCTGGGGGTTGGTGAGCCTGCCAGAGCACTATCAGGAAGTCAAAGGCTGCTGTTTAAAACATTTGATGCTTAAGGGACCCCACTAAAGAAAGAAAAAGTGCAAGAAACCAGTACTGTATTTTCTTCACTGTCTAAAATCAGCATTGTTTAACAAACTTATTTACGGAAGGTCTTCCCTGTTAGAAGCAAAGCTTTTGAGGACAGCAGTCTCTGCATATTAGGTGCTCAATTAATGAGTCAGATGAACATTTTCTATCCAAACATTTTTCATCAAGAGGCCTCAGAACAGAGTGCTTTGTGATCAGTGTGGATTCAGGTTTGGGGGGTCCAGAAACACATATAATCTGGGGGGCCCTCTTAAAGAAAAAGAATTCAGCATTAGGAATTCTTCAAAAAGTCAGTTGCTGGGGCTTGTAAGGAACCCATACGGAGTGGGGCCCTGATGCGCTGGCTTTGAAAGTCTCAGGGTAAACTCACCCCTGCATGTCCTTACATGATTTTTCAGAAAAAGAGGGGACAGGACCAGATATGGGTAGGAAGTGGTGGGTTAAAATTAAAAACAATTTTCGCAATTTTTACCCCATAGGATTTATTTTTAAGCTATATTCAACTTATTAAAGTCATAAGTTCAGAAACCTGGGCTTCCCTGGTGGCGCAGTGGTTAAGAATCCGCCTGCCAATGCAGGGGACACGGGTTCGAGCCCTGGTCCAGGAAGATCCCACATGCCGTGGAGCAACTAAGCCCATGCACCACAACTATTGAGCCTGTGCTCTAGAGCCCGTGAGCGACAACTACTGAGCCCGCGTGCCACACCTACTGAAGCCTGTGTGCCTAGAGCCCATGCTCTGCAACAAGATAGACCACTGCAGTGAGAAGCCCGCGCACTGCAATGAAGAGTAGCTCCTGCTTGCCACAACTGGAGAAAGCCCACGCGCAGCAACGAAGACCCAATGCAGCCAAAAATAAATAGGGCTTCCCTGGTGGCGCAGTGGTTTAGAGTCCGCCTGCCGATTCAGGGGACACAGGTTTGTGCCCCGGTCCGGGAAGATCCCACATGCCGCAGAGCGACTGGGCCCGTGAGCCATGGCCGCTGAGCCTGCGCGTCCGGAGCCTGTGCTTGGGAACGGGAGAGGCCACAACAGTGAGAGGCCCGCGTACCGCAGAAAATAAAAAAATAAAAATAAAATAAAATAAATAAATTTATAAAAAATAAATAAATAAATTCAGAAACCCAATTCTTCATTAAGCTTTTAAACGCAACGTACAAGTCCTACTAGTCTATGTATAAATGCTGCAGGTGTAAATGGTCACTTTTAAGGAGCTTTCTGCACTGGAAGTATTCCAAAGTCCCCCCCCATGGGACCCTAGGCACCTTTGTTCTCTGAGAGGGAGCGGGGCAGAGGGGGCCACATCCCACACCCCTCCCAGACTAGGGTACTGGGGGCCTTGCTCAGGGGACCCCAGTCAACGACGTTCACAAATCTTGACACTAAAGAAACAAAGCTCTTTTCTACGCTCCAAAACCCCAGCGTGGCCCAGGGCCTCCTGGATGTTCCCCTGGACATGCCCAGAGATCAGAGAGGTTGAAGGCCCAGCCTGGGGCCACACAGGAAACCCTTTGCAGAACGGGGACCAGATCACAGTCCAGGGCTGCTCATCCCTTCTGCCCAGGGAGAACGTGCAGGAAAGCCTAGGAGGACTGGAAAAACTGCCCCATCACCCTTCTCCAGGCCCTGGAGGGTGGACTAGAATTAGGCAAAGCAGTTCCAGGGCACTGGGAAGAGGCCCTTCCTGCAGGCCTGTTTGCATAAGCGCTGCAGTCGAGTGGTGTTACCTCCTTCCTGCACGCTGGGCCGGGCTATCACTGTGTATAGCTGATACTACCCGCCCAGCAGAGACTGCAGCCACTGCAGCAGGCACTGTGGTATTGGGAATGATACCCCCCATCCCAGGATGGTAAGGGCGGAGGGTCCTCAGAGAGCAGAGCGGGGAGACTGAGGCCCTCACGGGACACTCGCAAGTCAAAGCCATGCCCCCAGCTTCCTTACAGAGGGATCTCAGCACCGGGTTCAAATCAGCTCCTCCATGTATGAGCTGTGTGACCAGGAGCCAGGTACGTGACCTCCCCTAGCCTCACCTTCACATGTGTCCAACGGGGAGAACAGGTGTTCCTACCACTACCTGTGGGGTTGTATAAGGTGGAACAGGCTGTGCAGCACGAAACACGCTGAAACAATAGCTTCTACCTGCGAACAGTCCCCATGTGCCGGGCTCCCAGATGAATTCTTCTACCAGGAATATATAAGGAGGGAAAGACTATACATAACAACAGGTCTCATCTAACCATGCTCGATGGATTACAGAGAACTCCTCTAGTCAATATGCTCACTCACTTGTTCCTCACTCCTTTGCTCTCTCATTCATTCATTCATTCATTCAATCAATCAACTACTCCCAGAGCATCGACCCTGTTACAAGCCCTGGACTCAGCACTAGAGCCAGGGGAACAGACCCAGTTCCTGCCCCGCAAGGGGCCGACAGTCTGTTGCAGGGGATGGGTGGCTGGAAGGGGGGCAGTTACAACTCTGTGCTGTAAATGTTGGGCTGGGGCACCCCCAGGAGGAATCTGTGGGGGTTAGGAGGCAGGAGGGTGTCTTGGAGGAGGTGGTGTCCACACTGAGACCTCAGCAAAGCAAAACCCAGCAGCTGAAGACCCTGGTGGACCCCAGCTAAAGGGCATGGACATGACATTGACTGGGGAGCCCCCGAGGGCTCGGGAGCAGGGGCTGCTCCCTGGGTCCAGGTAGATATAATCAGGGCTTGCTTGAGGGCAGGGGTGGAAAGCGCAATGCATATGGTGCTCCCAGGGGTGGGTGTGCAGGAGATACGTAAGTGGGGTGCAGGGTGGCGGGCAGAGTCACCAGCTCAAACCTTCCCAAGTCCTGGCTTGACCTACGAGGCATGGGAAATAGGAGGCTGCACATGGACCTCTCAGCACCTGGGGGTGGATAGCACCACGTATCCAAGCCTGGAGGGCAAACAGGGTGCCAGCCTCAGATTCTAGGCACCTCACCAAGACTGCCCATGGCAGTTAAAAATGCAGAGTCCCAGGCCCCGCCACGGTCCTGTGAATCAAAACCTGCGTTTTAGCAAGATACCCGGGTGATTTGCACATACACTCATGCTGGGAAAGAACCAGTGTAGACTATTCACAATAGCAAGACATGGAAACAGCCTAAATGTCCATCAACAGATGAATGGATAAGGAAGATATAGAACATATGCACAACGGAATACTACTCAACCATAAAAATGAATGAAATAATGCCATTTGCAGCAACATGGGTGGACCTAGAGATTATCATATTAAGTGAAGTCAGAAAAAGACAAATACCATATGATATCACTTATACGTGGAATCTAAAACATGACACAAATATATCTATCTACAAAACAGAAACAGACACACAGACACAGAGCACAGACTCGTGGTTGCCAAGGGGGAGGGGGTTGGGAGAGGGAGGGATTGGGAGTTTGGGATTAGCAGATGTAAACTATTATATATAGAATGATTGGAAGGGAAGAGGTAAAGCTGTCACTATATGCAGATGACATGATACTACATATAGAAAACCCTAAGGACTCCACACAAAAATTAGTAGATCTGATAAATGAATTCAGCAAACTAGCAGGATACAAGGTTAACATTCAGCAATCAGTTGCATTTCTTTACACTAACAATGAAATATCATTAGAAAGGGAATGTAAAAAAATAATACCTTTTAAAATCACACCAAAAACAACGAACAAACAAAAAAACCTAGGAATAAACCTGACCAAGGAGGTGGAAAGACTTATACGCTGAGAACTATAAAACATTAATAAAAGAAATTAAAGACGATTCAAAGAAATGGAAACATAGCCCATACTCTTGCAGTGGAAGAATTAATATTGTTAAAAGAACAATACTACCCAAAGCAATCTACAGGTTTAGTGTAATCCCTATCAAATTACCCATGACATTTTTCACAGAACTACAATAATCCAAAAATTTACTTGGAACCATAAAAGACACAGAATTGCCAAAGCAATCTGGAGAGGGAAAAAAAAAACAAACAAACAAAAAACAGGAGGCATAACTCTCCCAGACTTCAGACAATACTACAAAGCTACAGTAATCAAAACAGTGTGGTATTGATAAAAAACAGACAAATGGATCAACAGAACAGAGAATCAGAAATAAACCCACATGCCTATGGTCAATTAATCTTCAGCAAAGGAGGCAAGAATATAAAATGGGAAAAAGTCTCTTCGGCAAGTGGTGCTGGGAATGTTGGACAGCTGCATGTAAATCAATGAAGTTAGAACACACCCTCACACCATGCACAAAAATAAACTAAAAAATGGCCTGAAGATTTAAATATAAGACATGACACCATAAGACTAGAAGAGAGCATAGGCAAAACATTCTCTGACATAAATCATACCAATGTTTTCTTAGGTCAGTCTCCCAATGCAATAGAAATAAAACAAAAATAAACAAATAGGAACAAATCAAACTTACAAACTTTTGCACAGCAAAGAAAACCATTTAAAACAAAATGAAAAGACAACCTACGGAATGGGAGAAAATACTTGCAAATGATGTGACCGACAAGGGCTTAATCTCCAAAATATACAAACAGCTCATACAACTCAACAACAAAACACCAAACAACCCACTCCAAAAATGGGCAGAAGACCTAAATAGGCATTTCTCCAAAGAAGACACACACATGGCTAGTAGTTACATGAAAAGCTGCTCAACATCACTAATTATTAGGGAATGCAAATCAAAACTACAATGAGATATCACCTCACACCAGTTAGAATGGGCATCATCAGAAAATCTGCAAACAACAAATGCTAGAGAGGGTGTGGAGAAAAGGGAACCCTCCTACACTGTTGGCAGGAATGTAAGTTGGTGCAGCCACTATGGAAAACAGTATGGAGGTTTCTCAGAAAACTAAAAACAGAATTACGATATGATCCAGCAATCCCACTACTGGACATGTACCTGGACAAAACTATAATTCAAAAAGATACATACACCCCTATGTTCATAGCAGCACTGTTCACAATAGCCAAGACATGGAAACAACCTAAATGTCCATCAACAGATGAATGGATAAAGAAGATGTGGTACATATATACACTGGGATATTACTCAGCCATAAAAAAGAATGAAATGATGCCATTTGCAGCAACATGGATGGACCTAGAGATTACCATACTAAGTGAAGTCAGTCAGAAAGAGAAAGACAAATACCATATGATATCACTTATATGTGGAATCTAAAATATGACACAAATGAACCTATCTACAAAACAGAAACTGACTCACAGACATAGAGAACAGACTTGTGGTTGCCGAGGGAGAGGGAAGGATTGGGAGTTTGGGGTTAGCAGATGCAAACTAGTATATACAGGATGGATAAACAACAAGATCCTACTGTATAGCACAGGGAACTATAGCCAATCTCCTGGATAAACCATAATGGAAAAGAATATGAGAAAGAATGTAGGGACTTCCCTGGTGGGGCAGTGGTTAAGACTCCACGATCCCAATGCAGGGGTCCCGGGTCTGATCCTGGTCAGGGAACTAGATCCCACATATATGCTGCAACTAGGAGTTCGCATGCCACAGCTAAGGAGCCCGTGGGCCGCAACTATGGATCCCTCCTGTGCAACCAAATAATAAAATAAAATTTTAAAAAGATCAGAAAATAACTTAAAAAAAAGTCTGTATATATGTGTATAATTGGGTCACTTTGCTGCACAGCAGAAATTAACACAACTTTGTAAACCAACTATATTTCAATTAAAAAAATAATGGATAAACAACAAGGTCCTACTGTATAGCTCAGGGAACTATATTCAATACCCTGTAATGAACCATAATGGAAAAGAATATATATACATATGTACAGCTGAGTCACTTTGCTGCACAGCAGAAATTAACAGATCATTGTAAATCAACTATACTTCAATAACATTAAAAAAAAAAAAAAAAAGAACCAGTGTAGAGCTCAACGTTTCAGTACATCCTTGCAAAAGCCCACGAGGGGCCTCTGGGCGACACAGTCAGGGCTCGGATGCTGGAATCTCAAAGTGGGAGGGGCCTCCACCAGCACTGCCGCCTCCTGCTCACACAGCACCTGTGCTCCCCACCTCCACTCCAGCCCTATAATCAATGGCCACTGCTTGGACATCTCAAGGTGGGTCCTCATGACCTCACCAACGGTCGAATGATGACAGTCCTGTTTGCCAAATGCCAAGGAACCCAGCTCAGAGCAGAAGCATCCTGCATCTGCTCAGCTTCACTGCTTAAATCAAATCCCAAATGACCACATTCACTTTACGGAGGAGACAGGCTCAGAGAAACAGAACAATTAACCCGAAGTCACGCAGCCAGGGATATGGATGATCCAAATATGATATGTTTCCCAAGTCTGGGTGTTGTCTCTGCTTCCCCCAAGTCTGAAAACACATGTGGAATTTGAACCTGAGACCTCTCACCAAGCCAAGACACATGGACCCCAGACCCATAATAATGAGAAGCCCAAGGCAGCTTATGATAGGGCTGGGGGCACAGCTTGGTTGGAAAATTATCTTAAGGGGGCCCCGCTTTCACACACCCCCAATTGCGAGCTGCATGGTGGTCCCGCCTGCCAGCACAGATATTGCCCACCTGGCACAGAGCACGTGCCCATGAATTTCCAAAGGAATGAAGGCTGCCCTTGACACTTCCACGTTCCAAAATCCAGGTGCACATGTGTCACCTCCCCTGAGACCTGCACCCATTCCTCAGCCCCTGGTCCAAGGAAGCCCTTGGAAATCACTCCACCCTCCACCCCTGCCCTTGGCAGATGACCCAGCCCTGCTCACTCACAGCTCTGGGAAAAAAAACAATTTGCATTTCCAACCCCTGGCTATGGTGATTGGCTCAGCGCTGGGCATGTGACCCCATCAGAGCCAATGAGAAGCCAGAGGAACTTTTGCTGGGCTCTTCAGTGGGCTTAGTGAGTGAGATGTGTAGAATTCAAGAAGTCAGTCCTGATTTAATTTACTCCCACCCTGGATATAATCAAATTGAGAGCAGAGGCCATCAGAACCTTGAGACCCCCAGACTCTGAGCTCTGGAAACGGATGCTCTGAGAATATATAACGCACTGGATTAACAACATGCCTTTGTTTACACAGACGAGAGAAAGTGGATAGTATTTATATGTTGCTTTCCATAAAAATTTAGTTAAATTTTAAGTCCATTTACTAAGGAAAAAAACATGTTTCCCTGGACTATTTAAAGGTTTATTTTAAAGCTCCAAGACTGTAATCTTGAGACTCTGAATGTCTATTTTAGGAAACTACATCTGTTAGAAAGTTTGTGGTAGAACAGTACTCATTTTACATTGGAAACTGCTTGCTTTAGTTCACCTCGAAGCTTTTTCATCAACTTTGAGCTCGACTCACTGACTAGGACTTCTCACTAACTTAGTTCTAAATAACCACCACCTAAGACCGAACACACTCTCGTAGAAGGCAAACAGTCCAAGGCGTTCCTCCTCACAAAAAGGTAAACCACCCAGCTTCTAAAAGATTCACATTAAATAACGCAAGGTGAAATGGTGATTTTCCCGGACAGAAATCTGAGGCTGGAACTACCAACCAGAGGAAGCGGGGTTAAGAGCCGGGGCCTCGTGACAGCATTCAAGCCCCTGAACTGAGCCGCACCACAACTGACTCATCTTTGGGGTGCCCAGCGCTGGGAGTGATCCTGGCACTCAAAAGGCCCGTCATGTGTGTCTGGGGTTCCAGGGAAGGCAAGGTGAGGTAGGGGTGGCTGACCAGCTCTTTGTCCCCGCCCCCTGTTTTCACTCCAGTTATAATTTTCTGATCCCAGTAGAAACAGATGAGATTCTTTTCCTCCCGGCTGAGGACATCTTGTCTAGAAGGAACCAAAAGCGACAACTACAACAACTACAGCTTTGTCTCAGGAAATGGGGCTACCCAGGGGCTCTGGGAGAGCCAGCCAGCACTCAGGGGAAGAGATGAATGGAAAGGGACATCCCCAAAGGTCATAGCCCTGTCCGACACCCAAACCCAGCTGCTGATCTTACCGAATGGTGGGCTGGTCTCCACTCAGGTGCTTAAATCTCCGGTGGAGCTGCTCGATCTGGTCAGACGAGACTAAAAAGTAGGAGAAAAAAAAAAAAAGTGAGAAAGGCATCATTGACCTCTGAACTCGGAGCTACGGGAGGGAGGCTGGAGACTCACCCTCACCCTCCTGTTCCATTCATTCTCTCGCCATCTCCTACCAAGGCAAAACGGAGCTCAGGATGAAGAAGCAGAGAACGGGTTTGCCATTCCTCCTGGTAACACAGCTCTGGGGTTATTATTATTAGCTCTGCCCCCTTAGCAATAAGACAGTTACTACTAAAAAAAAAAAAAAAAAAAAAAAAAAAAAAAAAAAAAAAGACAGTTACTACTAATAACAGCTCCTGGGACAGGACAAATGTGAACCAGGTCACCCTCTCTTTCCTCAGCTCATTAAAGAGATGGTACCTGCTTGTCTGACTTCCTCCCCTCCCACTCCTGGAGATGGGCATTTTCCCCGCTGAAAAAGGGGCTTCCTATGTCACATTAAAAGAGACAGAGGAGGAGGGAAGGGGGAAAGTGGTTCAGGCTGGTGCCGGAAGTGATTTGGAAGACCCGTAGTAAGAAGTGTACAGAGAATCTGGTAAAGCAAGAGAAGTGGAAGGAAAAGAAATAGAATTTTGATCACTGCTGTTGTGGGCAATGTATTTAGATAACCTCAATTGTTTCATTTTCTTCCTTCCAGTTTGATTGAGATATAATTGATGTACAGCACTGTATAAGTTTAAGGTGTACCGCATAATGATTTGAGTCACATACACTGTGAAACGATGACCACAGTAAGTTTAGTGAATGTCCATCATCTCATATGCAAAATTTAATAAATCACTGAAGAAATCAAAGAGGAACCAAAAAAAAAAATACCTAGAGGCAAATGACAATGAAAACACAATGATCCAAAACCTATGGGATGCAGCAAAAGCAGTTCTAAGAGGGAAGTATATAGCAATACAATCTTACCTCAGCAAACAAGAAAAATCTCAAATAAACAACCTAACCTTATACCTAAAGCAACAAGAGAAAGAAGAACAAATAGAACCCAATGTTAGTAGAACGAAAGAAATCATAATGATCAGAGCAGAAAAAAATGAAGTAGAGACGAAGAAAACAACAGAAAAGATCAATGAAACTAAAAGCTGGTTCTTTGTAAAGATAAACAGAATTAATAAACCTTTAGCCAGACTCATCAAGAAAAAAAGGGAGAGGACTCGAATCAGTCAAATTCAAAATGAAAAAAGGAGAAGTTAAACAGACACCACAGAAATATAAAGGATCATAAGAGACTACTACAAACAACTATATGTCAATCAAATGGAGAACCCAGGAGAAACGGACAAATTCTTAGAAAGGTACAACCTTCCAAGACTGAACCCGGAAGAAATACAAAATATGAACACCAATTACAAGTACTGAAATTGAAACAGTGATTAAAAAACTTCCAACAAACAAAAGTCCAGGACCAGATGGCTTCACAGGTGAATTCTATCAAACATTTAGAGAAGAGTTATTAACACCCATCCTTCTTAAACTCTTCCAAAAATTGCAGAGGAAGGAACACTTTCAAACTCATTCTATGAGGCCACCATCACCCTGATACGAAAACCAGACAAAGATACCACACAAAAAAAGAAAATTACAGACCAATAAAACTGATCAACATAGACGCAAAAATCCTCAACAAAATACTAGCAAACCAAATCCAACAATACATTAAAAGGATCATACACCATGATCAAGTGGGATTTATCCCAGGGATGCAAGGATTCTTCAATATCTGCAAATCAATCGGTGTGATAAACCACAGAAACAAACTGAAGAATAGAAACCATATAATCATCTCAACAGATGCAGGAAAAGCTTTTGACAATATTCAACACCCATTTATGATAAAAACTCTCCAGAAAGTGAGTATAGAGAGAACTTACCTCAAAATAATAAAGGCCACATATGACAAACCCACAGCTAACATCATTCTCAATGGTGAAAAGCTGAAAGTACTCCCTCTAAGATCGGGAACAAGACAAGGATGTCCAAAGTCACCACTTATATGCAACACAGTTTTGGAAATTCTAGCCACGGCAAACAGAGAAGAAGAAGAAACAAAAGGAGCCCAAATTGGAAAAGAAGTAAAACTGTCACTGTTTGCAGATGACATGATACTATACACAGAAAATCCTAAAGATGCTACCAGGAGACTACTAGAGCTCATCAATGAATTCAGTAAAGTTGCAGGATACAAAATTAATACACAGAAATCTCTTCATTCCTATACACTAACAACAAAAGATCAGAAAGAGAAATCAAGGAAATAATCTCATTTACCATCGCAGCAAAAAGAATAAAACACCTAGGAATAAACCTACCTAAGGAGGCAAAAGACTTGTACTTAGGAAACTATAAGATATGATGAAAGAAATAAAAGACAAACAGATGGAGACATATACCACGTTATTGAACTGGAAGAATCAATATTGTCAAAAAGACTATACTACCCAAGGCAATCTACAGGCTCAATGCAATCCCTATCAAGTTACCAATGGCGTTTTTCACAGAACTAGAACAAAAAATTTTTTTAATTTGTATTGAAATACAAACGACCCCAAATAGCCAAAGCAATCCTGAGAGAGAAAAATGGAGCTGGAGGAATCAGGCTCCCTGACTTCAGACTATACTACAAAGCTGCAGTAATTGAAGCAGTATGGTACTGGCACAAAAACAGAAATATAGATCAATGGAACAGGATAGAAAGCCCAGAAATAAACCCACAAAGCTATGGTCAATGAATCTATGACAAAGGAGGCAAGAATATAGAATGGAGAAAAGACAGTCTCTTCAATAAGTGGTGCTGGGGAAAACTGGACAGCTACATGTAGAAGAATGAAATTAGAACACTAACATCATACACAAAAATAAACAAAATGGATTAATGGGGACTACCCTGGTGGTGCAGTGGTTAAGAATCTGCCTGCCAATGCAGATTTGAGCCCTGGTCTGGGAAGATCCCACATGCTGTGGAGCAACTAAGCCTGTGCGCCACAACTACTGAGCCTGTGCTCTAGAGCCCGCGAGCCACAACTACTGAGCCTGCGTGCCTAGAGCCCGTGCTCCGCAACAAGAGAAGCTACTGCAATGAGAAGCCCGTGCCCCACAACAAAGAGTAGCCCCCGCTCGCCGCAACTAGAGAAAGCCTGCGCGCATCAACGAAGACCCAGTGCAGCCAAATAAATAAATTTTAAAAAATGGATTAATGACCTAAATGTAAGGCCAGACACTATAAAACTCTTAGAGGAAAACACAGAACACTCTCTGACATAAACTGCAGCAATAACTTCTTTGATTCACCTCCTAGAGTAATGAAAATAAAAATAAACAAATGAGACCAAATTAAACTTAAAAGCTTCTGCACAGCAAAGAAAACCATGAACAAAACAAAGACAACCCACAGAATGGCAGAAAATGTTTGCAAACGAAGCAATCAACAAGGGATTGATTAATCTCCAAAATATACAAACAGCTCATGCAGCTCTTATATCAAAAAACAAACAACCCAATCAAAAACTGGGCAGAAGATCTAAGTAGACATTTCTCCAAAAAAGACACACAGATAGCCTAAAGCACATGAAAACATGCTTGACATTACTAATTATCAGAGAAATGCAAATCAAAACTACAGTGAGGTATTACCTCACACCAGTCAGAATGGCCATCATCAAAAAGTCTACAAACAATAAATGCTGGAGAGGGTGTGGAGAAAAGGGAACTCTCCTACCCTGTTGGTGGGAATGTAAATTGGTACAGCCGCTATAGAGAACAGTATGGAGGTTCCTTAAAAAGCTAAAAACAGAACTACCATATGATCTAGCAATCCTACTCCTGGGCACATATCTGGAGAAAACTATAATTTAAAAAGATACACGCACCTCACTGTTCACGGCAGTGCTGTTACAATAGCCAGGACATGGAAGCAACCTAAATGTCCACTGACAGAGGAATGGATAAAGAAGATGTAGTACATATATACAATGGAATATTACTCAGCCATAAAAAAAGAAGAAAATCATGCCATTTGCAGCAACGTGGATGCAACTAGAAATTATACTAAGTGAAGTCAGACAAAGACAAATATCATATCATTCATATGTGGAATCTAATTTTAAAAAATGATACAAATGAACTTATTTACAAAACGGAAACAGACTTACACATATCAAAAACAAACTTATGGTTACCAAAGGGGAAAAGCTGGGGGCAGGGATAAATCAGGAGTTTGGGATTGACACACACACCCTACTGTATATAAGATAGATAACAAACAAGGACCTACTATACAGCTCAGGGAACTCTACTCAATACTCTGTGATAACCTATATGAGAAAAGGATCTGAAAATGAATGAAAATATGTATACGCATAACTGAATCTCTTTGCTGTACACCTGAAATGAACACAACATTGAAAATCAACTGTACTCCAATAAAAGTTAATTAAAAAAAAAGAAAAAACTATTTTTTTCCATGTGATGAGAACTGTTAGGATTTACTTTCCTAACAACTTTCATGTATAACATACGGCAACGTTCGTTCTATTTATCATGTGGTACATCACATCCCTAGTACTGATTTACCTTATAAGTGCAAGATCGTACCCTCTGACTGCCGTCATCCAATTCCCCCCTCTCCCCACCCCCAATTGTTTTAGAAAACCTACATTTTTTTTTTTTTTTAATTACCATTTTTGGTGGGTAGGCCCTGTTTATTCCACAGCTAAGACTGGGCCTGGTGGGTTCCAAGCTTTAGAAGGCTTCCACCCACGTGTCAGTGCTTATTTTATGAAACGCACAATATTAAACCCTTACGTGTACCTTCTCACTTCCTCCTCAAAACAACCCTGTGAATAGATACTTTTTCCCTCTGTTGTATCATTGGAAAAGTGCAGCTCAGAGGGCGCTATGATCACACAACTGTGATTGGTAGAACTGGGATTCAACCCCAAATCTCCCCAGCTGCACAGCCCACCCTTAACTGCTACACAACATCACCTCTTTTCCCAGAATACCCTAGTGTTTGAGGCCCTCAGGCCTGGTGCCTGGGGACTATGGACAGTTCAGGCAAAACTTTCTGAAATGGGGCTTCCCTTGTGACACAATGGTTAAGAATCCGCCTGCCAATGCAGGGGGCACGGGTTCGAACCCTGGTCGGGGAAGATCCCACATGCTGCAGAGCAACTAAGCCCGTGCGTCACAACTACTGAAGCCCACATGGCTAAGGCCCGTGCTCCGCAACAAGAGAAGCCACCACAATGAGAAGCCTGCACACCGCAATGAAGAGTAGCCCCCGCTCGCCACAACTAGAGAAAGTCTGCGCGTAGCAACGAAGACCCAATGCACCCCCCAAAAAAAAAAATTAACATAAAATAAATAAATATAAAAAAACAAAACAAAACTTTCCGAAATGGTGGCTGGGCTGGGGAAGGGCTCTCTCCCCGCACCATCCTCTTGGCATTTCTCATCCCGTAAGCATCTTTTCTCTTCCTGTTCCAGAGGTAGCTAATTTCTGGGGCCAACTGGTCACCTTACTTTACTTCATATTTTTTTTAGCCTCAGGCTCGAGCTGTGATCTCTTCAAGAATCTGCAACTCAGGGGACTTCCCTGGCGGTCCAGTGGGTAAGACTCCACGCTACCAATGCAGGGGGCCTGGGTTCGATCTCTGGTCTGGGAACTAGATCCCGCATGTATGCCGCAACTAAGAAGTCCACATGCCACAACTAAAAGATCCCGCATGCCAGCAACTAAAAAAAAAAAAGATCCTGCATACCGCAATGAAGATGCCGTGTGCAGCAACTAAGACCCGGTGCAGCCAAAATCAATCAATCAATAAATAAATATTCGAAATAAAAAAGAATATGCAACTCAGAATTCTCAAGCCTTTCTAGAAGCTGTTGTTGGCTAGAAAATACTCTTTACAATGACCAACCCATCCTGAAGGGCTGCTATGTGCTGGGGGAATGGGGCTCATCTCCACACATTAGCTCATCTGTTCCTCATGACGCTCTGGGAGGAGGCTGCATCCCATGTTACAGATGTAGAAGCTGACACTCGGAAAGGTCAGGTAATCCTTGGGGACAGTTATCACCTTTCTGGAGGAAAATACAGCCATTTACATCATATATATGTTAGCACGGACATACGTGTATTCCATGGTCTGGCCATTCCACTCTTAAGTTAAGTACATACCCAACAGAAATGCATATTTGCACACAGGAGAAGATGTGTAGAAGGATTTCATGGCAGTACGATCTGAAGAGCCCTAAACTGGAAATTATCCAAATGCCCTGCAATGGCAGAATAAAGTGTGTGGTATATGCAAGTAATGGAATAGGATACAGCAGTGAAAATGAACAAACAGTATGGACAATAACTTGGGTGAGTTCCAAAACATAACGACAAGCAGAAGAGTACCTACTTTATGACTCCATCTACATAAAGCTCAAAAACGGGCAAAACTCATCTGCAGTGTTAAGTCAGGATAGGAAGGCTACATACGGTCCGATTCCAACTACATGACATTCTGGAAGAGGCAAAACTACCGAGACGGCAACGAGGTCAGCGGTTACCAGGGGAGCGATGAGCTGACGAAGCACAGAGAATTTTTAAGGCAGTGAACCTACTCTGTATGATACTATAATTATGGATACATGTCACTATACATTTGTCCAAACCCTCAGGATGTAGGACGTCAAGAGGGAACCCTCATGTAAACCGTGGACTCTGGGTGATGATGTATCAATGGAGGTCCATCAATTGTAACAAATGTCCTCTCTGGTGGGGGATGCTGACAGTGGGTGAGGCTGTGGGGGGGGGCAGGGGGCCATGAGTAAACTCTGTACCTTCCCCTGAATTTCGCTGTTAACCTAAAATGGCTCATAATAACGTCTGAATTTTTTTACAAGTTAGGATAGAAGTTGCCCTTGATGGGGCAGTAATTTGAATGGGGCATGAGAGGGTTTCTGGGAACTGGAAGCATTTAATTCTTGATCCGGCTGCAGGTTACAACAGATGTGTTCTCAGAAAGTTTTGGGATCTGCATGCTCACTAGTGATGCACTCTTCTGTATGTGACATCGCAATAAAACATTTACTTAAGAAGCTCAGCAATTCTACTTGGCAGGGATTTATCCTGAAAGAATAAATCCAACGGGTACAACAAGATGAGTACATGACTGTTCACCGTTGCATTCTCTACAATAGTGTAAAAATTGGACTCAACCTCAGGGCCCACCAAGAGCAGATCAGTTAAATACTTTATGGTAGGTTCAGCCAATTTTTAAAAAAAGATGCTGCGTTTAAAAGTGACAGTTGTGTACTGAATGTGAACATACATTCCAACATAATGTTGTCTAAAAACAACTGCTATGAAAACAGCATGAACGCCCATTGGGAAAACATCTAAATATATACAAATGTATATAAGTAAGGAAAGAAAATCAACCTGTTTTCCCCAAATAATAATAGCAATTATCTCTCAATGCTGGGATTAAAGACTACGTTTGTTTTGCTTTGATTCATCTATATTTTCCAAACCGTCTCTTATACAATATATATTTATTAGTCATGTAATGAATATTTTAAGCACACAATACGGTCCCACATGCGACAGCCGAGGGATCTCAAAAATATTGTTAGTGGTGAATCATTCATTGGCAAGTACTGCATCCTGGGCACGTGCGTGCTTATTTAATCATCTCCATGACCCAATGACCAAAAGACAGACGATTCCCATTTTACAGACACACAGATCAGTAACCTGCTCAAGGTCACTAAACTTCAAAGAGGCAGACCCAGGATTTTAACTTAGTTTGTCTGGCAGAACAGGTGTGGTTTAGTTTAGGTTTTCTTTTTAACTGACACCCCACACTGCCTCGCTTTAGGTGATCAGATTACACTGGCCAATTAGAGTTCTCAGCTCTCACTCACAGATCAAAAAAAAATACACTGATGCCATTTGCAGCAACATGGATGGACCTAGAGATTATCATACTAAGTGAAGTAAGTCGGAGAAAGACAAATTATCATATGATATTGCTTATATATGGAATCTTTGATACAAATGAACTTATTTACAAAGCAGAAATAGACTTACAGACATAGAAAACAAACTTATGGTTACCAAAGGGGAAAGGGGGGAGGGAGGGATAAATGAGGAGTTTGGGATTAACATACACACACTACTATATATAAAATAGATGAACAACAAGGTGCTACTGTATAGCAGACAACTATACTCAATATCTTATAATGACCTATAATGGAAAAGAATCTAAAAAAGAATACATATATGTATAACTGAGTCATTTTGCTATATATCTGAAACTAACACATCGTAAATCAACTATATTTCAGTAATTTTTTTTAAATACACTGATCTGTTGTGGAATAATGATCAGAAATTAAGGCCAACCACACGCTCCTAAACCACCTCCATGAAAAATAAGTGAGAGAGGCCCATCATAAAGCCACGCCTGGCGGGTTTCCATTTATACAAAACACTCAGAGAGGCAAAGCCATAGAGACAGAAAGTAGACCAGTGGTTGCCTGGGGCTGTGGAAAGAGAGAGGGAATCACTGCTTAATAGCAAAGGAGTTTCTTTGACGGGGATGAAAATGTTCCAAAATTAGACTGTTACACAACCCTGTGATTATACTACAAACTGAGGACACTTTATTTATTTATTTATTTATTTTTATTTTTTTTTGCGGTACGCGGGCCTCTCACTGTTGTGGCCTCTCCCGTTGCGGAGCACAGGCTCCGGACGCGCAGGCTCAGCGGCCACGGCTCACGGGCCCAGCCACTCTGCGGCATGTGGGATCTTCCCGGACCGGGGCACGAACCCGTGTCCCCTGCATCGGCAGGCGGACTCTCAACCACTGCGCCACCAGGGAAGCCCCCAACTGAGGACACTTTAAATGGGTGAAATGCAGGGGATGTGAGTTATATCTCAATAAAGACATTAAAAAAGAAGTTAGTGCATAATCATGACAACAATAGCCATTAATTAACAACAGGCATTCGTCAAGCTGTGTCCTGGGCACTGTGTTCAACTTTACTCTTGACAAGCCTTGGCTCACATAACTCTCAATCAATCCTATCAGGTAGGCACAGTTTTCTCCCCAACCTAGAGATGGGAACACTGAGACCTGCCCAAGGTCACACAGACAGGAAGCACTGTGGAAACCATAAACCATCTCAGACCAGATTTCTCTAATGAAGAGTTTCCAGCTAACTGCATCCGAAGTGCATGCACACATGACACACGCACCTTTCTGTCCTGGAATTAGGAGGACAAACTCCCCAATTCTGGTCCCCTCTTTTTGGCACTCAAATCCTCAGAGCTAAGAGCTCAGCCCTCAGCTAAGCTCCTGTGCCCTCAACTCCAGCCCCCCAGGCTGACCCTGGGCCCCCTATAAGGTCTGTCCCGTGAGCTCCTGATACACATGTGCCCATGTCACACCCTGGAAGGCCCTGTCTGTTGTCCCCTCAAGGGTTCCCAGGATGGAATCTTTTCCAGTTTCCCCGCTCCTCACTCTGAGCCCTCTCTCCAGGCCCCTGTGAGGTCACAGTTGCCATGGGAACGGGAGGCAGAGACACCTTGAGCCTGGCATCTCCACCTGGTTATTTTGGGTATTAGATTTCAACCTGAGGGAAATATACACCCTTCCATGGGGCTGGTGGGAGTTTAATCTGCCCAATTTTGGGGGCGGGGGCGGGGCGGAGTGACTTGTCATTTTGTATCAAAAGTTTAAACAAAAAAGTATACACCTGTACTGTCCAATACAGAGCCACATGTGGCTACTGAAATGTGCTGAAGTGTAAAATAACATACCGGCTTTAAAAGACTTAGTACGAAAAAAACGTAAACTGTCTTAATAATTTTTATATTAATTATATTTGAAATAATATTTTAGTTATAATGGGTTAAATATATTATTAAACTAACTTCACCTGTTTCTTTCCTTTTTTTTTTTTAATGTGGCTACTAGAAAATCGGGAATTACATTCCATCTATTGCTCGTTGAAAATTTAGACTTATTCCACCTCGCATTATATTTGTGCTGGAGAGGGCTTGGTATACGCGCTCTGAAGCAGCAACTTGATCCCTAGGAATGAGTCCTGAGTAACCGAGACATACGTACAAAGATAAACAGATAAGAGTAATCATCGTTGCCTGTTTCAAACAGTAAAAAACTGGGGCAATGCCGGGCCACGGGAAACGGGTTAAATAAATCCTGGTGCATCCTACACGGCCTGAGAAAATATGTTTAAAATATCGTGGGACATCAGAAAATGTTCATGGAATATCATTACATGGAAAAACCAACAGGCAACAAAGATCTCATTTACATCCAAGTTAATATTGTTATACAAGTGTGTGCACAAGAAAAATTACGAAAGGTTCACAACAAAATAGTAAATTGTTCCAGATGGTAGAATGACAGGACATTTCCCTCCTCTAGCTCCTTATCTTTGCTTATCTGTCCTTTAACTCTTCTGCAATAGGGATTACCTGTGTAATCTTATTTAAATTAAAAAAAATTTAAACTTCAACAGCTATAATGAAAGTAAAACAGAAAATACCTATAGCGCTGGGGACACTGTGGAGAAACTGGACCCCTCAGGCATTGCTGGTGGGAATGGAAAATTGCGCAGCTGCTGTGGAAGAGTTTGGTGACTCCTCAATAAATTAAACATAGATTTAGCACACAATCCAGAAATTCTGCTCCTAAGTACATAACCAAGATAAATGAAAACATACGCCCACAGAAAAACCCATAAATGAATGTTCACAGCACTACGATGCACAACAGCCAAAAGGTAGAAACAACCCAGATGTCCATCAACAGGTGAATGGATTAAGAAAGCAGCTCATGCAGCTCAATATCAAAAAAACAACCCAATCAAAAAACGGGTGGAAGATCTAAATAGACATTTCTCCAAAGAAGACATACAGATGGTCAAAAAGCACATGAAAAGACACTCAACATCACTAATTATCAGAGAAATGCAAATCAAAACTACAATGAGCTATCACCTCACATTGGTCAGAATGGCCGTCATCAAAAAGTCTACAAACAGGGCTTCCCTGGTGGCGCAGTGGTTGAGAGTCCGCCTGCCTATGCAGGGGACACGGGTTCGTGGCCCGGTCTGGAAAGATCCCACATGCCGTGGAGCGGTTGGGCCCGTGGGCCATGGCTGCTGAGCCTGTGCGGCCGGAGCCTGTGCTCCGCAGCGGGAGAGGCCACAACAGTGAGAGGCCCGCGTACCGCAAAAAAAAAAAAGTCTACAGAGCTGCAATGAACATCTTGGTGCATGGCTCTTTTTGAATTATGGTTTTCTCAGGGTATATGCCCAGTAGTGGGATTACTGGGTCGTATGGTAGTTCTATTTTTAGTTTTTTAAGGAACCCCCATACTGTTCTCCATAGTGGCTGTATCAATTTACATTCCCACCAACAGTGCAAGAGGGTTCCCTTTTCTCCACATCCTCTCCAGCATGTACTGTTTGTAGATTTTTTGATGATGACCATTCTGACCGTGTGAGATGATATCTCACTGTAGTTTTGATTTGCATTTCTCTAATGATTAATGATGTTGAGCATTCTTACATGGAAGTAACCTAAGTGTCCATCAACAGATGAATGGATAAAGAAGATGTGGCACATATATACAATGGAATATTACTCAGCCATAAAAAGGAACGAAACTGAGTTATTTGTAGTGAGGTGGATGGACTTAGAGACTGTCGTACAGAGTGAAGTAAGTCAGAAAAAGAAAAACAAATACTGTATGCTAACACATATACATGGAACCTAAAAAAAGAAAAAAAAAGGTCAGAAGAACCTAGGGGCAAGATGGGAATAAAGATGCAGACCTACTAGAGAATGGACTTGAGGATATGGGGAGGGGGTAGGGTAAGCTGGGACAAAGTAAGAGAGTGGCATGGACATATATACACTACCAAACGTAAAATAGATAGCTAGTGGGAAGCAGCCGCATAGCCCAGGGAGATCAGCTCCGTGCTTTGTGACCACCTAGAGGGGTGGGAGTGAGGAAGACGCAAGAGGGAAGAGATATGGGAACATATGTATATGTATAACTGACTCACTTTGTTATAAAGCAGAAACTAACACACCATTGTAAAGGAATTATACTCTAATAAAGATGTTGAAAAAAAAGTCTACAAACAAAAGCTGGGGAGGGTGTGGAGAAAGGGGACCCTCTTGCACTGTTGGTGGAAATGTAAATGCATACAGCCACTGTGGAGAACAGTATGGAGGTTCCTTAAAAAACTAAAAATAGTACTACCATACGATCCAGCAATCCCACTACTGGGCATGTATCTGGAGAAAACTAATTTGAAAGATATATGCACCCCAATGTTCACTGCAGCACTCTTACAATAGCCAGGACATGGAAGCAACCTAAATGTCCACTGAAAGAGGTATGGATAAAGAAGATGGGGTACATATATACAATGGAATATTGCTCAGCCATAAAAAAAATGAAATAATGCCATTTGCAGCAACATGGATGGACCTAGAGATTGTCATACTGAGTGAAGTAAGTCAGAAAGAGAAAGATAAATATCATATGATATCACTTATAAGTGGAAGTTTTAAAAATGATACAAATGGACTTATTTACAAAACAGAAACAGACTCACAGACTTCAAAAACAAACTTACGGTTACCAAAGGGGAAAGATGGAGGGGAGGGATAAATCAAGAGTTAGGGATGAACATAAACAAACTACTACATATAAAACCGATAATCAACAAGAACCTACTGCATAGCACAGGGAAATCTACTCAGTGTTCTGTAATAACCTATATGGGAAAAGAATCTGAAAAAAAATGGATATATGTATATGTATAACTGAATCACTTTGCTGTACACCTGAAACTAACACAACATGGTAAATCAACTATACACCAATAGAAATTTAAAATTAAATTTAAAAAATAAGTACTAGAGGTGTAATGTACGTGGTAAATATAATTAACACTGCCGTATGTTATATGTGAAAGTTACTGAGAGAAAATCCTAAGAGTTCTCATCACAAGAAAAAAAGGTTTTTTTCTATTTCTTTAATTTTGTATCTATATGAAATGATGGATGTTCACTAAACTTATTGCGATCATCACTTCGTGATGTATGTAAATCAAATCATTATGCTGCACACCTTGAACTTATATAGTGCTGTATGTCAATTATATCTCAGTAAAACTGGAAGAAGAAAAAAGGCAGGCAGCACAAATAGTTTTTTCCTTCCATATTCAGTTTGCTTGTTTACTAAAAACTACATATTTAAGGAAACAAGAATATTTGATTAAAAACTGATTTAATAAAAAAGTGTTCTATCCATACAATGGAATATTATTTGGCCATAAAAAGGATGGAGTACTGACACCTGCTACAACATGGATGAACCTGGAACACATTCTGCTGAGGCAAAGAAACCAGACACAAGAGGCCACATAGTGTGTGATTCCATTGATGTGAAATGCCCAGAACAGGCAAATCTACGGACACAGAAAGTGCATGAGTGGGGTGCTAATGGATATGGGGTCTCTGCCTGGCCCTGGCCCCAACGGTCAGGCTGCCGCCCTGGTATGCTAAGCAAGGAGTCACTGGGGAAGGAGACCGTACAGACCAGGGGTCAGAGACAACACTCAGGAAGGAGGGCGGGAGGGGACTGGGCGCCGAGAAACAGGCCCGGAATCTCCCACAAGGTCCAGCCTCCCTCACGTGACTTGAGAGGAAACCGAAGATCCCCATTTACCCACGTCCGCTACGGGGTGGTCAGGACTATTTGAGCCTGGTGGTGAGGGGCATGTAGAATACCACTTGCTTCTTCCTCCCAGAATCTGGGCTGCCCTCAGGGGTGTGAGGGCCTGACGGACTCCTCCGTGGCACACCTGTATCTGCTCAACCCTCTGACAGGTGCCCCCACCACTCATTAAGAGATATTTACTGAGTGCCTCTGGTTTGCTGGGCACCTGCCAGATGCCAAGGATGCAGACACAAAAGGCAGAGCCCTCACCTCGCTGGGATCCAGGGTCCTAAGTGCAGTGTCCACTTGCCAAGGAGCACCAAAGTTGGAATAGGGCTTCCAGTCCACGGGGATGGGGTGGGAGGTGATGCCCGATGGGATCCCAGGGGCTGAGGGCTGGCGCAGGCAGAGTGGGAAGAACTCGGGGAGCTCCAAGCCCTTTAGCACGGGTGGGAGGCAGACTAGGAACAGGGGCCCAGGAGTGGGGGGCGCACACGTCAGACTAAGGCACTTAGACTTCAACCTGAGTTTCCGGAGGATGCTAAGCCACAGAACAACATCCCGTGTGCCCGGCAACCGAATGGAGGGCTGATGCAGATGATGGGGCTGGGTACCCACTGAGAGGTGGGCAGCTGGAGCAGTCCAGGTAGGGAAGGGCGCTCAAGACACAGCTGAGAGAAGCAAGGTGGTTGAGAGCATGTGGGCTGCTTTCTCCAGGGGCGCCCCAGAGCCACCCTGCCTCCCTCTGTTTCCCCCCGCAGTGCCAGCCTGGATGCAGGCTCTGGGACTCCAAGTGGCATCACTGGGAAGGGCTTGGTGGCTTCCAGGACCCCCAAAGCTCTCCTGCTGGCTGTGTCCCGAGAGACTGGCCAGTACTCAACCCAGGCATTGGCCGAGGTCCTGCAACACAGAGATGCGCCCAGCCAGACAGAAAGGTGAGCTAACCCCATCGCTACCAAGAGCTGCAGGTTCAACCCCCAGCTTCTCGTCTTACTAAACCTTCTCCTCAAGACTGTTACTTCCTCCTCCGTAATTCAGAGATAATAATAGCACTGCCTACATGTGGCTGTTCATACCACGAAAAACAATCAAATCACATAAACAATATGCATAATCGTCAAAACGTGGGAACCCAAATGTCCATCTACTTGTGAACAGATGAACAAAATGCGGCATCTCCATCCAATGGAACATTATTCCACCATGAGACAGAATGAAGCAGTGACACTTGATACAACCTGGATGAACCTTGAAAACATGACATTAAGAAGCCAGACACGCAAGGCCACTACTGTATGCTTCCTTTTATACGAATCTCCCAAAGTAAGCAAATCCATAGAGACAGAAAGTAGGTTAGTGGTTGCCAGGGGCTACGAGTTGGGAGATTAGAGTGACTGCTGAAGCTTCTTTTGGGGGTGATGAAGATGGTCGGGAAATACGGTGGCGATGGTGGCACAGCACTGTGAACGTGCTTAATGCCACTGAATTGTATGCTTTAAGATGGTTAAGCTGTTGGTCCAGTGGTTAGGACTCCACGCTTCCACTCTTGGGGGCCCAGGTTCAATCCCTGGTTGGGAAACTAAGATCCTGCAAGCTGCACGGTGTGGCCAAAATAAATAAATAAATAAATAATAAAAATAAAATGGGGCTTCCCTGGTGGCGCAGTGGTTGAGAGTCCGCCTGCCGATGCAGGGGACATGGG
>NW_006783115.1:1398134-1398365 GCF_000442215.2 Lipotes vexillifer | reverse complement strand
GGTCCGGGAAGATCCCACATGCTGTGGAGCGGCTGGGCCCGTGAGCCATGGCCGCTGAGCCTGCGCGTCCGGAGCCTGTGCTCCGCAATGGGAGAGGCCACAACAGTGAGAGGCCCGCATACCGCAAAAAAAAATAAAAATAAAAATAAAAAAATAAAAAAAAATAAAATGAAATGGTTAGGATGGTAAATTTCATGTTATGTGAATTTTGCCCCCATTGAAAAAAAAAAA
>NW_006783115.1:1390156-1398111 GCF_000442215.2 Lipotes vexillifer | reverse complement strand
GAGCGTAAGATTCTGGAGCTGCCATGCTTGCTAGTATTATGTCCCCAAAGCAATAATCTCATGGTACCTATGCGGCTCTTCAGCTGCCTCCAGGATCCCAGGGGAGAGAGAACTTGTGTACCTCCTGGAATTACAGCCCAAGCAATGACTAAGCCGGAGCCTGGGCAGGGAGAGCGAGGGACCGGCCTCCACAGCCTGGAAGGGACCGTCCCCCGCATGCCTGGAAGGGACCGTCCCCCGCATGCCTGGAAGGGACCGTCCCCCGCATGCCTGGCGCACACACGATGCTTCACGGTGCCGGATGCCCTGTCCCTCTCCTCTGCCTGCCTGCCCCTTGGAAGCCATGTGCCGGGCATGCGTACATGCCAGACCACGCCTCACTGCTGGGAATTTAAAGTAATCCAAAGATGCACCTGGGTGCCCTTGGTCTTGAGAATGAAGTTATCAAAGTCAATTCTATTCCAAAGTAGACACAACGACAAGATTAATTGCTGGCCTTCCTCCAGCAGCTTTCAACCCTTTGCTCGAAAGCTTCAACCCGCTTTGTAAGTGCAAAAGCTGAGGGGTTCCCAGGAAGAGCTGCCCCAGGCCCATGCCAGCCTGAGGACGGCATTTATTTTAGGTACCGAGGGTCTTGTTAGGATATTTCCTTTTGTTTTGTTTTCTGCACAGAATGAATCCTCCAAATCTCAGGACTGGAGGGGACTCTGGGACAGACTGAAGGGACATGATTTTAGAAAACATTCTCCCCTCATGAGCAACGAGACAACTCAGAAAGCTGTCAGAGTGGGTGAGCATGACTCAAAATCACACAGACCATGCTCTGCTCATCCGCGCTCACCTTCCTACGGCTAGCCTCTGTTCTTTCCCATTTGCCTTAGAGCAGTAATAATAACCACCAAGTGTCAGCATTTACTCAGAGGCAGGAACTAAGCCAAACACTTGACACACATCATCTTATTTAGTCCTCATCACAGTGCCTGCCTCTCCTGGGGGTTATCACACCCATTTTACAGATACGGAAACTGACTCTCAGAGAGGGTAAGTCACTCGCTGACGGTCACACAGATATGAGTGGCAGAACTGGGATTTGAACCCAGGTCTGTGACTCCAGAATCTCTTCTCATGACCATCTGCTGTGCTGTCTGCCAAAACTAAGAAGTGACTGGGACAATGAATACATACCACTTACATCACTAAACAAAGAGAGATGTCTCCATTTTAACAAAAAGACTAAAGATGAGGAAGGGAGAAAAGCAACAGTTAATCAGCGGAGATTTGGGCACTTTTCAGAGCCTCTAGGGAACTGGTTTTCACATTCTTCCAGCACTATCTTCAGCTCCAGATTTACCAAAAGCATGAGGGCTTATTATGGTAGGACATGTAGGTAAAGAACTCCAGTATCAGGACTTCCCTGGTGGTCCAGTGGTTAAGACTCCACGCTTCCAAAGCAGGGGGCGTGGGGTAGATCCCTGACTGGGGAACTAAGATCCCACATGCCACGCAGCACGGCCAAAAAATAAAAAATTATTAAAAATATATAAAAAAGAAAAAAAAAAAAGAACTCCAGCTCCTTCTATAAGGAGCTAACACAGACTTTGCATTCCACTATGAACCTGTGAAGCACTGGACAAAATTAGAAAAAAATTTAAGACATCACTAAGCTTGAAAGAAAGGGAAATCCCCAGGTGCCAGAAGCAAGGAGGGGACTCAGAGCCAGCAAGTGAGGTGGCCCAGGGGTACCAGAATATTTCCAGGCTCTCACAGCAAAGGTGTGGCTTCTAGCCCACTGAGTGACAGCAGTGGCCTTGGGTCCATATGAGTTAGAAGTGAGACCCCTCTCAAAAGCTAAAGCACAAAGGGCTGCCTCTCCATATAAGGTGGGACAGAAAAATGTTGCCTGCTGGCCCAGAGAATCAACAAGGAAGCTGACTCTGCAGAAGAGGTGGCAGGGTGCAGAGGAGAGGAGGGGGACTCTATGATGAATCAAAACTCCAGGCCTGTGTCATTCAAACCTCTGTGGCACAGGAAAGCCAAATTGAGGAATTAACGTAAAAAGTGTTTCCAGACCAGTGAAAGCCCTAAGGTACCCAGAACAACAAATGCAAAGCACTGTGTGAGGTACTTCTATAGCCCAGGGCACAGGGTACTCTCATGGGGGAGGTATTTCAGCTAAGCCCATCTCTACTTGGTTTGGCCTCAGCATGAATCTGGAGATGAGTGAAAACCAGGGGGGCAGCCAGCCCAAAGATGAGCTCAGAATCAAAATCCAAACTACACAGCAAATGACCACCATATGGGAGAATCAGCAGATTCAATTAATAAATGGAATGGATCCCCAAGAAGATGAGACAGCAGAAACTATACAGTAAGCTTTAAATTATCGCAAATAATATAAGAACTGTGCCCTATGACAAAAGCAGTGAATCTGAAAACCTTATAGAACTTACAAAATGTTTTTTTTTTAAGTCTATGGAATTTACAAAACTAAGTTGGGTTAAGGCAGCAAAGCTGTAATAGCGAAAGAGAGAATTAGTGAATTGGAAGACAGACCTAAGGAAACAAATCAAAATACAGCACAGAGCAACGAAAAGATAGGAAATATGCAAGAAAAGTAAAGAGGCATTCAGGACAGAACGACATGGTTCATTCCCTTTCAAAAGTAATTACTGAGGAAAAAGATTAGGAGAAAGGGGAGAGATAATATCTTCATTATGGAAGGTATCAGTCAATTTTAGAATAATACGGCATAAACCATTCCCAGGCAGGATAAATTAAATCCACACCTACACAAAGCACCTAAAAAAACACCACCAAAAAACAGAGGGGAAAAAGCAGATTTCTACAAAGAAATATCAATCAGACAAAAGAGCTGACTTTTCAACAGCAAAAAGAGACCAAAAACTCAGTGCTGAGAGAAAACATGCAGCAGCCTCAAATTTTATACCCAGCCAAATGATCATTCCTGTAGCCTGGCAAAATAAAGACATTTTTCAGACAAAGCTGATAACTCACAGAGACTCGTTGCAAACTCCATGGAAAGGTATATTACATAAGAAGAAACTGAATTTGGGGACTTCCCTGGTGGTCCAGTGGGTAGGACTCTGTGCTCCCAAGGCAGGGGGCCCGGGTTCGATCCCTGGTTGGGGAACTAGACCCCGTATGCATGCTGTGACTAAGAGTTTGCATGCAACAACTAAGAAGCTCGCATGCCCCAACGAAAAAAGGATCCTGCATGCCGCAACAAAGATCCTGCGTGCCACAACTAAGACCTCGTACAGCCAAAATAAATAAATATTAAAAAAAAAAAAACTGAATCTGTAAGAAAGAATGGTTGCAAAAACTAAGAATCTGCATAAAACAAAAACCAATATGTAGGTTTTTAAATTAAAGAAAAAATACTACAGAGTGATACAAATTAAAGTACGCTAAGGTCCCCGATCATTAGCACAACATCAAGAAAATGACAAACTTGCCGCATGTCAAAGATGGCAGGTGTGTCACAAGTGATATGAATTACTGAAGTTACAGAATACCCTTAAAAAGGAGATATATGGCCAGCTTCTGAAAGGTTTACAATCGAAATGATCTGTACCTGCCAACAACTATTGAACACTTATGACACGTGAAGAGCTTTACTCAAATTCTCATTCAATCCTCACAGCAGCCCTGGGACACATTCCCATCATACAGATGAGGAAACTAAGACTCAGGGAGGCGAAGTTTCTTGCTTAGACAGTAAAGAGCAGCGTCGTGATTCAAACCCACATCTACCTGCTGGTAAAGGTCAAGGTGGTGGAAGGCTAGTCTGTGTCCACGTGGGACTCTGGCTGAGGCCTTGGAGATGCAGGAGAGGACAAGATAAGGGAACCCCCAAGAACTACCAGGTGGGTGAGGCCTGTGAAGTGCTGGGTGCTCACCTGGGGTTCTCCGATCACTGAGACCCTGGCATGGGTGCTCAGGAGCTGGGAAGGCCCCCCCACCTTTCTCTTTCCATCGCTGTATAACTCAGCCACACCAACCGTGCTGCTGTCTCCTGCCTGGCCACCGGCCCTCCCTCCCAGAAGTACCTGGGCCCTGAGACCTAACTGCTCCCTTTCACCTCCCAGGGAGCTGTGCTGAGAACAGAAGGCCCACTTCTGACAGCCTGCCCGTCCACAAAGGTCACACTGTTGGGACAACAAAGGGCCTTTTTGTCCTCACGCTTAAGGTGATTTCCACCACTGGCAGAAATCACCCACTTGACCTTCTGGTTTTATGAATTAATAATAAAGATGGAGCCAGCGACAGGATGGCTGGCAGGACCAGGGTGCCAGGCTCCTCCTCGTCACCTTGCCCAGCCTCTCCAGGCTGGGAAAAGGAGGCCCTGCCTTATCTTCCCAAAGCAGTGGGCACTCCTGAGCCAAAATCGCCTTGTTCCCCGGGCTTGAGATAGCAGATACTAAAGTGCTTTACAAAAGTAAAAGCATCTTATCGAGGCATTTTTTCTGTAGGATTGGGCCGTATGGCATATCTAAGCAGTGATTAAATTCCATGCTGCATTCTGGGGACCATTAACTCACAGAAAAATTACCCTGCCAGCGTGGGGATGGGGGAGGCGAGAAAGAAAGATGCATAAGGGATCTAATTACTACTAATCCGTGGAGCTGGGAAGTCTTGGAGTGGATTGCCAGTTGCTTTCACGCAGAGAAAACACAACTTCTGAAACAGACATCAGCCACACAGTCAGACCCAGGAAATGGAGGGGGTCTCTTCTTAGCCCTCCCCACACCGCTCATCATCAAGCTTGCACTCCCTGGGGGTTTGGGGGGGGGGTATAGCCCACACTTCTAGAACTTTCCACATCACTCAGAGCTAATCCTATCTGCCTTGAGGTCCGATTCTCCCCTTGCCAGCTGGGTACACAAGTGTGTGGAACGCCGTTAACAAGGTCACGGGGCAGCAGTGTTGCCTCTCACAGATAATACGACTTGGGGTCACTCACACTCTCCACCTATGTTATGTCACATGGGAGAGGCAGCTTCTCCTTGCACCCAAAAAAGAGAGTTTTGTGGGTTTTTTTTTTTTTACAGTGTATTCCTAAATTTACTTTTATTTAATTTTTATCGAGTATGGTTGCTTTACAATGTTATGTTAGCCTCCACTGCACAACAAAATGAATCAGCCATACATGCACATACAGATACCCCCTCCCTTTTGGACTTCCCTCCCATTTAGGCTGCCACAGTGCATTAGGTGAGTTCCCTGTCCTATACAGCATGTCCCCATCAGCTGTCCATTTTATACATAGTATCAATAATATATATGTGTCAATCCCAGTCTCCCAATACCTCCCACCCCACCCCTTTCCCCCTTGGTGTCCATACATTTGTTCTCTACCCATCTCTACTTCTGCTTTGCAGTAAGATCATCTATGCCATTAAAGAGGCCTTGTTTGGAATTTGGGTTCCACACACAACATCTAAGTGACCTTTATTTTAATTATATTTTGTTTTTATTGAAGTATAATTGATTTATAATATCAAAATCGTGTTAGCTGCAGGAGTACAGCACAGTGATTCAGTTATATGTATGCATCTAAGTGACCTTGAGCAGTCACCTGCGTGTCTGAGCCTCGGTTTCCTCACCTGTAAACGGGTAACAAAAGTCCCACTGGGCTCTTAGGAGGATGAGACGATGGATGGAAAAGGCCCAAGAAAGAGCAGCTGTTACCTCATCCACAAGCTCTAGACGGTCTCGTTGACTGCCACGTCTTCAAAGGGGTGGAAACGGCGGCTCAGAGAGGGCTGCGGCCTGGAGCAGGCGTCCCAGCACTGCCGCATGGGGCAAGCCCAATGATCGCCGGCCTCCTAGCCCTATTCTGCAGCTACTGCTAACATGGGATGACCAGATCCAGGTGCACAGCGTGCAAAATGGGCCAGGGCAGGGGGTGCTTCTGGGTGCCCAGGAATTAGTTCACTTGCTACCCAGCCGTTTCCCGCAAGTTTCCACACTGGGAGCACCCAGGGAGTGGGCAGAGGTCTGGACAACCCGCCCAACAAAGGCAGAAAAGGTTCCAGAGGGCTGGGGTCACTTGGCCCTCCCTGCTGTGGTCATGACCACTGCTCCCAGGGCCCCCGAGAGCTCAGCCTTTGGGGACCAGTCCTCCCAGATATGTTTGCTCCTCCCTCAGCAGGGAGCCACCATTTTTCATTCTTCTAAAAAAATTTAAGTGCTCTTATTATTACTTTCTTACTGGGATCTGATTTACATACTGTGGAATGTATCTTCACTGTTTTAAGAGTCTCAGGAAAGTTGAGGGTCCACATCTCCCAGAGCCCCACGGACACAATTCTGCACCCCACTTTATGGGTTTCAGAGACTCCTCAAGGATCCCAGGTTAAAACCACAGTCCACCCCAGAGGAAACGGAAAGGGAGCCAATAGGTCTTATTGGCCATTTAGCTTCACAAGCCTTGGTGACAACAGGATGAACACAGTGGTACTGGCCAGTCCGCCCTTACCCCTCAAGGCCCTGAGCTTCAGGAAGGCAGGGGAGGTGTCTGGTGCACCAGGGCATGTGGTGAAGGGGCTGAGGCTGTGGTCTGGGGCTGCTTGAAGACTTTATAACCCAGGAGTACTGCCCAGCCGCGAGATTCCAGTGGAAAATGCAGTGCCACCCCTAGAAGCCAGCCCAGGCCAAACAGGCCTCCCGCATCTCTAGTTCCCTCCCCAAAGGATAAGGTCCGGGGGTCAGACCAGGACTTGAATCCCGCCTCTGCTTCTCAGTGGCCTGTGGCAGTCACGTCCTCTCTTCAACCTTGACTTCCCCATCTCTGGAATGGGAAGGCCACAGTGTTCCTGGGAGGATTCCATGAGCCACTGCGGGGAAACTTCATAGCTCAGCACAGTGTTTGGCAGATGACAGGCGCCTGATAAACATTAGCTCTAACCATCATGAGGTCTGAACTCTAGATCTGGAAGATTGATTTTTCTTCTTCCTTCTGGCAGCTTCTTGGCATCTATGTAGACATGCCTGTGGAACTGTCCTGGAGCCTGAAGGAAAAAACAGACCCCTCCACTTTTCCCAGATTCCTCCTCGCATTCTTTCCTTTCCAATTCCAGAAGCAGGCACGGGGTTGGGGGGACAGGAAGCGGGGGCCACCTCCAGGCCAGCTCAAGGTGGGGACAGGGAACACGCTACGGTGAGTGATTCCTTTCTTCCTGTCCAGCGTCCACGTCACACCTTGGGACACACATTGGGCTTGACACCATGCCTGCCACGGAGAAAGGCCAGCTCACCACTCGGACACAAAACCAGAATGCCTTCGCTAGGGTTTTTAATATGAATTTTAACAGTCTAGGTAGTCAGCGTTCCTGGGGCAGAAAAGATGTTTGGGAGTACTTGTCTATGTTTTAAATCAGTCGATGAGACTCTGACAGGCAAGGCGAGGTGGGCGTGTAGACCCAAGGATGCCCTGCGTGAGCGAGCTTGCGCTCAGGCCTATTTTTGGCAGGGCTGATGTGGCCAAGGCCAGCTGCTGGTGTGGCACTAGATTTTATACCAGACACTGGCTCCTGGACAATACTCCCTGGGTTATAAAGTCCCCAGGGCCTTCACCCCTTCAACGTGAACCTCTTGTGTTCTCACTGAGTACAAAGGTACTGAGTACACTCCCCACTCTCAGGGAGCTCCAAGTTTCAAGGGGGTGGCAGGTGACAAGGCTGACAATTATAACAGGGTGTGATGTGAGCTATTACGGGAGGGAATGCAGGGGCTTCAGGAGTGCTGACGACGGGCATTTAACACAAAAAGGTAGGAAGGAGGGTAGCCGGGGATGGCTTTCTGGAAAGAAACAATAGCTAAGCTGAGCTCTGAACGAGGAAGAGCATGAGTTTCATAAAGAGACGAGGCAGGGCTTCCCTGGTGGCGCAGTGGTTGAGAGTCTGCCTGCCGATGCAGGGGACACGGGTTCG
>NW_006783115.1:1327192-1389743 GCF_000442215.2 Lipotes vexillifer | reverse complement strand
AGAGAGAGAGAGAGAGAGACAGAGAGAGAGAGAGAGAGAGACAGAGAGAGAGAGAGAGAGAGAGAGAGAGAGAGAGACAGAGAGAGAGAGAGAGAGAGAGAGAGAGAGAGAGAGAGAGAGAGAGAGAGAGAGAGAGACAGAGAGAGAGAGAGAGAGAGAGAGAGAGAGAGAGACAGAGACAGAGAGAGAGAGAGAGACAGACAGACAGACAGACAGACAGACAGACAGACAGACACGCGGGGCAAAGAGGAAACGTGCGCGATCTTCACCTGGGTGGTGGTGGTTATAGAAGTACGGCCACGTGCAAACGCCACATTATGTGAGATGGGAAGAATGCTCCAGGCACAGGGAACCGACTGCACAAAGGCCTGGTGGTGAGAAAAATATACGGGCAGGCTGTTCCTACCCCTTCTGGGTTCCTAGAAATCTGAGGGGCAACGAAACACAGTGAAAGCACAGCAGTAGCAGGACAGTGAACCTGGGGATCCTGAGATCCCCTACTCCTCCGCTTATGAGCTATGGGACGGGAGGCAAGTTGCTTTACTCCTCTGAGCCTCTGTAAAATGGCCATAGTACCACCTTCCCTGGAGGACTACCATGAGGATTCCAAGAGAGTGCATGCAAAGGGACCACCCTGGTCCTCAGAGAGGCGGGGAAAGCCTAGCAACCCTGTGGGCACAGCCTGTTCTCTGGCTGCCCTGGACCTAGGCTCTTCCTCCTTCTCAGGGATGCTTCCCAAGGGTTCTTATAGGAACACTCCACCCAGCCCGCAGGATGCTGGGAGCTGACGTTCCCATACCAAGTCAAGCACTGCCACACATACATACACCCTCTTTTGAATCTATACCGCCACCCCACGATCCAGGTGGGAGCACTAACGCTCAGAGAGGTAAAACCACTTGCTTAAGGTCACGCAGCTCTGAAGAAGTGACACCAAGACTTAACTCTTACTTGCGGCTCAGAGCAACCAGGACCTATCAAGGTATTTAAAGCATGGCTGATAATACTAAACACTTGTGCTTGTTCTAAATACTTCAGGTGAATTCACTCACTTAATCCTTCCCAACAACTCAGAGGAAGGTACCACTTTTATCCCGATTTTATAGTGCATGAAACTGAGGCACTCAGGGCATAAATGACTTGCCCAAGGCTGCATACCTATCAAGACCCCTTAAATCAGGTTCCCATCCCAACCTGAGCCCCATGTCCACGTCCTCATCTCATACAAACCTCATTCATTGTCCTCAACCTGTTCCTGCCAAAGGACCTTTGCATTTGCTGTGCCCTCTGCTCCAAATGCACTTCCGACTGCTCTTCACGCAGCTGGCTCCTCCTTACTTGGGTCTATTCCATTATCACCTCCCCCGAGAAGCCCTCCTGGTCCCCTCGAAAGAAATGTTTCCTTGCCCCTCCCCCAACTCTCACGCCGTCGGATTGTATCTTCTTCACGGAGCTTGACACCAGTGGGTTGATCTGTTTATGCTGTGCATCTCCCCTCAGGAAATCAACCTCTCTGGGTCTGAACGGATAAGAGTGCTCAGACTGTGCCAACCCCTTTCACAGAACTAGGGGGAAGTTTCCACCTACTTGAAGTTCAGATAACGGAAGGCATTATCCTCCCCTCTAGTCTGACCTCAGAACTCCTTCCCTGACCTCCTCTGTCTCCCCTCCCTCTTTGGGGTGTGAAATCTGAGTTCTGAGCAGCAAAACGGGAAGTCACATCACCCACCTCCAGGAAAGCAACAAAGCACGGAACCCTCAGCTTCTATCATCCGGGTAGGAGGCTGGGCCCAGGAAACTGACAAGATTCCCAGCATGCTCTGCAGCCCCGTCACCTGTCAAACCCACAACCAGATGGAATTCCCCCAGACTGCCTGCCACGAGGGGCTGCCTGAGAGACTGCGGCCAGCCCACCCTTCCTGCAGAGATCCCAGCCTCAGAGAACCCCCATTTCTAACCAGCCAGAGGGCACTCAAGAAATAATAAAAACAGGGGAAATCCAAGAGAATCAGGTGACAGGAATCCTACCTCCTCTCTCACGTGCGCCTTGTTGAACTAGACTTTATAAAACTTTTTGAATAAGTGAAATAGTCACACATGGTTCACAATGAAAACATAAAAAAGTTAACAGTGAAAAGCTCACCCCCGCTTCATCTTTTCTACCAAATCCCCCAATAAGTATTCATTATTCTTAATTCCTTGATGCAAATAAAAGTTACAAAAATATACTCTTACTCCCCCTCTTTAAAAAAAAGGGGTTCCATATGATATATATGCACCACAACTTTTTTTTTCTCCAGTTGAAGATAGCTCTATATTTGTACACAGGAAGGTGTCCGCATACATGTCTGTATGTATGCATGTGTAGACGCAGACACCAATTTATTAAGGGCCTTCTGTAATTTTCACCCAGTTCTCCTGGAAAGAGGTGTTTAGATTGGGAATCAGGTGTTTAGATTGGGAGTCAGGAGGGGTCATTTTTCAGCTCACGCACAAATGGCGGGGCCGCTCCCTCCAGCTGATCCACCACGACCGCTGACTGACTGCACTAAACTCAAAGCAGGCACCAGGAGCCAGCTCCTGACTGGAAATAACAGCTGCAGCTACCGTTTTCTTGAGCATTTATCTACAAGATACTAGCAGAAATCCCATTCTAGAAGGAAGGAAACAGAGACAGAGAGAGGTAAAGTGACTAGCCCAAGGACACACAGCCAGGAAGTATCGCTGGCAGGGTTGACACCCGGTCTGCCCATTGCCAAAGCCAGTCTGCCCACTCACCTGGCCTCTCTCGGTCTTCAGTCCACACCCCCCTTCACAGCCCGTAATAGAACCGGGTGCCCCGAGGTCAGAGCCCAGGGTCAAGTTTCCAGCCCGGCTGGACTTGGGCGGTCAGGCGCTTCCGCCATCACTTCCCTGCGGTCAGCTCGGCCCGCAGCCCGGCCTCCCGGTGCGGTGCGCCCTGCCCCAGGAGGATACGAGGCGCACAGCCTCTGCGGGCCCGGGAGTCCGGGCGAGCTCCACGAAGGTCGCCGGGTTCCAGCAAAGTGCTCTTCGGGCGCTGCCTCGCTTAATCCTCCCAGTTACCCATGGTGGGGTGGGGTGGGGTGGGGTGGGGGGGTGGGGGGACCCACCCGAAACCATTTTACAGACGGGAGGCTCAGAGACCCGCTCACCCGCGCTAAGGTCGCGGGGCCGGGCTCCCACCCAGCTCCCGCCGACTGAAAAACTTTCCTCCCCCTGCGTAATCCTGAATCCAAACGACTTTCAGGGGCGGGTCGCGTACAACAGCTGAGCGTCCATTGGCGCCAGCTCTCCAGGGCCCGGGAGCCCGGACACTGCTCCCTCCCGGGTCTGCAGTCCCAGGTTCAGGGGTTCCCAGCCAACTCCGAGAGCACCGAGGCAGAGCTTCCGCGACACTTACTCAGCATCACCGCAGCCTGCAAAGTGGCCGGCGGGGACCCATTTGAAGGAGGGGGAGACTGAGGCGCAGAGAGAGCCAGCTACTAGCCCAAGGTCACACAGCGCGGTGGCCCGAAGCCCAGCGGGTGGCCGTGGGCTGGGAGCCCCCGTGCCAGCCGGCCGGCGGTCGCGGTCACCGTCCCCCGCGGGATACTCACAGCCTGTCTTGCCCTCGAGCTCCCGCACCTCCTCGGACGAGGAGTGGGTAGCGCCCATGGTGCCCGCGGCGGGGGCCCGGGGGCGCTCCTCCCTCCCAGGCCCTGGGCTGGCGTCGGCTGCGCAGCGGCGGGTCCGGCCTCGGGTCCGACACAGGTCGGGACGCCAGGAACTGGTCTGAGCCGCGGGTTCCGCGTGGGGTGCGAGCGCGGCCTCTTTTAGCGGCGGCGGGCGGAGTGCCACGGTCCTAGTGCGCTCCGGCTTCGCGCATTGCCGGGAGTGGGGAGCGCCCCGCCCCGGGCCGGAAACGGCGGGGAGAGGGGTGAGGGGAGGAGGGGGACCCAGGTTCCCCATTCCCCACAACCGCGGCCGTGCTCGTCGCGCCTCACCCCTTCCGCACCCCTGCCGGCTGTGGGAAGAAGGTGTGAGCAGAGTTGGGGGTACAGGTAGGAGGGATCGGACCCCACGGAGGTTCCATGCCCTCCGCCACCCCTGTTCCACTACACATCCTCCCAGACGTCAGGAGGGAAACTCCCTGGGAACAATGGAGAGGAACAGCGTTAATTATCTCCATGGTGAACAGCAATAAAGATAATATAATAATCATAATCCAACCTGAATGCACAAGGCGGGGGGGGGGGCTTTCTTTGGCTTATTCCAGGAAAGCCCACCCTGATGAAGTGGGCACACCCACGTACAAGACTGGCCTGTCCTAGCTGCTCAGCCTAGTTGCTTAGGGTGGGGACGTTCTCAGTCTTTAGGTTCAGGGATTCTGACTCAGGCAGGGCCCAGGAGGCTGCATTTCAAACCACCAGAGAGAATGCCATCCTTCTGGGAGACGTTTTGCCTGAAGCTGACTGAAGGAGTTGGGTTCCGTAACCAGGTTGAGTGACCCCGGCGAGTCCTGCCACCTATCTAACCATGATTCCTTCTCCTTAAGATGGGGAAAATAATAGTTAATGAGACATAGATCAGAAAGGCCTGGCCTGGGACACAGCGCAAGAGAGCCACTGTGGAATCATGTCCACTTTACAACAGAGCAACTGGTTCTCAGAAGGGTCACATAGCCTGGGCATCAATTCAAAGTCAACACTTTCCCTGTCTCAAGCCCAGGCCATTGTGCTCCACGTGCCTGGTGACGTGGCCATCAAGGATTGGCATGTATTCAGGGTCTGTCCTGGGTGGGGCGGCGGTCATGGAGACTTGATCCGGCTCACCTACATCCATGTCACAGAGTGCTGGGGAGGGAGTGCTGAGAACCAGGTGCCCATACCTGCAGGCCACAGGTCCAAGCTGAGGGTTATAGCCCTTTCCAGGGACAAGGATGCTGTTCAGAGTCACGAGGGGGCTCCTGAAACCTGCCAGAGCAGCAGAGTCAGCCCCCTCCTGGGTGAAAATCCAGCTCCCCTTTACACTCTGTCAGGACACTCACAGAGCTGGGGCGGCACCTGGAATGTGCATTTGCAAAGCTCGCGGGCGGTTCTGAGACCTAGCCAAGCCAGGGAAATGTTGGCTGTGGGGCATCAGCTGGTCCAAGCAAACTGGAAAGCCGCCTGGGAGACTGCATGTCAGGTCAGAAGGAATCTAGAAACCCAAACTGGCCTCTGGATCAAGAAATGGGGCCCTGGGCCCCTTGGGAATTACCCACAACTGCTGGACACAATTGTGTTCCGACTTAAAATATCTGTTCCTGGAATTTTATTATATTAAATTATCCAAGGATTAAATGCTGGGGCTTTTTGCTGGGGAGATAGAAAATGACGTTCTCATGGCTACGTCTCCTCCCCTTTGGCATGGTTGCTCTCAGAGCTGGTACAGTACAGGTGGGCGGGGGTAAAAGCCCTGGGACAGTGCCCTGGGGCAGGGAGGGGGCACGTGGCCTGGCTCTGCCGGTCGGGTGATCACGGAGAGACTCCCAGTGTATGGGGTGAAGGGAGGTGGTCTTTGCTCCATCGTCTGTCTACACAGTCAGCTTTATCTCAAGCTCCGCTGGCCACGGTCAGTTTCTAGACTAGCATTTGTGCTGGTCCCTTCTGCCAGGATCTCCGCTGCTCTCCATTTTCCCGTGATCGGGGCTCCTCAGATCTCAGCATAAACATCACTTCCTTGGAGAGTCCTTCTCAGGGCCCCCATCCGCTCTCCTGGGTCTGCTGCCATACAGGCCGCCTTCTCCAGCCAGCGGGAGCTGGGAGGCTGGGTGTGATGAGCACAGGGAATTTGTTCCTGGTGGCAGGGCTTGGAGAAAGAAGCGGGAGCTCCTTGTGGCAGCAGGAAGGCACAATATGCGGGCTTGCTTGTTCATTCATTGACTCATCGCCCATTTATCGAAGGCCTGCTGTGTACAGGGGCCTGCCTGGGGCCTGGAGCCACACTTCTGCTCTTAAGAGAGTCCTGGAGGAGTGGGAGACAGACACACAGGAGGTGACAATGCAGCAGGGTAAACAAGGCCCCGCAGAGATCTGGAATGTTCAAGCTGGAATGGCCGCTGGAGAGACTCTGTTAAACCCTAAGCTGAGCTTTGGGGAGTCCATGACTGTCCCAAACTGCGGTCCCAAAGGGACATGCCAGAGGCAAATACTGGCTGGACAGAAGTGCCTGTGAGGTTTGGGGGCCCTGCGGTCACCCACCCTCTGCCTGGGCTTTGCCTCCTTCTCTGGCAATGATGCACACACATGGCAGGGCTCTCTGCACACAAAGCCTGCTGCCACTGTTCCAGGACGTCAGGCCTTTAATTCAACCCTGCTAATGGCGTCAGAGCACCAAGGAGGTCTGGAGCGCTGCGTGGGGTCTGGCTGGGCTGATTGGATCTGTTGTCTGGAGCCCTGGAAGAGGGGGCACCCTGTGTGGTGATCTTTATCCTCCCCCTCACTCAGTGTGACCTTCGGAGAGCTAGGGAACACTTTGGTCACCAGGCAACTGCCTCTCTTCTCCCAGAGGAGCTGATTACAAACAGTGGCTGCAGTGAGAATGGCTGGTACCTGTGAGGCCACCAAGGGCAGCTGAGCCCAGAGATGGTGAGGATGGTCTTCATTCGTCTAAGGGAAACATACTACCGAACCACACTGGGGCAAGTGGCTTTGCCTCCCTGGGCCTCAGTTTCCCATCTGTAAAGTGGGAATAACAATGGTGCCTTCTTCATGATGTTTATGAGGGTTAAATGTGGATTCATACATCTAAAGGGCTTAAAACAGTGCCTGACACAGGAAGTGCTATCCAGTGGGGTGCAGGTAAACAGGTCCTGAGAAAACAGAGGGGAAGCTCTACTTTGCAACATTGCCCATTTCCCTGTTGTAAATACTCCCACCATGGTCAATTTCAAGCTACCAATAATTGAACAATGGGCTTGCAAAATTCCTGAATGTTTAATAATTTGTTCTTGCAAGCTGGTCTGAGACAACTCAGCACACCACTACACGGTAGGCTGTTATTATGATTCATATGTTCATTTGTCCATTCATTCATCTATTCACTCATTCACTACTGAGTGCCAGGAATTCAGATACTACAGTGAGGTAGTCTCTGACCTCAGAGTCTGGAAGGAAAAAGATAGGAACAGACCATCATTAGTGCGTACACTACTGGGTACCCAATACATGCCCATTTTATTTTTTTTTAATTTTTAAAATAAATTTATTTATTTACTTTTGGCTGCGTTGGGTCTTCGTGGCTGCACGTGGACTTTCTCAAGTTGCAGTGAGCGGGGGCTACTCTTCGTTGCGGTGTGCAGGCTTCTCATTGCGGTGGCTTCTCCTGCTGCGGAGCACAGGCTCCGGGCACGCGGGCTTCAGTAGTTGTGACTCGCAGGCTCCAGAGCACAGGCTCAGCAGTTGTGGCGCACGGGCCCAGCTGCTCTGCAGCATGTGGGATCCTCCAGGACCAGGGTTCGAACCTGTGTCACCCGCACTGGCAGGTGGACTCCTAACCACTGTGCCCTGGACCAGGGAAGTCCTACCCATTTCATTGATGGGAAAACCAAGGTGTTCAGAATGGATGGTAAACCAGAATCAGAGTACACATATGCAGTTGTGTAAATGGCAGTTCACCCGTATTGCTCTCCTGGCCCTCTGATCACTTAGCTTGGGGGGAGTCTCAAAAGGGTTGGCAATGTTCTGGGAGCAACAAAACACTTTTCTTAATTTGGGGACCACTGACCCTATGAAAGTTACAGGGATTCCAAGTGCCATCTTGCTTGGCCTTTGACTTAGAGCAGCACCTAAGTCAACCTAAGTGGTTAGCACCTAACCACTTCAAACAGGTGAGGATCAGTGCTGCTCTTGTAAATTACGTCCAGGGAGGGAAGCCCCAGAAATGGCTACACCAGTGTCTTGACTCTGAAACAGCTGTTCTCTTAAGCTCACTTAAGCTCCTTATGCTGATCTCATATGTCTTGGTCTCTTGGTTTCAGTGTGAATGGAATCAGAGAATCATCATCCCCAATTTGAATTTTGAATTAAAGGTGTCCTTTTGGTTATCTTTTGTTTTATTTATTTTTTTGTTGCTAATATATTTTTTAACATCTTTATTGGAGTATAATTGCTTTACAATGTTGTGTTAGTTTCTGAGGTATAACAAATGGAATCAGCTATACGTATACATATATCCCCATATCCCCTCCCTCTTGCGTCTCCCTCTCGCCCTCCCTATCCCACCCCTCTAGGCGGTCACAAAGCACCTCCCTGTACCTACTAGCTATCTGTTTTACATTTGGTAGTGTATTTATGTCCATGCCACTCTCTCACTTCATCCCAGCTTACCCTTCCCCCTCCCTGTGTCCTCAAGTCCATTCTCTACGTCTGTGTCTTTATTCCTGCCCTGCCCCTAGGTTCTTCAAAACCATTTTTTTTTTCACATTTCACATATATGTTAGCATACAGTATTTGTTGTTCTCTTTCTGACTTACTTCACTCTGTACAACAGACTCTAGGTCTATCCACCTCACTACAAATAACTCAATTTCGTTTCTTTTTATGGCTGAGTAATATTCCATTGTATATATGTGCCACATCTTCTTTATCCATTCATCTGTCGATGGATACTTAGGTTGCATCCATGTCCTGGCTATTGTAAATAGTGCTGCAGTGAACATTGTGGTACATGACTCTTTTTGAATTATGGTTTTCTCAGGGTATATGCCCAGTAGTGGGATTGCTGGGTCATGTGGTAGTTCTATTTTTAGTTTTTTGAGGAACCTCCATACTGTTCTCCATAGTGGCTGTATCAATTTACATTCCCACCAACAGTGCAAGAGGGTTCCCATTTCTCCACACCATCTCCAGCATTTACTGTTTGTAGATTTTTTTGATGATGGCCATTCTCAGGTGAGATGACACCTCATTGTAGTTTTGATTTGCATTTCTCTAATGATTAGTGATGTTGAGCATCCTTTCATGTGTTTGTTGGCAGTCTGTGTATCTTCTTTGGAGAAATGTCTATTTAGGTCTTCTGCCCATTTTTGGATTGGGTTGTTTTTCTGATATTGAGCTGCGTGAGCTGCTTGTAAATTTTGGAGATTAATCCTTTGTCAGCTGCTTCGTTTGCAAATATTTTCTCCCATCCTGAGGGTTGCCTTTTCGTCTTGTTTATGGTTTCCTTTGCTGTGCAAAAGCTTTTAGGTTTCATTAGGTCCCATTTGTTTATTTTTGTTATTTCCATTTCTCTAGGAGGTGGGTCAGAAAGGATCTTGCTGTGATTTATGTCAGAGTGTTCTGCCTATGTTTTCCTCTAAGAGTTTGATAGTGTCTGGCCTTACATTTAGGTCTTTAGTCCATTTTGAGTTTATTTTTGTGTACGGTGTTAGGAGTGTTCTAATTTCATTCTTTTACATGTAGCTGTCCAGTTATCCCAGCACCACTTATTGAAGAGACTGTCTTTTCTCCACTGTATATTCTTGCCTCCTTTATCAGAAATAAGGTGACCACATGTGCGTGGGTTTATCTCTGGGTTTTCTATCCTGCTTTTTTTTTTTTTTTTTTCAAAATTTTTTTTCACAATGTATTTATTTATTTATTTATTTATGGCTGTGTTGGGTCTTCGTTTCTGTGCATGGGCTTTCTCTAGTTGTGGCAAGTGGGGGTCACTCTTCATCGCGGTGCGCAGGCCTCTCACTATCGCGGCCTCTGTTGTTGCGGAGCACAGGCTCCAGACGCGCAGGCTCAGTAATTGTGGCTCACGGGCCCAGTTGCTCCATGGCATGTGGGATCTTCCCAGACCAGGGCTCGAACCTGTGTCGTCTGCATTGGCAGGCAGATTCTCAACCACTGCGCCACCAGGGAAGCCCTATCCTGCTTTTGGTTATCTTTTAAACAATCCTTTCTCACCCAAGGCACCCTGATCTTTGAAGCTAAACTTGGGTGATGGTGTGCTGCAGGAGACGGATTCAGATCTAAGTTGCATCCCAGCTCTGCCACTCCCCGGGTGGTGTGGCCTTGGGCTGGTTCCTTTGAAGCTCTGAACCTTGATGTCCTCATCTGTATAATGGGTCCATAATCCCATCTTTACAGAGAGGATTCAGCAAGGGTGAAATGGCTAGGAGGTGACAGGGCTGGGATTGGATGCTGAGCCGACCACCTGCAGGACCATGAACTAACCAGCAGGGCAGTACCACTGGCTGGGATCCTGCCACCTGGTTCATCTTAGCACCCCCGCAGCCAGGGGGTGGGAGTGGGGGCAGGCACAGCCACCTCCTCCCTCCCTCCCTGCCTCCCCTCCCTCCTGGGATGGCTGCAAGTACCAGTGGGATCCGGCTGAGTGCCTGGGAGGCAGGGTGATAAATATATGCTGGGGTTCAGAGTCAGCACAGCCGATAATTTGGGGCTTATTTGGGACAGGATGCAGCAGGCACGTACCATCTGGGCCAGCTGGGGCAGAAGGAGGGCAAAGGCAGGCTGGGGCGGGGTGGGGGTGAGGGTGGAGGTAAGAGGTGGGCCCAGGTGCCCCGCCGCGCGCCCCCCTCCCGAGGCTGTGCTGACTTGGCAGTGCCCGGGCCGCTCCCACTGACTGGGCACGCTTCCCAGATGTCCACCCTCAGCTGTCTCCGCAACCCTCCCAGGGCTGGCTGTGGACAGCCGAGATGGGAACCAGATCCAGCTCTACCCTTCATGGAGAAAGATGTGGATGTGAAGGAACGACAGGTTCCCAGCTGCTCTTTCAAGGCTCTTTACAGAGAGGAAACATCCCCTCTGCCCAAGAGACTCCAGCGTGGGGTGGGGGGAGAGAAAGGTGCTTTGGGGGCTTCTGGGTCCTCCAGAAGGCAGGTGAAAATCCTGGACAAGGTTTAGTGTTTTGACGTGGCAGAAGGGCTGCTGGGGGGAGAAACCGGGGAAGAGGAGCCCCCCTCCCTCCCCACATTGCAGTGGGCGGGACCAAGTTGGGGGTTCCGGGGGGTAATTAAAGAGCCCCTTGGAATTGGCAGGCTCGACCCTTTCATTTTCACCAGGGAGGAAGCTCAGAGGGTCAAGGTCACATAGGTCTAAACCCCAAAGCGGGAGGGAGCATAGAGAAGGCCCTGGACCTCAAGCCCAGCCACCAGATGTCACAGGGTGAGGGGAGGCCTGTGGATTTCTGGGGAGAGGGAGGCAGGTGGGGACAGGAGAGTCTGTGCTGGGGGCGGGGCTCAGGAGCAGGGGCTTCCAGAAGGAGGCATCCCTCCCAGGGGACCCAGGAGGCCAGGGCAGAAGGCGAGGGCACAAGTGAGACAGCACTGGGGCTGCCCTGAAATCCACGGGGAGCCGTGCGGGCTCAGCTCCTGCGCTGCGCACTCCAGGGCTGAGGAGTCAGGACCCTGGGGAGGTGTGTGGTGAGGCCTGAGGGTTGCCTGACAGCACAGGCCTCTCCCCTCTTGGGGGGCTGTCTCGTGGAGCCAGGGTGCAAGGTCAACATCACGCGCAGCCACAGTCATCCTCAAAAATCCCCTAGTGACCATAAAGTCTGGCCCTTACAGGTTTATGCACACAACCCTGTGCAGGACATACGCGTAACATCTAAAGATGCAAACGTCCAGTAACAAACCGCGCACGAGCGCCTGAGTATGGCAAGACATAATTTTAAAGAGTATTTTAAGTTTAAACTGTTCCTTTTCCTTTTCTTTCTCCTCCCCTCGCCCCAATCCCTCTAATACGTCCACTGAAAGCTCACAGCTCCTGGCGGGGAACCATAATTTAACCTTAGGTTGACCTAATCTTTGTACTTAATCTCTCCCCAGAATTTATTAACTTCAGAAAAAGTCAGCAGTTACCTGCCGGGACTCGGAGCAAGTTCTGGACCGGAGTTCTGCTTCCCTTAAACGGCAGGAGTTCCCACACTCGGGTGTGTATAAGAGTCCCCCAGAGCGACTGGTGCAGTGGGCTGGGGTCTGCACGTGTCAGAGGCCCCTCAGGTGCCGGTGAGGCCGGGGCCAGCAGGACGGAGGCACCTGTGCCCTCTCACTGCCCGGCAGCATCCAAACCCAGAGCTGGCCAGAGACCGTCCGCCCTCTCCCCTGCTGACCCCTGCTCTCTATCCCCATCTTACTGGTCCGGCGTCCAGCATCCAGAAAACTGGGGGTGGTGAGGCGGTGGAGAAGTGACAGATCAGAAACCCCACCTTGGGGGTCACCCGGCCCCGTTCCTACACCTTCAACGAATTCTTTCGGTCCAGTGCATCCCTCTGAGGGGGAAAGGCGGTGACGCTGTACCGGCAGCTGTTACCAAGCTGGAGAAAACCCACATCCCCCCAAGCTGCTCTGCTCTTATGTCACCAGACAGCATCTCCCGTCAGGCCTCAGCAGCTATTCTTAGTCTGGAGAACACACCTCCGCCTGTTAGAAGTCTCTAGACTTCAGCAGGCTTTTTATAAATCACTTATAAACTCCCAGCCTGCCGGACGCTGCTTAAATACTTCTTTCTTGTAGGCAGAATGTTCGAAGCGTCTCTGGCGTGGGCGCACCTTCCGCCCCAGGGAAACTTGTAGATAATGTTGTAGTATCAGCAATGATCACTTCCATCGATTGAACCTGCGCGCAGCCCTTCAGTACTAACAGCAAACAGGGGCGTGCATTGTGTGTGTCGAGCTGTGTGTGAGTGATTTCGGAGGCAGGTACAGTGCCGTGGTCATAGTGCAGCTGAAAGACCTGGGTTCAAATCCTGCCTCTGCCGCTTACAGGTCACGTGACCACGAGGAAGTCACTCTGCTTCTCTTTGCCTCTGGGTAACCAGGATACCCACAGCTTCGAGGATGCTGCACTGCTGTGAAGGTGACTAGACCTTAAACAGAGTCTTGGAGCAGCGCAGGTGAGCCCTCCAGGGTCTGCGCTGCTCCTGACGTAGTGATGAGCAGGCACGCTCCGCGGAGGTCCTCGTCTCTTCGTCCAACCACAGGAAACGGAGGCCTCCGCCTCCAGGTTAAATGACCAGCCCACGCTGGTTAGTAACAGACGCTTAGCTTGAACCTGAGTCTGGTCCACTGCAAAGCGCGGGCAGTTATGACGCTCTGCTGCCCCCTAGGGCATGCGGGCGTGGAATCAGACACCATCCAGGCCCGTGGGGCTCCCAGCCTCTCTGAACCTGTGACCCAACGAAAATCAGCCCACTCCACCCCCGCCCCGGTGGGGGGGGGATGGCCATCTTCCTCCGCCATCTGTTTCTTTCCCCCTTGAGACCTGGAGTGCCCCGTCGCTGAGCCTCAGTTTCTTCATCTGTAAAGCGGGTTGATAATAACGGCATCCACTCTGAAGAGTAGCATGAGGATTAAATGACATGGCTTTTCTGAAGGCACGGTCCCTCACCTTCTCCTACTGGCCCCACCAGGGTGGGGGGCCATCTTCAGCCCCCTGGATGAGGCAGCCCCCTCCAAGACCAAGTGATGTCCAAGATGTGCCAAGGCTGGGCATGCTCACATCTTTTCCTGGGTCTCCCACCGACCTCTTGGGGTATCACCTTCGGCACAGATCCTCTGGGGACTCATGCTGGTTGTTTGGTTGCATGAACGTCTCCCTCGGACGCTGAGGCTCGGCTGATGTCCTCACCAGGAGGAGGTGTCCAGGAGAATCAGAATGACGCTGATCTCCACCTACTCCCCTAGCCCCCAACCCCATAAACATTATGGAATAACCCAACCAGGGTGGTGAAGCACCATCTGGGGACCTGATCCAGGCGTTTCCCACATTTTTTTCACATCTGCGAGGGGAGACCACACTTGGTTGAACTCACTGCAGGGCCAGTGCCTACTGCTGGCTCCAGGAGGGAGTGAGGACCAGAGAAAGCACAGTGACACGACCCCCAGGGTGCAGCCTCTTCCCGGCCCCTCCAGTCTGGCGGTTCCCAGTTATCAAGGGGGCTCCTCACTCCATTTCTGGCCTCATCACACCCTGCAAAGATGATGGAAGCAGAGCGTCTCAAATGTGATGCTCCCAATAGGGGTTGAAGCTGCTCAGGGGGGTGGGGGAGAGGGAACAGTGTGCCCAGCTGCTAGTTTACTTACTGGACTAGAATGAATTCCCCTCACCTCACAAGTTTTCCCATCTCCTGCTGGTGCATCATCCAGCGACCAGTCCTAAACTCTTCTTTCTGGGAAGTCCTCCTTCCCTGTCCTCACCTCGCACTGCCCACTTCCCTCTCTGGAAAGCTACAGAGTGAGGGTAACAGGAGCCGGGATGCAGAGCCAGTGGGGTGCACTGACAGTTCTCTGTAAGCGTCTTGAGGCTGGCAGGGAGCAGTGCAGACAGATGACACAGTTCAGCGCGCAGCTCTGAGGAAACCTGGGGCTGGAGATTCAAACTGGGGACGAATTAGGATATTTGTCATCAGACCCAGGGAATCTGGGCTTTGAGACCACTTCCCAGTGTTGGGGGTGAAGGAGACTTGGAATCTTCCGTCAGCAGTGACTACAATTAGGGTTCAGCTGAGGTCCCTGAAAAATCAATTCCTGGCCAAAGAGCAATTTGCAGCATTCTGCACTTGGAGGTGGGGGAGCACAGGCTTGCTTGGGTGGCACAAAACTCAGCCCAGAGGAGTTAGTATTTAGTACAGAGATGATGAAGTAAAGCAGTCATGTGTTTTTATCTGTTTTGATCCTGTATCATCATATTGGAAAGTAATCCACGTATATTTTGTGTTTTAAGCCTTTGAAACGTTTGCAAGAATTTGAAATCATCTAAGAGAAAGGCTTCGTGATTCCATTTTATATGAACTGGGCAATCAGTTACTGCCAGATTATTTTTGCAATTGTGGTAAAATACACATAACATAAAACTGACCATCTTTAACCAGTTTCAAATGTACCGTTGAGTACAAGTGCATTCACGTTGCTGTATTGGATAGAATTTTACCTTGAAAGTTATGAGAGAATTTTACTGCGTCTGCAAACAGTATGCTACTGTGAAGTTAAGACTTGCCATATTTTTTTTTCTCTCTTTTTTGCGGTACGCGGGCCTCTCACTGTTGTGGCCTCTCCCGTTGTGGAGCACAGGCTCCGGACGCACAGGCTCAGCGGCCGTGGTTCACAGGCCCAGCCGCTCCGCGGCATATGGGATCTTCCCGGACCGGGGCACGAACCTGTGTCCCCTGCATCGGCAGGCGGACTCTCAACCACTGTGCCACCAGGGAAGCCCCAAGACTTGCCATATTTAAAATTTCAACTTTGTAGATGTATGAGAATTTATGGTACACTTGGGAAGGTTTTGAAAAGTGCTTAAGGAGAAATCAAATTTATTAAATGCATTTGTGCACTTAAAATACCTAAGGGAATTTAAGTGGTTTTTTACAAAAACAAAAGTTATTGTAAAATATAGTCAATTTATAAGCAAAATAGTAAGATTCAAAAATTCTACACAAAATCTTAAGAACTGGTGTTTCAAATCTGTATTTGTCATAGATAGAACATTAACTGGAAAAAACCAACAAGAGTTCCCTGAATAATCTTACACGAGAAGCCTTTCAGGCACCAAAAAAAACCCTGCTGACAAATAAGTGCTTTACAGCCTTCAAACCATTTATACATAAAATACCTCACAACTCAGTGGTTCCCAAATTTGAAGCCTGGAGGACTTGTTCAAATACAGACCGTGGGCTCCTCCCCAGAGGTCCTGATTCAGCGGGTCTGGGGCCCAAGATCTTGCATTTCTAACGAGTTCCCAGGTAATGCTGATGCTGGGGGACCGGGGACCAGACTTTGGGACCCGCTGCCCTAGACACACAGAGGCCAGGCGTTACCATCGTCAGCTGTGTGGCCTTCGCTAGTTATCACTGTCCTTTGGACCTTAATTCCCCTGGCTCCAGCATGAGAATAACACAAGGGCACTTACCCTGCAGGGTTGCCGTGAGGGTCAGAGAGACGTGCATGCAGGGCTGGCCCACGGTGGGCTCGCAGTGTGTGGGAGAGATGATTGTTATTATACTGCTCAAATCCCGACATGGCCTCATAGCCCGGGTGCCTTTTATGGCCTCCATCCTCCCAGCATAGGGCTGTGCACATAGTAGGTGCTCAAGAAGTACTGATGGCAACAAAGGGGACTGGCCCTTCCCCATTTACTGCGGACAACCAAAGCTTGCTGGTTATTGCTCCAGGCAGCCTCACCAGAAGCACCTGGCTCTTGGGGTTTGCTTTCTCCACAAAGGTGGGGCAACTGAAGATGCTCACTGGCAGAAGGCGGCAAGGCTGTCTTGTCTGTGCTGCTGGTGCCCGCGGCTGTGGCTTGTAGGGATGTGAGATGCTCTCTGTTGAATTCTGAGTGAACTGAAAGGCAATAAAGGATTCAGAGCACAGCCGTTGGTGGGTTCAGAGCACGAGCCCCTGCTGCAGGACGGGGATAATCAGACCCACCGTACTGGGAGGCTGCAAGGGGCAACGAGATGGGCCATGTGTGCATGCCGGCCAGAGGGCCAATGTCAAGGCAACACTGCAGTTTTCTTCCCTGACTGTTCTTGTGTAAGAAGCTTCTGCCATTTCACCCCTCGCTCATGCTGTACTGTGTCCAGCTAGTTCTTGGATCTAAAATGTAGAAGACAGCACATGGGCTTCTCTAAGATGGATGTGAGGAGACAGATGATGCTCCCCAGCTGGGGTTCCTCAGACCCCCGGTTCCCTGGAGTCTAGGTTTTTACTACAAAACTTCTCCTCGAGGATTCTGCACATTTGGTTGGAAAGCGAACAGGGAAGACGGGGAAGCCACAGCAGGAGGAAACGTATTAAGCTGCCTCCTCTTTGTGCTAATGAGCATTTATTTATATGATAATGTAATAATGCAGCATTATTTAGGTTATTTAGGATCTGTTAGACTGTGAGTGAAGAATGCTTGTTGTAAATATCACAGACAGGCCTTCTCCCTTTTATCCAGAAGTTGGAGATGAGCATTTCCAAGGTCGGCACAGAAGCTCAGCAAAGGTGGAGTCTGGGCTGGCATTTCTATAACTCTTTGGGCCTTCCCCTCATGGCTGCAATGTCTTTCGACAGTATTCAGTATTCAGAGCTGAGTAGTTGCAACAGAGACTGGCCTGCAAAGCCCCAAATATCTACTATCTGGCTCTTTATAGAAAAAGTTCTTCTATCTCGGCCTTACCGTGATAAGCCCCACTATTTAAAAGACAGAGGGGGGTCTGCTCTCAGGTTGGCAGTACTCTGGCTGGGAAGACAACATGCACAAAAAAGAGAAAACAATAGATACACCCATGACTAGAGTCTGTACGTGTGGAACAGTCTGGGGGTCAGCTCTTGAACTGGATGTGGCTATTTCTCTTTTCCTTCTAAAATTATTTCTTCTACCCGGTGCCGCCTGAGGACACTTTCCATTGAGTTTGGCAAATGCCAGGCGCCACGCTAGGTGCAGGAAGTACACACATCACGGTGATCCAGCCCCTGAATCTGCCCTTAAGTTGCTCGAAGCGTTCTGGGGGACACAGGCAAGAAATGAACATCCAGAGTGGCAAGTGCTCTGATAGGGTTAAGCTTAAGATGCTAAGGGAGTGGGGTCAGGCTGGCGAAAGTGAGAAGGTTGAAGCTGCCGAGGGCATGGCCGCGATGTGGGAGGTAGGGTGTCCCTGCTGAGGGAACAGCCCATGCGGTGGCCCAGAGGTGGGCGTGTGTGGAGAAATGAGGGAGCCTGTGATCCGGGGCTGATGCAGAGTCTGTGTGCTAGAGGGCGGAAAGCTGCCCTCAGGAGTTTGGGCTTTATCCTTGCGACTCCCATCAAGCAAGGGATTAAGTGGAAGAGATACATACTTTAGAAAGATCACCTTGGATGCAGCTGAACTTTCAAGGCAGGAGGCAGCGGGGGCCTGGACCAGGGTGGTGGCAGCGGGGATGCACCCAGGTACCCTCTGCAGGACCTGGTGGTGGATGAAAAATGAGGAGTAAATGAAGGGGTGGTGAGCCCTTCATTCAATTTCAGGATTCAGCAGACCCCTCCCGAGGCGGGGGGTCCCCGTTTCCCTCCGGACACTTCCCCAGCACAGGGTGGGAGGCCACACAGCCGATTTCCCTCCTAAGACCCCTCTGATTCACCCAGTGAGTCTACTGTCTCCTCTTTGGCCTGACACTGCCACCGATGGGGAGATGGCAGGGCGTTCCTGATACCTGGATGGTTCTAGGCCCAAAGGAGGCATAGCCTGTCCCGGTCTGTGCGGGCGAGGAACCATGTCCTCTTTCCGAGTCACTTACTGGAGCCAAGGAAGACCAGGTTTGTTCAGCAAACACTATCCCAAAGAGAGCGTGTTGGAAGACACAGCCTCTCTCCTGTGACTTTCCCAGCCTGTTCTGTTCTGGTGGATTTGTGGCACATTCCACAAGGCAGCAATGTATGGCCCAATCCGAGCCGTCTGAACCCCGCCCATCCCTGGCCCACCGAGGGGGAGGGGCACTTCCATTTAAAATAAAACGATGACAGCGAGGCAGCGTCTCCAGGCAAACAAGCAGGTCCCCCGCAGATGCAAGGCTTCTGCAGGTGGAGAGAGAAGCTGATCGCAGAAAGAACTCCGGATCAGGAGGTGGAGTGGGTGTGGACAAATCTCCCCCAGCCTTCAATCTGTGCTGCTCAGCAACAGAAATGACAGTAGTAGTAAAACAAGCTGGGAATGGATTGTGCTTTCTTCTGAGTCACCCGGGGGAGGAAGATGGAAAATTACCTCTCTCTCTCTTTCCCAAATGGGACACGAGTTCCTTGGAGGGGACAGCTGAGCCTGGGGCGTGCAACCAGCTGGCAGGATCCCTGGGCCATCTTGCGCGGCGGCCGCTCTATTCTGGCTCTCTGCGTGCGCCCATTCTGCGTCTCCTCCTGGCAGGTCACATGGTGCCGGAGCCTCATGAGCTCTTAAGGCTAGTGATGCAGCTGGCTTTGGGGAGCTGTGCAGCCTGACCGGGGGTGACATGCTGAATGGACCTTGCCCAGACAGTGACACTTAGCAGAGTCTGTCACTCCCAGAGGAAACTACAGAACGTTTGCCCCAGCCCCCTCACCCCAGAACCATCTGTTTGTCTCTATTACCACATGACTATGCTACTGGGAGGGAGATTTCCGCCTCCCCTCCTACGGGGCTCAGTGCGGGGGAACTGCAGCTCCACACATCAGAATGTGCATCTCAGCCCTGGAACCAGTCCTCTGTCCCCCCTTCCGCCCCCACCCCCCAGCTCCAAGCAGAGGGCAAAACCAAACTAGAATAAGCAACAAATGATAAATAGTGCTTGGACGCTTTCTAATTAAGAGAAAAGTTAGACTTAACACACATGGAGGAAATGGAGCTGTTGGTAAATAACACACCCACATAAACGTGTGACCGAGTCACCATCCTGAGAAACCAAGGACTCAACAGGTGGTCCTCTGAACATCTCTGCCTGGCAGCTGCTAATCCCTGGAAAGGGAAAAGGACGATGAGCACACAAAGAAATCATGCTTTGCCAGGAGGTCATAAAGCATGTGCCCTGAGTCTACCCTTCTGACTTTCACTAACTCCACCCACGTGTTCTCACTGAAACTTTCTCACAAGCAACATTACTGAAAACCGTCAACATCTTTAATGGGAGGGGTGCCTTATTCTGTCTCCAGGAGGATAAGGAGGTAAACTCCACCAGGAGACTTGTCTTAGTTTGGGCTGCTTTAGCAAAAACACCGTAGACTGGGTGGCTTAAACAACAAATGCATATTTCTCACTGTTCTGGAGGCTGGGAAGGCCAAGATCTGGTGCTGGCAGATCTGGTATTTGGTGAAGGGCATGTGTCCTGGTTTGTAGGTAGCCAGCTTCTTGCTGTGTCCTCACATGATGGAGGGGGTGAGGGAACAGTCTGAGGTCTCTTTTATAAGGGCACTAATCCTATCACGAAGGCTCCACCCTCATGACCTCCCAAAGGCCCCACCTCCTAATACCATCACCTAGGGGGTCAGGTTTCAACACATGAACTGTAGGGGCAAGGGTGGGGGGGTGACATGCCAACACTCAGTCTATAGCGGCTATAAAGAGCAGCTTGGAGTCAGGCAGAGATGGGCTGGGATCTGGGCCCTGTTCCTTCGTGGCTGTGTCATCTTGGCCAAGCTACTCAACTTCTCTGAGCCTTAGTTTCCCCGTGTAAAACTGGGAATACTCCTAATACCCCCAGGACTGGCAGAGAATAAAGGCTCAGCAGAGTGTGAGCTCTGACCCAGTGTGGAATGTTTGTGCTTTTTGGGAGCGTGTCCTATCACAGGAAGGTGCAGTGACTCCATCTAACATTCTAGGAGCATTTGTCTGCCTCTTCTGTGTCAGCCCCTGTGGACCCAGACAGGAGCAGGTGCGAACGCTGACCTTGTAAGGTCTCCCTGAAAGTGGAAGGAAAATCTGCCTTGTTGCACAACGGAACGGAAGATGCCAGCCAGCCTGGGGCGCACGAGCTCCTGCTCACACCTGGGGCTAAACAGCCACGACGTTACACCTATGGCCGCCTCGGGTGTCAATCACCCACACATGGAACTGGGCTATCCAAGGCTTGAGAGCACAGTCCCGTTTGGGTCTAAGTCTCGGCTGACTACGTTTCCCATATCATGAGGTCCAGGTCCTGAAAGCAGAGGGTGAACGGATTCGCCAGGATGGAGCACCTCAGCCCCAGGTGCCAGCAGACAACCTGCCCAACTGGATTCAAATGTGTGTAACCGAGCAGGACGCTATGGCGCCTTCCCGGGTCAGAGCCCTCCCCCATCTCCTCTGCTGAAGCTCCTCTCGGAAGTACCTGGATAACAGTATCTGATGCACATTCCCTGAGCTGTTTTACAGATGCTAAAACTCCCACCAGATGGAAGATGTCAACTACTTGATGACCATGAGTACGGAGCCCCCAGGTCTCCTGGAGCCTAGGAATTGATAGCTAAAACTCCTGTGACATCGCCCCATTACCTCACCATCACCCAATCAGAGAATTGTGCACGAGCTGATCACAGACCCTGGGACGCCCCTCCATCACCTGGCCTTTATAAATGGTTTCCTGAACCCCATCAGAGAGTTTGGGGTTTGGGGGCATTAGCTGTCCTCAAGTCCCTGCTTGGTGCCTACAAATAAACACTGCACTTTCCTTCACCACAACCTGCTGCCAGTAGATGCGCTTTACTGCGCGGGCGAGTGGACCCGAGTGTGGTTCAGTAACATGCATATAAGCGAAGCTGACGTTTTGGGGAACAAAAACCTAAAACCCCAAAGGGACACAGGGAAACTTTTGGAAATGGATACGTTTATCACCTGGACTGTGGTGAGGGGAACACAAGTCTATGCATATATCCAAACTCACCAAGTTGCATACATGAATTATACGCAGTTTTTATTTATTTTTATTTATTTATTTACTTTTGGCTGCACTGGGTCTTCACTGCTGCACGCGGGCTTTCTCTAGTTGCGGTGAGCAGGGGCTACTCTTCATTGTGGTGCACGGGCTTCTCATTGCGTTGTCTTCTCTTGTTGCGGAGCACAGGCTCTAGGCATGCGGGCTTCAGTAGTTGCAGCACGCAGGCTCAGTAGTTGTGGCTCGTGGGCTCTAGAGTGCAGGCTCAGTAGTTGTGGCGCATGGGCTTAGTTGCTCCGTGGCATGTGGGACCTTCCCGGACCAGGGCTCGAACCCGTGTCCCCTGCATTGGCAGGTAGATTCTTAACCACTGCGCCACCAGGGAAGCCCTATACGCAGTTTTTAATATATACCGATTATACCTCAATAAAGCTAGAGGAGGGTAAAGCAACTTCCTTTAAAAAGTCTTTGCAGCCTTCGGGCTTCCCTAGTGGCACAGTGGTTAAGAATCCGCCTGCCAATGCAGGCGACACGGGTTCGAGCCCTGGCCCGGGAAGATCCCACATGCTGTGGAGCAACTAAGCCTGTGACCCACAACTACTGAGCACGCATGCCGCAACTAATGAAGCCCACGCGCCTAGAGCCCGTGCTCCGCAACAAGAGAAGCCACCGCAATGAGAAGCCCGCACACCTCAATGAAGAGCAGCCCCTGCTCACTGCAACTACAGAAAGCCCGCGCGTGCCAACGAAGACCCAACACAGGCAAAAATAAATAAATTAAATAAATAAATTAAAAGTCTTTGCAGCCTTGGAATAGGGTTTCCCCAAACTTCAAGAGCGCAAACTGCTGGGATGGGGAGGGATAACACGTCCTCATTTTCCCTCAACAAAGTCAATGTGAGTGAAATAGAGTGGCTGAAGGTGGTCAGGTGGTTGTCACAGCACAGTCGGTGAAGAAATAATGTTCTAAATCCCAAATAATGAGGGATGATATTATTAGCAAGATATTTTCTGAGGTCAAGTCCAAAGGCTCAGGCTCTAGTCTCTGCTCTGAGACCCATGCCAGATCAAGTCACTTTAACCTCGATGGGCCTCATTATTTCTCTTTGTAAAATATCAGGAACCAGGGCTCTAGCAGCTGATTCTTAAGGGGTCTGTTAGCTTTCAAATTCTCTGTGGAAACGGTTTCATACGAAGGTAGCCACGACCCAGAAAGTCTTATAACCGCACTTTAAAAAAATCCTACTTTTATAAGAGGCAAGTAAATCTCTAATCAGGTTTTTTTTTTTTTTCTTTAAAGGAACAGGTTCTAGGAGATTCTGGGGTCAAGTCAATAAACTAAGGGAAGACAAAGCAACACCTATCTAAAAAGGTCTTTGGAATATACATTTTAGCACTTGCAGGTGACAAAAGTGTACTTATGTATTCACTACAGCTCCTGGCACAAAGACACTCCAAGATAGGACAGCAGTGGTCAACCAGTAGGAAGGAAAGACAGCATCTCTTTCCAAAGCTGCCTCCCAGGTGGGGCTTGAATTCTCAGTGGGGCAAAACTAATTGTTGGGGGGAGTGAAAAAACGATTACTCTTTTGACATGTAAGGCACAGATACACACACAATGCCTCAGTGGATATACAGTGAGGTATTAAAATTTCACGGCAGTTCGCAGCACCTCTATTCACAAGTGCTAAAAGGTGAAAACAACGCAAATGTCCATCAGTAGCTGAATGGATAAACGAAATGTGGTCTATGCATAAATTATTACTTGGCCATAGAAAGGAATTAGGTACTGATTCATACTACAAACTGAACGGACCTTGAAAACATGATGCTAAGTGAAAGCAGTCAGTCCCAAAATGCCATACACTGTATGATTCCCTTTACATGAAATGTCTAGAATAGACAAACCCATAGAGATAGAAAGCAGACTGTGACGGGGGTGGGGGGAGGCTTGAAATGAGGAGCGACTGCTTCCTGCTTCATGGGGACAGGGTTTTATTTGGGGGCAGTAAAATGTTTTCATCTAGATAAAGGCGGTGGTTGCCCAATACTGTGAATGTGCTAAATGCCACTGACAGTACACTTTAAAATGGTGAATTTTATGTTCTATGAATTTCACCTCAATTTAAAAAAAAGATCAAAACAATTTCATGGGGTGAGGGCTATTAGGAAAAAATTATCTTAAAAGGGTCCTGGAGTGGGGGGGGGGTGGTTACTGGAAAAAAGGCTGAGAAGGACCGGGGTGGAGACGGGTAGAGATACTGTGGGAAAAGCCTTCTGCACGGGAACAGCCAGGACAGACCATCAGCACATTGTGACGGTAGATTATGAAAGATTTCCACAACCCTGAGAAGATGGTGTTCTAGAAACAGGAGAAACTCAAAGCTCTCATTCAAAGTGCTCTCTTAATTTCCCCAGGTTCAACGACTTCAATCAGAACATTTCCATTAAGAATTCTGTCATTTTCACATAGTGTTTTGGGGCAGGAGCCCACTGGGGCCCCCCTTTGCCTGGCAAAGCAATAAAGCTATTCTTTTCTATTTCGCTCAAAAAAAAAAAAAAAAAAAGAATTCTGTCATTTTAAGAGTAGATGGAAATTCGACCTAACCACACAAGGAGTCTAGAATGAACCGGTTCTCCCCTGCACATTTTTCTTTATTCTGTTCAACTTCTTTTCCTAAGTTCAGGAAACAACCTGCTTTAGCTCCTTTTACTCCCTGGAAGACACTGACATCACTGTCCCCAGTCTTCGTTTTGTTTGTTTTTTGCACAGCGAAACAGGAAATGGCGCTTCCTATGGAAAAATCAGCCCACTTTGAACTTAAAAACCAAACCAAAAAACCCCCCCAAAACAAAAAAAACCACCCTTGCAAGAACTGCTGTGACAAACCCTAAACTCTACGGTGTCAGCTTAGCAGGCGGGTGGCTAGGAGGTTGGAGGGTGTTTGGGGTTATACTTGGTTAAATTGCTGCTTATAATTTGCAAGGTGGAGCCTCGGGCACTGTAGCGAGTCTAGAAGCTGTCAAAGATACAGAATACAGGGTACTGGCTGCTCTTTGCAGCAGCTGATAACAAGATACCTGAGAGACGGACGCTCAGGCAAAAAACGTGCTGGTTTAGAACTAAAACAGCAGAGTCAGAAATCCCAGGCTTCCTATGTGGGGAAAGGCACTGCTTCTGGACATCACGGCAAGAGACAAGGATGGAAATCAGTTTGAGCAACGAAGGCCCCCCTTAGACACTTGCCCGTTCAACAGTGAGACTCGGCTTTGACTAATAGCAGAGTCAGGCGGCTGCCACTAGGTCAGGAAGGGACACGAACCAGGCAGAGAAGCTAGGAAATAAAGCGGACTTGGGAGTTCCGGAAAAGAACTCTGGGTATGATTACCTGTGCAGGTAGTAGTAGCCTACTAAGTTTTTGAGGGAATTGTTGCCAGAGGGATCAGAAGCTTGAAAAATGAAACAAAGTCTTGGATTGGGGCTGTGAAAGCTACACAGCTTGCAGGGAGGGTGCACCCGCAGCACCCACTTGTGAGGCGACCAGAATGGGCCCTAGAGGGCCGGATGGGGTGCGGGGAGCAGTGGGTGAGGGAGTCCCTCCCACAGAGCACACTCAACCTCCCCCGTGCCCCGCATGGAGGCGGCTTTACGACGCCCACCTGCCCCGCAGTATTTCATCAGCCAGCGCCCAGGGCCTACTGTGTGTCTCGTCCTTTTTCCAAGCGGGAGTTTTCATTGCATTTCCCTGCTTCACCCGTGAATGGGAACTGGGAGGGGGGTTATGGACTGATGGGGAGGACGGCCCAGCTGGGCAGGAAGTGGGTGAGAGGCACAGACAAGGCGGGGACACCAAACCTTTCATTTTCCCCACCTGGCGCACAGGAGGCCACCGCCCAGCCTCCTCTGGAGTTAGGGCGCGAGTCGGTGACTTGAGTTCTGGCTGCTGGGGCAGAAGTACCTACGGGTGCGGCTCACCCCTGTGAGGTCTCCGCCCCCGCCCCCGCCCCCGCCCCCACCCCCACCGGGGAGAACCGGTTGCGGTGGCAGCGTGGCCTGCAGGGACCCCCGCTGCTGGTGGTCGTGCTGTGGCAGGAGCCAGCAAGACGTTTCTGGACTGAGCTGCCCACAGCCTGGTGCCTGGCAGCCCAGCCAGCCTGACCTCAGACGCCGGCTCGCTGGGAGGGAGCGTGCCCGCAGGCGAAAGGCGCACCGCCTGACGCCCCGCCCCCTCCCCTCCACCCTGGCCTCCCTGGAGGAAGGTGAGCGGAATTGGGAAGCACTGCCCCCAGCCCCAGCTCAAGAGCCCTCCAGACATGCCCCTCCGCGCTCACGGCCTCCCGCTGCACAGCAGGTGGCCCACGGTGCGCTGGGAAGCCACACCCGGTGGGCCTGGGTCTCCAGGTGACTGCGTGAGGGCCGCCCGCCAGCCCACTCCCCTGCCCCGTGTTACGTGAACGAGAAAATTCTTCGGTGTTCAAGCCATCGTACGTTTTTGGGTCTATTTATTACAGAGCTAACATTACCCTAATACAATCATTGCTAAATGGCCGTAATACATTTCTTCTGTAATTGCACGTAAGTTTTAGTCACCAAAGGAATGTTCTTTTCTCCCAAGACTCTATCAATTTTCAGAACTGAAACGCGAGAAGTTAAGGTTGCAGCCAGGCAAAGGGTAAAGACACTTGCGAGGTAGTTGCTGAGGCTGTCGGCAGTCTGGGTGCGGGGAGCTGGGGCTCAGAGGTCAGGTCCCTGGGTTCACAGCCAGGCTCCCCACCTGCGAGCAGTCCGCTCAGGGAACTAGGCGGGCCTACACCTCAGCAGGGGTCAGCGGACTGCAGCCCACGGGCCAGCCGGCCCCATCCAGCCTGTGGACTGTTTCTTCACAGCCCTCTAGCTAAGAACGTTTTTTACATTTTTCAAACCGAAGATTATGTGACAGAGACCTTACACGGCCTGCAAACATTCACCGCCTGGCCCGCATCTTGCAGGGCTGCCGTGAGGATTATAAACAGTTGAGGCTGGTGCCTGGCTTAAAGTAAGCACGCAATGCAAGGTGATACCTGCAGAACAGCTGTTAATGTCTCCAAAACCAGACTGTCACAGAGCCAAATTCTGCATTCCTTCTAGGTGAACAGTCTCTCCTTCCCTCCAAAAATCAAACAAAGAACATGAAGTGCTACAGCTTGATGATTACGCGGCCACAAGAGGCTTTATCATGAAGAGCCTGCTGGCGATCCAACTTCACTCCCTTGGAACGTGAACGAAGGGAAAGACATGTCCCCCCCTTTACAGCAAAGGGGCCTGGTGGTAGCGGATGAGAGTCCAGGACATGAAAGCGTGACTCAGTTTATACCTTAAGAAAGACTCAGACGTTTTAAACGTAGAACGAGACTTTAAGTGGGTATTAGAAAATGTAAAACTGATTGAGCAAGAGTATTGATGCTGGTTTTTGAAATAACATGACTTTGCAATGTAAACGCACTTCTGATGGAGAGCTATTACGAGGCTCGGACAGAGACACCACGTAGCCAGCCTTTCAAAATCTGATTAGATGGATCATGTTTTCGAACGAGATGCTTCGCAAGACTGGTCTGCTGGTGACGTGGACTAGGTTTGGGCATAACTGACATCTCGCTGAGACTGTGTTTCCCAAAGTAGGTCTGCAAACCCTGGGCCTCGGGGATGCTGTGCACATGCGAGTGTGCTGGGGGAGGAAAGCTCCAGGGTCTTAGAAGTTGGGAAGACACCACTACACTCCCCTCCTGGAAAGTCACAAAGTACAACAGCATGTGAGAGGCTCTGAGAAACACCGCAGTGCACGAAACTGGCGACGGCTCAGCTGTGACCATCCCTTTCCATGTCGTGTGTGGCAGCACACGTGTGACAGCATGGGGAAGCGGCGCTCAGCGGGACGCTGCGGAAAACGCCGCGTGCGTGCCGCTATCGGGTCAGCATTAACGACACACCAACTCTCACTGCAACTCTCACTTTACAACACGTAACTCGACATAATTAAAAGGCTGAAATCTTCGCGTTACAACTGGACACTCTCAAGATGACTAGCCAGCTCGAAAAATTAACGTTTGGCAGGGAAATCATAATGTAACGGTGCTCTGTCCGCTCACTGATGTAAAGAAAAATTCAGTAGAGCCAATTTTTGCATATTTCAATCAGAATGAGAACTGAGAGAGATTCTGCTGCTGTCACGGCTGGGCTTTCTGTTCTGGAACGAAACCTGGCAGGCCATTTGTGTGGTTTCTCTGGATAAGTTCCATTTATTAATCATTGTACAAAAAAATCTTGGCATTCATTTGAAGAGAAAAGAAGTTACTATATCCAAATATTTAATATTTCAACATTGTGAAAGTTCTACTTTTATAACAGGGGTTTTTAAAGTGGAGATAACGTTTCGAAAAATTTTAAAAAGAAACTTATGATTTATTAGAGTACAGGATCCAAAACACATTTTTAGAAAAATATAAAGTGCCCAAAGACCAACTTACACAGGTGACACAGGCTTCCTGGAGCCAAATGAAGCATTCATGAAGAAACACATTTAGAAACAGTCTAGATACATATTTACAGTGGGTCAGTAAAGGTAAAACCATCTTTCTTGGCTTCGATGTTACTCTAAGAAAAAAGGAAATCAAACCAGAAAACCAACAATTGTAACTCTCAGCATGCGCCACAGATTCTTAGTAATGCATCTCATTAATATTAATGCCATAGTATCTAACTTTCACCTTTAAATGAGAGTAGTGTAAAACCCCCCAACCTCAGACGGGCCGGGTGTTTTGAGTGGTCACAATTTCAAATGCAAGTCCAAATCATCTGACTTTGGATTGGACAGATGAGGAACACGGGCCCTGGACCAGAGCTGATGGGGGCTGGAGGGAGCTGGCTAGCCAAATCCCCATCTCTTTCCCATAACTGCTCAATAGCTGTCACTTGCTAGTAAGTGGTCTCAGGTAGCTTCCCCAAACCTTGGTCATCCCAGGGTTTCCAAAGGGTAAACGAGAGGCAGCCATCAAACATGGTGTGACAATACTGCATGCAAATGGTCAGACAGGCAGCGAGGCGTGGCTGGATCACAGCCCCCGAAAGTCTCATTCACTAGAGCAACTGGAATCTTTTAAACTTAGAGTAAAGTAACTAGGTCCTAACTCCAGAAGTTAGCTGCTGCTGGTTAACTACAAGGTCAGCCCGCTGGAGAAGGGACAGGTCGAGAACGGTGGGAGTCCGGAGCCGAGTTAAGACTCGGTACCTTCACGCTCAGGTACCACGAACATGGAAAGGACCGGTGCCAGCAGAGCCTGGCTATGCAGCCGGACTCCCCAGCGGCTTGAGCACAGACTTCCTCCTGGTGCTTTCACGGCAACGGTAACTCGAGAACACGGGCCACACTCACGTCTCCTTTCCCACAGGGCACACGCTCTTAAAATTGGAAATATTCCGTTTATTTCTACCCCGCCACATTCAAAAAGGTCCTGAAGTGATTCTAAGGAAGGACAGGGAGCATGAAAACTCCCCTTTCCTTTTTAATTTCTAAGTTTCATTATCTTTTCTTTTTTCTGGTTATAAAAGTGAAACCTCATTTTCAGGCCTTTGGAGACCACGGAGTACGGTTTCTAAAAGCAGACATTTTAACAGCAGATTGTACTTCCTACTACAAAGAAAACTCATCACTGATTTAAGATCTACTTACGATACTGGAGTAGATTTTTTAAAAAAAACCACTTATTTTAAAGGGAGGAAGAGCAGATGAATGTGGAAAACCCCATTCACAAAGGCTATTATTAATTATGCATCTTCTCAAAGAATTTTCTGTAATAAAATAGAAAACTCATAATTTGTAGAGATATGAGCGTAAATCCAAGAGACGAATCCGAAGGCAAAACTGTGTCATTCTCTCAATTCAAATAAAGAAAAGGATAAATGCCTGAAATCTGTTTTAAGAATTAGAAAAAAACAAATTCCAATGCTTCTGATTACCATTAGTTAGTTAATGACTCCAGAGCTGAGATGCTGCCAAGATCACCTAGAGCTTCAGCCCCGGATCAGCACTAAATTCAGGGTAAAAAGACAGATGATCCTGCCTGAGGAGTGCACACATTCCACAGAGAAATCAGAGAGAAATGACTGCAAACGGACAACCCCATCTGTCCAGCAAATGAAACGCTCTGAGACGATGTAGACAGACACAATGGGAAGTGAAGAAAAAGAACGGTTATAAGAGTGTCGACTGTGAGACGTCATGAAGACAGCATGTCACGAACTGTCACCACAGGACAAGCGTACAAGCCATGCCACCGAACACAGTGCCTTTCAATGAATCACTAGTGTAGGCGGAGAGCGACACTGTCTTTGCAGCTGAAGGAGAGCGCACGGGACTTAGTAGGCGGCGATCAGCGCTACTGGTTAAGTGGCTTTCCCGGCGGTGTGAATCCAGAGGGATCCGTGGAGACATCTCCGTCCGGAATCCTGTTCTCTTGGAAAATAGCAGCAGCAGCAAAGGTACAATGTCCCCCTAGACTTTACTCCACATTCTCTTTCTTTGCACTGTAAATATTCTGCACCGTTTCATAGACAGACTCCAGATCCTCTGGGTACCGGATTTCTAGCTCTGCGTTCGGGATGTAGTGAGTGCCCGTGAACTCGGAGAAATAGCGTCCGACGTCAGGGTGTGAGATCTCCTGAGGCTCCACGTTATACTCCAAGTTCTCTGTTGGCAGAGAGGCACACGGATATTCTCATTAAAGCTGACTTCTGCAGGATCTTTTATCCAGAGACCCTCCTATCACCCGTTCTGAGTGCATTTTTGAGGTGGGGGGGGAAGAAAAGACAGATGTTTATAGAAGTTGGAGGAGGAAACAGGAAAAGGCGGCGCGGCGAGGCCACTGGAGGATGGAAGGAGGGAGCTCGGGGTCCTCCTCCAGCTTTGCAAGGAACACAAGTGTTTTCCCTCTCTCTGAGCAAAACTCCAGCAGTCCCTCGGGGTCTGCACACTAGGGGCTCAGCAGGCTTCTCTGACCTGATCCAACACAAAGCCACACGTGTGGGCCGAGGGTGGCCTAGCCTGCTCGGTTCTTGCCAGCGGTGAAGCTTCTGAAGCCGCCTGAGCAGCCGCTCTCACGTCTCTCCCTGCCGTCCTCCTCCTCCCAGTCTGCTACTGGGGACCGCCCTCCCACCACCCCCAGCACCCTTCAGTGTTTCCAAGGGCGAGAACCCGGCTCACAGGGCTGGCCTGGGGTCCGAGAGGAGGAATGAAAAACGGCTCGCACCTCTAGACCCTACAGGGATATGGGCTGTGGCATCTCTATCATCTCTTAGGAAAACCACACCACCTCCCTTCCGTGCTCCCCGTTTTGCCACTAGAGAAAGCAATAGAAAATAAGACTCCTTTAAAACGGAATGAGAAAAAAAGAGGTGATAATCCCTGCGAGGTATTTTAAAGCCTGAAATCCTCTCAGATGGCCTCTCCCTCCCCAGGCTATTTGAAAAAAGGCTCCTCCATGGGCCCAAGGAAAGGACAGTGTCTCATGGGCCCTTCCTCACTGGCCATAGAGCCCTGGCCCTAGACTGCGTGTGGCCCCCAGTCAGGAAAGGCCACCCCCACCCTCCATGTCCTGGACCAGAAAGGAGCTTCCCAGGCAGGCCTCCCCGCTCTGACTGCGTCCCAGATCAATATGAACCATACTTAGCGCCTATTGCCAAAATCAATTCAGGGAGTCCCTGCGCGAGCCTAGCTGATGGGCTAACTAACACCAAGGGTGCAGCAGGTTATCTCTTCAGCAGCTCGTTAAACATCCTGAAACGCATGTTCAGGACCTTCAGTGCCCTCCACCCAGAGTACACAGGATAAACACAAGCGCCTTTCAGAAGCCTGCCTGTAACAGATGTTTGTCTTTCAAGAGAGGGGGAAAGAGTTTGTAATCCAAGCTGTAACTTTTTTTACAAGATGGGAGGATTTAAAGAACTTTTGCGCTTGTAGTTGTTTTAGGCTGTTTATTCAGACTGCAATTGGGGATGTATCACTTTGAGAAAACACCACCTTTATGGACATCACATACCAATCACGAGCAAAGATGAACGTTCAGACATTACCTCAGCATCGCTTAGGAGAGCAAAAAATGCAGTAACAATCTAAATGTCCAACTGCAGGTCACTATGTAAATAAATGATGGCACATTAATTCAGCAAAATCCTAGACAGCCAGGAAAACGAGCAACCTGTTTTCAAGACGCTATGGGGGAAGTGGGAGTAAAAACACATTATCATATAAAAAGCCAGGAAGGCCACATACCTGCGTTGCTACGTGACATGCACATACAGCTACACATGTTACGTGAACTCCTTTAAGCTGGGCACGTACAGCGCGCCAGGCACCGCGGGACGTGCACAGCCTCCAGCTCAGAAGGCTCCACGAAGAGCTCTGGTCACACGCCCTCTTGCGGCCAAGCTGACAGCAGCAGGAGTGAGGACCCTGCCCAAGGATTCAGCCGGGGCTCAAACCCAGATGGCCCAGTTCCAGGGCTGGGGAAGCAGCTGAAGAGAAGCGTCTGCCGTGCACTGTCCCGCCAGCAGAGGTCAGGGAGGAGGGAAGGCCGGGCCACGGCTGCCTCAGAAGGCAGGCTGTGGGGACGGTGCTCTATGAGCTCTGACCTCTCCCTACTGTTACCACCAGAGCTCTGGGGATGGTTTTACTTCCTTCCTTACATCTATTTTCAACAAATGTTGAAAAACAAAACAAAAAACCCCCAAAGTTGGATGCTTTAAAATGCCACTGGCTGAGAAAATCCGCTGTCTTGCCCCCTCCACCAGTGAGCGATGAGTCAAGGGCGTACCTGCCTTGGGGAGGCCCAGGGGGATGCAACCACGGCCTGGGGCCTGAACCCGGCCAACTGCCTTCCCCTGTCGGCTGTTCTTGCCCCAGAGATGTTCGAGGGAGGGCAAAGAACCTGGGATTACCCCCGAGAGAGAAAAGTCCATTTGGTCCTCATCCGGGGGCCATCCTGCTTCTGACAGGATGCTCGGCAACGTCTGAAGACGTTTCTGGTTGTCGTGATTGGGGGCTGCTGCCGGAATCGTGTGGGCAGGGGCCAGGGTGCCTCTAAATCAATGCACAGGACACACCCCAACACACAGCTGTCTGAACCGAAATGTGCCCAGAGCCTGCTCTGAAGAAAGCCAGACACATGTTTCAGCCTCACTTCTCTCCCTCTCTTTTTCTCTCTATGTATCCTTAAGCAGCAGCTTGGTGTCAGCTAATGCTTGGCATCTGAGTGTTGGTAGGAGGGCAGAAAGGTCACAGTCAGGTCATGATCACGTGTCTGTAAGGACAGCACGACTGGGCAGCTGCTGCAGAGAATTCTGAACGTGGGCCCCAAACAAAGAAGCATGAAGAGTACGGACAGAACGTTGGGAAAGCCAGGAAAGGGGTGCTCACAGCCCCGCTCTTGGCTGTTAACCAGGAACATGGACTGAATTCAGTGTTTATCTACCTGGACTCCCAGCAAAACAGGAAAAATGTACTCATAAAAGAAACTTTTTTAGGAAAAAATAAAACACTTTAGTTGACAACTAAGTATTATGAGGGGAAAATAATTCCCAATCCACTAAATAAGTTTAAAAAGAATTTGAAGAGGAATAAAAAATCTAAGTGATACAAAACTTAATAAAGAGCAAAATATTAAACAGGGACTACTTAAAAGTCCTGGAAAAATCTTGGGAAGAATTTCTGATTCCCCTAAAATTTTCAGAGAAATGTGTCTGCTTATTTTATTTAAAAATTTCAGTTACCCCAAAATACACGAATACATTCCTGTACAAGTCTGGAAACAGTACCCATGAGTCCTCTGGGGGCACCTATCAGCCCCTCCCCAGAGGAAACCACTATGACTGTGAGTTTTTTTTTGTTTTTTTGCAGTACGTGGGCTTCTCACTGTTGTGGCCTCTCCCGTCGCGGAGCACAGGCTCCGGACGCGCAGGCTCAGCGGCCATGGCTCACGGGCCCAGCCGCTCCGCGGCATGTGGGATCTTCCCGGACGGGGGCACGAACCTGTGCCCCCTGCATTGGCAGGCGGACTCTCAACCACTGCGCCACCAGGGACGCCCCTGACTGTGAGTTTTTCTAGTCCTTCTTTTATGAACATACATATACGTAGCTAAATATAATTATATGCATTCAAGGAAAATTCTGTGTTGCCTTATGTGTGCTTATTCCTATAAAACATACAGTAAGCATTTACCTGAAACTGGTTTATTTGGTTGCAGCTTAGCTACCCGAAGTTTGGATATACCCCCATTTTTCAGACAAGTCCCATGAATGACACTGCTTTGCTGTCATAACAAGGGGACCACAGGCCCCCTGTGTCAGTGCGTCTCCAGTGGCGGAACCAAGGGGAGAGGTGCCAGGTCAGAGGAGAAAGAGCACTTGAGATTTTGACAATTTAAGAGAGAGCCAAACCGCCCTGAGACGGCTGAAAATTTACACCGCAACCCTGACGCAGGGAGTCCTCACACCCTTGCCAGCACGTGCAGACCGCCACAGACTTGTGTGTGTGCGTGCTGAGGGGGAGGGGGGGATGGTGGAAACTTAGTTTGGAAGTGGAAGACCAAATATGGAAAAGGAAACTGACACTGGGTGAGGGCACGCCACGGCCCAAGCGTTCAACCAGGTGCTTTACCATTATACACGGAAGACATGTAAAAGCCAGGTTCTCACACCACGGCTGAGTTCCTGACCTTCCAATATGGGCAGCTGGCTTAAATTCAGAGCATCTGTGACAGTCATTTTCTTCAGTACTAAGAAGTACGTAGGGAAGTTGAGACAGGAGTTTCTGGTACCAAGAAAATATTAATACTAAAGCACGCCCCCTAGTGGTAACAAAAATTACGAACATGCAAGATGCTGTACAGCCCATTAACAGTGAGGGAAAACTGAATTGTGCAGACTACAAGTATTTGAAGATGGCACGCAGGTATGTGGATTATAATTTACTCTTCAACTCTCTGTGGAGAGCGAAAAAAACAGAAAAGCATTCATTAATGGGCTCTGCCCAGATTACTAGGATCACTGGAGCCAGAGGCTGAAAATTTAGATCACGAAATAGTTTAAAAACAAAATAACTTAATGCAAATATATTAACCCAGAAATGTTCAAAAACATATTTAAACTAGTGCTTTTAAAATTTACCCTCTCAAGGTCGCTCACTGGCTAAATGTGGGCTAATCTGAGAATAAAATTGTTCCAAATGATTATAACACATTGACTAAATAAAAAACCCAGGAATCTATGGGAGGAGAGGGGCAGGAGAGAGGGGGAGAGGCGAGGGCGGGGGAGGAGAAAAGAGACAGAGGAAGAGGGGGAAGCAGGGCAAAGCTCTTGTTTGCAGAGCTCGAGGGAATACCCGCAGTAGAAAACCACCATTTTGCAATTCTCACATCATGATTTAGGCAAGAAGAGCCAATAGGTGCTAAAACAAACATAAGGATAAAGGTTATTGGGGAACAGGGTATACCCAGGATGCCCCAGTTTGACCCCATGGATTTCCTGTTAACTTCAGAGGGAAAACTGTCCCTTATAGCAAGTCACCATCTTAGCCAATGACCACACTCTGCCTCACTAACAGTGGGACACGGAACCCCATGGTCTCTGGACGAGATGCAACGTGATGCACACAGCACCTGAGAGTAAGCACGCCAGCCAAAACCAGCAACCTGATCTAACCAAACCTGGGCTTAACTTCCAGTTTACAGACAATACATAGACAAAGAAACAGTAAGACAAATCCAGAATGTTAGACAATTTACAAGACAACCAGCCCGGACTGTTCAAAAAGTCAAAGTCTTGTGAAAAAGGGAAAAAAGATGAGAAATGAGGAACGGTTCTTTACTAAAAGAGACTACAGAGACATAATAACTAAACACAGTGCCTGAATCTTGTCTGGATCATGATTTAAAAATGAATAAACACGTACATGTAAAGCTATTCTTGTGAGAATTGAGAAATTTGAATATTGATTGAATGTTAGATATTATGAAATCATTTTTTTTTGCTGGGTGTAATGATGTACCTATGGTAATGCAGAGAAATGTCCTTATTCTTAGAAGAGGTATGATTAAGTATTTAGGTCATGTTATCTGCGATATTCTTTCAAATCAATTTTAGAGTGTGAAACTGACAAGCAGCTTTATTTATTTATTTATTTTTTAACAGAGTCATTACAGTATTCTGACTGTAAACCTTACAGCTCACGTTGACCTAAGGTAAGATTAGGATGAACTCCTGAATCTTCTAGGCAGACACTGGACAAGTTCAGAACATCTTAAAACCAAATACCCAGCTTCACCTACTCTAAGAAGCCCATTTTAAAGTTAATATAAATGTTTCTAGAAACCCAAATATCAGATACTCAAAGTCTTGATATCAACTCCACGTAACGGGCAATGAGTGTACAAGGTGAAGGTACAGACACGGACCCCAGTGTTGACAACAAGACAATTTCCTCTGTGCTCGTGACTCGCTCTGTGACGCGCAGTGGGAAATGCTCACTGAGCGATCAGTGGCGGGTGCAAACAGTCCGAGAATCACTCAGCAATTTCCAAATAACTTGATTTTTTAAATTTGTAGTATAATTTTTTTTTTATCTGACAAAGCTTTTTAAGTTAAATAAAATCCCTGTCAGTGCCTTCATCTGACATCACTCAGCAATTTCCAAATAACTTAAGTTTTTAAATTTGTAGTATAATTTTTTTTTTAATCTGACAAAGCTTTTTAAGTTAAATAAAATCCCTGTCAGTGCCTTCATCTGACATGGGGTGCACATCGCCCCCTTTGATAACTCCCCTTGTGCTGACGGAGGTTAGGTGAGCTGTGGTCTCCATAAAGGGAATTCCTCTTGTATACGATCCTCTCCCAGCTTCTGATGAATTAACAATAATTAATATGAAACTTTTCCTAGTCTTTTCGGTACTTCTGAGATTTTTATACATCCAACATTTCTATTATTGGATTTACCAGAACACAATATCAACTTAGGTCAAACATGATGCTTTAGGTGAGACGCAAAAAGGTGCAGCATGATGGTTATGGGGAAGGCTCTCGGCCAAGCTGCCTGGCCGCATACTCTGTAAGTTAAAATTTAAACATCTCTATGTGCTTCAGTTTCCCTGTGTATCAAATGCGCACGATGATGACGATGATGATGGTAACTACAGTTCTCAAATGCAGCTAATGTACATTAGAAGGCTGCTGTCACAGAGCAGCACTACGTTAGCATTTTTATTAATAAAATGAACATTGTGAATGCCTTGACAGGCAGGCATGCGATAAATTCATCCCACTAAATGGAGGGACAAAGAAGAGGAGAGCCCTGGGCGAGCACCTGTCAGGGCTGGCAGTGATCCCAAACACCTACCAAGCACCTACCTGTTGTTGCCTCTTCCAGGTGCCCTCCGAGCCAGTGCTGTGAACTGCAGTTCCCAGAGTGGCCACTGGGGGCGTCTCTCGGGGGGAGCACAGCTAACTGGCTGCCAGTCTCAGTGCTCCGGTGGCTCCCCCAACAGTGCCAATCGGTGCCCTCCAGTTCAGGCAGGCAGTATGAGCAGGGCACAAGCTGACCCTCCTTGCCAGCAGGGAGCCAATGGCAGTGCCTGGGAAGCAGGACTTTGACTGGCAGAGGCAGTGACCAATCAAAACAGAGGTCGGCAACAGCCTGGAACGGGGTCCTGGCTGTGGTGGTGACTGAGGGGGAGACACAGGGGTGGTGGATGGGTAACTCGTGGTATGGCCGCACCAATGCATACCCACCCACGTTTAGCTGAGTACCAGCTCTGATGAGGTTAACAGCCATGGGACACCTGTCAACTCTGAATAGACTGACAGTCTGTGCCTGCAGAATCTGCGTGCTCAAACGTGTGCTTCAAGTACAGACAGTACCAGCTACTTACCTTGGGCGGCATATCTACAGGACCCGTCCTCCACCAGAACATTATAGAAAGGCTGATGATGGCCGTGAGGCAGGCTGTGGACGTTCATGTTTCGAATCCACTCGTGTCCCATCATGCAGGTGGGGTCCCAGCCATAGATGACACAGTTATAGCCATACCTAATTAACATTAAGAGCAGTGGCAGATCAGCTCCCTGGGGCCCTGTCATGGCAGCTATGAAATATAGAGACAGTGGCTTGGCTTCTCTGAAGCTTACATTCTTAGAGATACACCTGCTTTTACTCCATGCTAAATCAATTTTACTCCTGCCTCTCTTTATAAACCCCTCTTATTATCTATCTATCCATCCATCCATCCATCCATCCATCCATGGTAGGACAACTGAGGAAACACAAACTCTCACCAGATATTTGATGAGGTTAACGAACTGATTATTTTCTTAGATATGACAACAGAATGGTAAAGGCGTCTTTTTTACAAAGTGAGCCCTTACCTTTCAGTGTTACCTACCGAAATAGCTACAGAGGAAAATGACCTCTGGTATTTGCTCCAGGGAGGAGGGGGAGGGGGTGAAACAAACTGTATGATAACTGTTGAAGCTGGACATGGGAACATCATCTGGTTTGTAATACTCCTCTCTCTACTCTTACATATGCTTGAAATTTCCACAACAAAGTTAAAAAAAAAAAAAAAAGAATGTAATAAAAGAATGGAAAACACTAGCCAAAAACTGAGAAAAGGTATTTGCAACTTATCTGCACATAGAGACTAATACACAGAATAAAGAAACTGAAAATCAGTAAGACTAACAACTCAAATGAAAAGCAAAATACCTGAAGAGGCACTTAATCAAAGGAACCTGAATGGCTAGTAAATGCAGGGAAAGAACCTCAGTCTGGGTGGTAACCAGGGAAATGCAAATTAAAACCACAATGAAATGCCATTTGCCATTTAGCACATAAGTGCATTTTTAAAGGTCTGGCACTAACACAAGTTGGCGGGAATCAAACCTCTCAGGTCCTGGCCTGCTGGTGGGACGTAAATAGGTACAGCTGCTCTGGAGGCAGTTTCATTTTGCCTCGTCAATCGGCCATGTCTAAACCCCAGGACCCAGCAAGTCCCTACCACCCTCAGATCCAAGGAGAGCGAGACCACTGGAGAGAGTGAGGACAACAAGGAGAGGAGAGGACGAACGAGGCGGACAGGGCTTCCATCCCCCACGGAGAAGGGGCACTAAACACCGTAGAAGAGCTCCCCGTTAGGAAAGCAAGTTGCTTCTTAAAAAACAAAAAGGTTAAAGATATGGTTTGGCCTTCGGTCCTCGCTGCGATGGGCCTCGGTCGCTGCTGCATCGGGCCAGGTCCCCTCCAGGTGCACCCCCGCTGCTCCGAGAAGCAGGGCTCACGGTAACGTGTCCTCTGCAGCCGCGCGGGGGGCGGGCGCCGGGGCACTCACCTCTTATGCTTCATAATGAGCCCAATGGCATAGCAGACGTCTCTGTGCTTCTCGTGGGAGCGGAGCTTCACCTCCACGCCCACCTCTTCCTTCTTCCGCTCAATGTGCTCCAGCGTGTGCTGCACCAGATAGCCCACCGCCCCGTGCTGCCCGGGGTCTAGGGTTTGGATGTGCTGGAGGATGTCAAGCACCTTCAAGACAAGACAGAAAGACTAGGAGATAATATTTTCATTTAGGCCTTTTCTTTTTCCTGGCAAGGGATTTAGACCTACGTAACCTGACGAAGGGCAGCGAGGTGAGGCGGGCTGACGGCCCGAGTCTCCATTACCCACAGGCTCTCACCCCGTCGGCGCTCTGTACGCCCAGAGTCACTTCACGTGCTGGGGACTGGCCCCGGCATCCAAATGCAGCCAGCGTGAGCGGGAGGAACTCTTTGGAAACACGGGGACCGGGGTCCGCACAGGATGGGGACGCGAGGGCCTGTCGGACTAGGTGAACTCTAACAGCTTCCAACATTCTCGGTGAGTGGGGGGACTCAATTTCTTACATACAGACAGGAAACGTTTTCAACATGCCACTCATGAATTGAGAGGAAAAAGAAATGCGAAGCTGCTTCAATCGAGGTCAAGAGGCTGAGTGACAGACTGGCCTCAGTGCTGCAGGAGAGGGGAAGGGGTCACAGGGAGGGCACTGGAGTGATGGACGCAAATCAGCACAGTTCATTTATGATGCTATCTGTGAAGAACGAAGATGTGCGGGGCAGGGTTCTGAAATCCTCCTGGTCACTTCAGTGACTTTAACTCACAGTGGAATTCAGCGTTCAGGTGGACGGGGGAAACCCCGTCTCCCCGCAGTTTATGGGACTAGCTGGCAGAGCAGCACTGCCTGACCCCAAGGCTCTGCTCTTTCTACTGCACCCACTGCCTCTACGGAAAAATACAAGTTCAAGGAAGGCTAACACACGTGAACAATTAGCAAGCCCCGCTCGCTCACAGCTCAGCCGAGGGTCTGTGGCACGGGTCTCCTCCCACTTACGGATGCTGAGCAGACAGAGCAGCCGGGACTCTAGCCCCGGATCAGTCAAACTTGCTGTTTTTACCCTTGAATTAATTTATTCACTTATCAAATAATGATTAGTAACTGCCCTATTTCCTGATACACTGTGAGCCTATAAAAGTGTCGTGAAAACTACAGCTTTATGCCATGTAACATATTATTTCAAAACCCAATCTTGTCTTCCAGAATGAGATTTGCAGGATCTCAATATTTACTGAATACTTATTCTCTGCTGGTCACTGTGCCAAGCCTGTCACATTTTTTACTTCATTTAATCCTCCCAACTTGAAGGTCAGCCGTCCAGTCACTGCCAATTTCAAGAGGAATCAGACGCAAGCAGAGCCGCTCTCCAGGCCATCCTATATAACCGCATCAGGACATTGGATTTACATCAATAGCATGATTCCTATTTAACCTAAACACATGAGACCTGCAACAAATTTTTATACTCGACTTAAATCACTCAAATCTCCCCCTTGAAAGACTCGTACTAGCTGCAGCCGGAAAATCTGCTCATTCTGGACTTCATCACCCTTGACCCCCCCCTCAGCAATAGAAGGTCCTGCTCCTGTCTCAGCCTTACTCCACTCAAGCACAGTAGCCGTGGCAGGTATCTTCTTGCTTATTCGATTTTACCCTTTAACAGAAAACAATCAACTTATTCAAACAGTAGCACTATGCTTAGGAGCCCTTACCACCCTATTCACAGCAATATGTGCCCTCACCCAAAACGACATTAAAACAATTGTCGCATTCTCCACTTCCAGCCAATTAGGCCTAATAATGGTAACAGTTGGTATCAACCGACCCCATATAGCATTCTTGCACATGTTCACACATGCTTTTTTTAAGGCCATACTATTCATATGCTCCGGATCTATTATTCACAGCCTGAACAACGAACAAGATATTCGAAAAACAGGAGGCCTATTCAAAGCTATACCTTTCACCACAACAGCCCTTATTATTGGAAGTTTAGCACTGACAGGAATGCCTTTCCTCACCGGCTTCTATTCTAGAGACCCGATCATCGAAACTGCTAACGCGTCTTGTACCAACGCCTGAGCCCTGCGAATAACGCTAGTTGCCACCTCCCTCACAGCTGTCTATAGTGCTCACATTATCTTCTCCACACTACTAGGGCAACCTCAGGAATGCCTTTCCTCACTGGCTCCTAAAGGCCTGATCACCGAAGCTGCTAACACATCTCATACCACCGCCTGAGCCCTGCTAGTAACTCCAGTCGCCACCCCCCTCCCAGCCGTCCCAAGTGCTCGCATCCCCTTCTGCACACTGCTAGGACCCCCTCACTTCTCCCCCTTAACCTTGATCAATGAAAACAACCCACTCCTAATTAACTCCATCAAGCTTCCTACTAACTGTGTTCTCGCTGGATTTATTATCTCCAACAACATCCACCCAACAATGGTCCCCCTAATAACCACGCCCCCATACCTAAAATTAACTGCCTTTACAGTGACCATCCTGGGCTTTGTACTAGCACTTGAAATTAACCTTAACGCACGAGACTTAAAATTTATTTACCCCTCAAATACCCTCAAGTTTTCTAGGCTTTTAGGGTATATCCCCACTATCATGCACCGTTTACCTCCCTACCTAAACCTATCATAAGCCAAAAATCAGCATCCTCCCTCTTAGACTTAATCTGACTAGAAAATATTTTACCGAAAACCACATCCCTTATTCAGTTAAAGCCCTCCACACTAGTTAAGCAACTTGCCTGAGGTCATGGGGTTATGAAGATGTGCAGTGAGGATGCGGACCCAGGGGCTGACTCGCAACCCCAGGTCTCAGTCACCTTCACATCAAAGCAGGAAGAGGAGTATTTTAATTGACTGTTAGGAAAATTTTCAAACACATAAAAAATGGACAGAGTGGTATAACCCCAAGTAGCAGACCCAGCTTCAACCAGTACCAGCCAGGAGCCAATCCCATCCACTTGCCACCCCTGCAGTGGCCTTGTAATGTAGGGGACACTAACAACAGTCGTCCCTTGTAGCTAAAAGCATGTGATTTCACAGTAAGCTTCTTGCGTTCCCCTCTGCAGTTCCAACTAGTTACTGCTGACAACTTTTCTATAGACACAGCTTCCCCTTTGTTCCTGGCAGCCCCTTCCCACCAGATAAGTGAAAGAAACATAACGTGGAATCTTCAAAGCATAAAGGAAGTCTTGAACTCAGAGTATCAGAGGGGGAGATAAGGTTCAGGGATGATTACTCCCGTCCTTCCCTTGGTGTGTGGCTGACAGGGTGAAGGGAGAGGGCAGAAATGGAGAAGACACCATGAGATGTGCCCAGTGTGTTTCCAAAAGCCGTGCTGACCGTGGGGCACCATGACGTCTACAGCTAAATGCCTAGGCCTGGAATCCAGGAGCCCACAACCTCCAGAGTAGAGATCTTGGAACAGGGGTGTCTGTTGCACATGACTGGCAACTTGTTCTGTAAAGGGCCCGAAAGTAAATATTTTAGGCTTTGTGGGCTCTGACTCAACTACTCCCCTCTGCCGCTGTGGCTGAAAAGCAGCCAGAGACAGTCCGCAGACAAATGGACACGGCTGTGTGCTGACAAAACGTATTCACAAAGCCAGGCGGCTCTGGGCCCAGGGGCCAGAGTTTGCGGACCCTGCTCTGTCCTCTTAACTGCAGGTTTCCCCCGACATCTCTCTGAAGCTCTTGGCTCCAACCTCTGGACGTCCACTTCTGTGGGCTCTTCTACTTTTGGGACTTCAGCTACTAGATGCTGATGCCAAGAGCGCCCACCAAGCGTGGTACTCCATGGCTCCAGGTCATGCCAATCAAACTCAGCATATCCCAGACGGAACACTGTCTCCTACCCCGAAACAGGTCAGTTCCCCACGCACTTCAACTTTTAAAGTGGCCACCCTTATTGGAAAATTGGGATATTCTCTTCGAGCCTCCTTCCTCGTTCACAGCTAATGAATTTCTGTCATTTCTTAATCATTCATTCAAATAAAATGTTGTATCTACTGGGTGGCAGGAATTGTGTTGAGAGCAAGGGGAATAGCTACAGTAAAGAACAAGACATGGTCCCTGACCTTTAAGAGCACAGTCTCGTGCAGAAGGATGGTTAAGCAGCTGCGAGACACTCCGCACAAGCTTTGTGGAAGGGCGAGCTCAGGGCCGTCACGGTGCAGAGGGGCAGGGAGGGGTTTCAGAGGCAGGAGATCAGAGATTCGGGAGCCGCTGACCTACAGACGGTAACTGAGGTAAGGAGACCTGGTGAGATCACTGAGGGGAACTGTGCACAGTAGAAAGAAGTCTAGAAACTGCCCCACAGTGTAGAGCCTTAAAGGGAGAGACAGAGGACAGCAACTAGCGAGAGCCTGGGAAGAGGGGACCAGAATCAAAGGAACAGAGAGTGTTTTGAGCGGGGGGATGACTTCCAAGTGATCAAGAAAGATAAGGAAAGACAAGTGTCCACTGGATTTGGCAACAAAGAGAAAGGTTTAGCAAGAAAGCGTCATGGGCTTCCAGTTCACGTGGGGGAGGGGTGGGAATGGAGCCCCATGCTCTGCGCAGTGCGGGGGAGGCGAGGGGGAGGCCATCACAAGGATCCTGACCAGGCTGGGAGCAGAGAGGTAAGGTGGAGCCACGGGCAAAGCCAGAGGCTGTCGTCGGAGGCTTCTCCTTCTCTTTTTTCAAAGATGAGGGAGACCTGAGTATGTTTAATGCTGACAGCAGAAGCAGAAACAGGGAGCGAATGTGGAAAATGGAGGGACGGGATAACTACGGATCGGAACAAGGATGTAGGTTTAGCAGCAGGAGAAAATGCCCTTCCGTTGGCTTCTTCAGAAACAATCTCGCCTTGGCCCTGGTCCACAGGGGTGAAGCGTGTGGGTGGGCTGTGAATCTGAACGCCTGATGCCATCAACTTCTGTGCAGGAGACCCTGGCAAACTACTTAACTTTTCTCGGTGCCTCGGTTTCATTGTTTGTAAAAGGGCAAAAAGCAAAACAAAACAAAAGTAGCCACCCCAAAGGGCTGGCAGAAGGTACTGGAGGTGTGCAGCACTGAGCTCTCCCAGCCGTCCCCACCACGGGAGGAACCTACTTCCCTGTGCTCTGAAATCGCTCCCCGGCCTTCTAGGGCCACCTCAAGCCCTTTCCCCGGAAAGGACCCTTTTCTAACTGCTTCCGCAGCCCCCGGGGCCTTCCTCACTTCGGGCCCAGCTCTCCTCCGCTGTCAAGGGGTCCCCCCTGCAGTTATAGCACAGTTCATGGAGGCGAGACAGTTGCCACACATGGCGAAGGAGCCACTTTCCCTTCCTGAGCTTAGACGCAGGGAGCGTCTAGGTGCCCGACCCCAGCAGCCCATGAATGGTCATCATGGGGAAAAATGTTCTGCGTGTGACAATTCTGGAACTTGTTCCAGTGACATCTGCTTGGAAGGAAGGCAATCCTGACCATCTGAGGAGGATACCAAGGAAATTCCCCCAGAGGCAGCACAGGAGCCCTAAACTGAGCCTGTCATCAAAGGGAAGGATGGCAGGGCTTCTACAGACGTTCCTCCCAAAGGCGATGTCAACCCTACTCCTTCTAAGGCTGATGTGTAATTTAAGTACAGAATCTACTTATGAGGAACCGTGCATTTTACAAATTATCATGAAATTCCTGAACTAATGTAGGGTAAAAAGTGAAAGGAAATTAGTTACGTATATCCTGGTATCAAAAATAAGTCAAGTAAAAAATAAAAGTAAACTATTCAATTCTGGACAAGGTCGTGGGAAGCAGGTGGTGACCTTGGTAGACAGCCTAGTGTTCCAGTAACTCTTCTATCGCATCACATGGGTGTCCTGGGAGGACAGCCGCTGCCTGGGCTGTAGATGACATCTGAAGACAGGGGCTCAGGGATTTTCCTACTGACGCATCCTTTCCTAGAACTACGGTAGATCTCTGACACTGTGAATCAATGAGGCAATGTAAATCTAAGCAACGGTGAGTCATTGAGGTTATTTACTTTCTCAAGGAAGATTTTACCACTCTCTAGTGACAGGGCTGATGATTTTATGGTGATGTTCCTGTGAGAGCTTAGAATTCAAGTCTCTCACCGGGCTGTCTAAACAAAGTGGACTATTAACATATTCCCATGGCCAAGCAAGGGCATGATGGGGGCGGGCAGCTGCTCCTGCACCGTGCTGCATGGCTGGAAGCATACATGTGCCGCACCTGCAGCTCTTGAGGAGTGGTGCTGACCCCAAACATGGTGGCCTCTGACAGGGCTTCCTGCTGGCCAAAGGGGGTGTCACAAACCTGAGAGAGCCAAGTGGAACAGTAAAACCCAACAGTTTCCAAAGGCATAAGCAGTCCTAAAAGCATCCAGCAGCTGGACCTGAACACATCTAAGATCTCACTTTCCTATGCCATGCAGGGCTATTTACATATGGTCAATTTAGTTGCTAACAGCACAGCTGGAGGATGAATATGGAAACTTCTGCTTCCCCTTGAGAAGGGTGGCTTGGGGAAAATACATCTTTGGGGCACCAGTGGGTGAGAGATAGGGCCGAGGCCTTGTGGTTCTGGGAGTTTAAGGCACTGATCACAGAGAGAATGGGCAATTCCTGGCAGGATAACTAATTTTTAGTAGAATAAAAGGAGACAAAAAGTTAAATCGATGGGTCAACACCAGGAGACTGTGAATAAATCTGTGTTTATCCTCCAGGTTAATACAAGGATAAACTTGTAAGCGCTGCCTTTCAGCTAGGAGTTCCCTCTCTAAGGCAGGTGCAAAGCATCAAAGTAAAATAATTACCTTCTCTGGCCAGATGCCCAGGTGGAAGTAGAGCCTGGCTTGGAGGAGGAGGAGCTGCACCTGGTCCGGGTACATCGCCAGGTACAGATCCAGGGAGTCCCTCAGGAGCTGGTACGACTGGTCGATGCCTTCCCTGTGGGGAAAGAAATCTGTGTTTTATCCTGTTTGCTTCCGAGCTAAGACCCTCTTTTTCAAGGCCCAGATCTTAAAAGTAATGGACACAAATCCCACACGTTCTCTGATTCTGATACTTCCTCTCTTCAGCAAAGTTACAACACTCTTAACAAAAAAAGATACACAGGAAATAGAAATTTCGTACTCCACTAAGTTAAAATTGTAACCGTTTTCCTTTCAGAGTCACCTTGATAACACTGTACATAAATTAAAAATGGACTCTGAATAGGTGGAGGACTATTAGGTCAGTGAAACTCTTCTGGATGACACTACAGTGGTGGGTACACGTCATTACATGCTTGTCAAAATCCACAGAATGTACACCATCAACAGCAAACCCAATGTAAACTATGGACTTGGAGTGATAATGACAGTGCCAAGGTAGGTTCATCAACTGTAACAAACACCCTGCTCCCGGGAGGGGGGTTGTTGAAATGAGGGAGGCTGTGTGTGTCCAGAGGCAGGGAGTAAACGGGAACTCTCTGTACTTGCTGCTCAGTTTTGCTGTGAACCTAAAACTGTTCTTAAAAAAATAAAGTTTATTTAAAAAAAAATTCTGCCATTAGGCAGAAAACTAATACTCCAATCTATAAATTTCTATTTTCCCTGTAAGACAATTTTCCTTGGACTCAGAAGCAAGATTCTTTCATATTTTTGTTTGTCCTCTTACCTAAGTGATAGAAAGGTATAAATTAAAAGACAGCAAAGCACTAGGAGGTGAAAAATCATTGTTGCCAGTCTAAAATATTCTTGTTACTGGAGAATGCTTTCAGCATTTATAAAAGAGAACTCGCCCAAGTCCACTGCAAAGATCTCAAAGAAAAGTCACTCAGCACATCCTAAGTCTGGATAGCATTACATCATGGGAACCAGTTTTTTCCCATGGTGGGTAGATAGCTGCAGCTGTCCCAGCTGTGCCACAAAGCATCCGCTGCTTCTCTGTATCACAGGTAGTCTCATTAAATTAAATTCTCTGTAAGGTAATTTGCACCTCCAAAGACGCACACGCCGCGGAAGTACTGGAAAACCAAGAAAACCTTACCGCTTTCCCAGGCTTAAAAGGTTTCCCACCATTCGCTGTAACACCTTCTTTACATTCACCACCCCATACAGCGCTGCAGTCACATGCTGGCCGATCAGGTATTCACATTCTTTCACTGTCAGCTGCTTGCCTTTCCCAAAAGCATCTATGTAGATGTAGTCAAAGATGTCCAGGGTTGCCCTATCCAAAGAGCACACGCAGTGAGTCGTATCTCAGATTAGAGCTGAACAAGTCAATATTTAAAACCCCGTAATAAGTAGCTCAAATCAGAGAATGAATGTTAACACAGTGGCATTTCTGCTGAAAATATCAAGGCCTTGCCCAAAGTCTGAAATCTGACCTCTATACACGCTCTGCTGTATTAAGATTGCAGTACACTGATACTTGAGAAATAGCGCTGGTTTATGCCATTTAATATAGTTTTTTAGAGAGATTAACTCTAAAACTCACTGCCAGGCCTATCTATCAGAAGTCTGGTTGAGAGAAATATTTCTGGAATGCCTGAGCCAGTCTATTAATTTCACAGAGTAGCAGCAGTTAACGTCTGCGGATCCCGGGCCCCTTGAGGCTGTGATGACAGTTATGGGGCCTGGGGCCACAAGGATTCTGGCCTCAGCTCTGCAGATGCGCTCGGGAGGCTCAGGCTGGGACCCTGCTCCAGACCCCAGAGAGCTGTGTCCCTGGCCTCCACCTCCCACTCCTCCCATGGAACCGCCCTCCACGACCCGAGCTCTCGCACATGGGGGTGGCCCATGCCGAGCCGGGCCGGTAGGCGGTCACGTAAGCAGGTTCTCACCTTAGGACCTCTAACGATACTGCATTCACCCTACGAGGACTCCTGAGGGATTGAGGTGGGACTTTGTTTCAGGGATAGCTGTGTTTTTTTTCTTTGAGCAACTGTTTCACTTTGATAGAGACTTTCTCTTCAGCAGCTAAAAAGCCCAGTCAGATTTCTTCTTTGAGTCGTATTAATAGCCTGCCTTTAGCAAGACATATATAATTGTTCCAGAAATAAGGAATGCTCTTCAACCCTTTTTTTGGGTCTAGGAGAACCACACAAATGCACACAAGTTTATAGGCAAAAATTCTAAATAAAATATGAGCAAATCAAACACAGCAATGTATTATAAAAATCCATATGAGTAAGTTAGATGTTCCTTAAGAATGAAAGGAGGATTGAATGCTAAAAAATTTTACCACATGCAGACTGAAAGAGAAAAACCACATCCTATCTGTAGACACAGAAAAGAAATTCTGGGGGAAAAAATCCTAGTTATTAATAAAACTCTTAGCAAATTACGACTTTATTACTTTTTTTTCCTTTTTTTTTTTAACCACACCATGCGGCATGCAGGCTCTTAGTTCCCCGACCAGGGATGGAACCCGTGCCCCCTGCAGTGGAAGCGTGGAGTCCTAACCACTGGACCGCCAGGGAAGTCCCAAATTACAACTTTAGAAGGCAGCTTTGATCATCTCAATGAAAGGTACTGCTCCCAAACATCACGCTTGAGATGAAATTTTAAAGTCATACCCAAGGCAGAGTGCCTGCTATCACTGTTTCTATTCACTGTTTACAAGAGGACCTAGCCAGCAGAATAAGTAAAAGAGACACAAACATACAACAGCTGGGGAAAAAAAGAAGAAATAAAACTGTCGCAATTCAGACAATATGACGGTCCACATAGAAAAGTTGAAAGACCTAGCAAATTATTAGCACTAATAATTGATCCAGCAGAGGTGCTGATAATCAGACCCAGATCTAAGTCATCAACCATGCCCCTGTACACCACCAGTACACAGACAGCGTAATTTAAACATTACCATTTACAATAGCAACAAAAAGTTAAGGTACCCAGGAATACATCTAGCAAGATATCAAAGAGCTGGATGTAGAAAACAATAAAATCTTTTTAAGGACACTAAAGATGACTTAAACGTGGAAGGAGATGTGTTTACAGACAGACAGACTGAGCAGGGAAACGCAAGCAGGCCACACTCCTCACGTGAATCCACGCATCCAGAGGAGCTCTGGGCCCAGCTACCATACCAGAGCTTCGAGGTGCCTGACAAATGGATTCTAAAGCTGCACGTGGACACCAGGCTAAGAGGAGCCAGGGCAATTCTAAAGGACTCCGTGGGGGCCTCGCCCTACTAGTCATTAGGACTAACGATAAAGCCACGGTCAACGCGACACTATGGTCTTGGTGCAGACACAGAGACCACAGGCCCGAGGAGCAGTCCAGTCAGGACGCAAAGGGCCTGCAGCCCAGCAGCTGTGCGCTCTCCCGCCACCCTCCCGGCCTCTCCCCAGCGGGCCAGCCCTTTATGGGTCTCAGTGTTTGTGTCTGCCAGGTGCTTGGGGTGCTAATAAACCACTTCATTGTTCATCTGCATTGTGGTGTATGCTCACTGTAGCCTAAAGAAGGAAAAACAATCCTGTTACCACACACAAATGTGCCCAGCAATAGGTCACTGTGGTAAGTAACATGGTAAATGGTGTTTTAAATGCTTTATATCATGCAGAAATCCTTGGTGGACCATTATATAAGCATTTAAGAATATTTTAGAGATATTTGGGGAAATTGGTTGGGTTTTTCAGGGAGAGGGAATGAGCTGAAAAAGCACTTTTCTCATTTAAAATAATGGAAAATGGGTGCCTGCTATCCAAAAGAGAAACCATCCAATACACTTTAAGGAACAGATTATATCTGGGAAACAAGGGAAGCCTGTACTCGCTATTCAAGGAAACATACACATGTAATGAAATATTAAAATTTGCATGGAAATAACAAATACTTTCAAACTAACCTCTCCTCTGGAGAGAAGAGGAGGGAAAGGGATAAGGAAGAATACCGTGGAGCCGCCAACTTACAGACAAGGTTTATTTCCTAAACCCGGAGGTGGAAATATAGAGACCAGCATGAGAAATTCCACCAGGTGTGTAAAGCACTGGGTTCTCTCATTTAACCCTCCAAACCACTTTATGAAAAACATTAGCCCCATTTTACACAGGAAGAAACTGAGGCTCAGAGGAAACCGAGGTCTAAATTCAAACTTCAAAGCTCAGCTACTTTCTATCATTCCACTCATCACTTCACCAAACAGTACCACAGCCAGTCATTAAGAAGTAATTTGAAGTAACAGGATGTAATTAAATAACTATCTTTCTTTTCCCTCTAGATGGCACTTTTAAAGAGACCCGTCTCTCTAGACTATAGCTGAAAAGGAGCTTTATGTCCAATAGGACACCAGGTCTCAAACAAGAGAACAAAACAGAACTCATTAACCTGGTCTGCAAAATGCACATCAGGTCACCAACCTTGCCTAAAAGGAGTGCCACTGCTGAGAACTTGAATATTTGCTTTTGCACATGGATGAAGAACTTAGGCCCAGTTCCCTCTCCCCTGCTTCTCCCTCCCTCCTTCCCTCTGTTCTGGGGGGAGATTTTACGGAAGACTGGGAAGTAACAGTTTCTTTAAGAACTCTTTGTACTGATTTGCTTCGGAACAAAGGGACTCTGAGATTCACATAAGATCCTGAACTCTTAGTCCTGTTCTTTAAAATTAAATGTTTTCTCTGAGATAACTGGAGATTCACATGCAGTTCTGAGAAATAAGACAAAGATCCAGAGTGCACTTCTCCCACGAGCAGATTACGGACGTGGATACAGTCAAGAGCAAACCAGTTCCATCACCACCCTAGGCCCCCTTTTAACCTCTGTTGTTACATCTCCTCTCAGCACAGTGGAAATGAATCCTCAGGGCAATCACGATGTGTCACGGATGGCTCACCCTTCTGCACCTTGGCACCACCTTAATAAGAAGTGACTGGGGAAGTTGACAGGCTCCAGTGGGACCCCCAACTGCCGGGCAATCGTCAGGTAGAGAAGAGACATGCTGATTGGGATTCCAGTTCTGCGGATTAAAACCTAGCAGAGAAAAGAAGGCTTTAGCTTCACAGAGATGAACCACACCTTCTCACCCCTTCCCCACACCTTCTCAGTGGTCACCTACTGTGCATCAGGTGAGAGGACAGGTTTTCAGGCTTAAGTGGATGAATATTTCATTTACTTAGATCAGGGCCCTCGGACTACAGTCCATGGGCCAAATCGGGCCCACCAACTGTTTTTGGATGGCTTGCATAAGAAGAGTTTTAATGTTTCTTAATGTTTAAAAAGGTCAAAAGAATACTATTTCGTGAAACATGAAAACTATATGAAATTCACATGTCCATGTCCACATACAACGTTTTACTGGAACACAGCCACATGCCTTTGTTTCTGTATGGTTTGTGCCTTCTTTCGCTCGACCACGGCAGAACCGAGTGGTCAGGACAGAGGGCGCGTGGCCTGCAGAGCCAAGGAGAATCACCGTCTGGCCCTTCACAGAAGAAGTGCAGACCTGTGATTTAGGCCCTCCTGCTTCTAGGGAGAACGTAAGGCCACTTCAAATAACGTGTGTTAAGACATGACAAAAGAAAATACAAGTCTCACAGAGAGCAACAGAACAGATACGAAAACGGAGACAAGTAGGGAGCAAATAAAAAACAAGCATCAGTGACGTAGCTGGTCACGTATTTCCTCCAGTCTCCCTGGAAGGCAGTGCAAAAAGGAAGACCTGGTTAGTTTCATAGTTTAGTGTTCACAAGATGCCAACTGACCACACTGAGTCAGAGAAGTCCTATTTCTAGTCAGGAATTTACCTCAAGGGTTTTCAGAGGACGCTCTGTGATGAAGTAGGTAAAAGCCCCAGCAATATCCTCACAGTAGAGGCAAAAATGACTTCCACTGGGCATTGAGAGATGAACAAAATCTATTACTTGCCCTCAATAACTGTACAGTTTATCAGAGATAAGCTTAATATATATATATATATATAATTATATTTTCTATTATACACACATTTACCTGGTGCATATATAAGTTTAGGGCATTATAGTAATCCATTCGGTTCCCCTTGAATTTCAGTTGGTCATAAAGGACGTAGTTCATGGCATCCAGCACCTGGCTCTGGAGTTCTATTTCCATTATCATGGAGGATTCACCTGAAATACAGAGACCTACTCTGAGGACACAAGCACAAATAACGTTGTGACCAGTGTCCCAAATAACCTTTAACATGCAGACACTGGCAATGTCCTAAGAATACACATCAGGTGTTACCAACCCAGGGTGGAAAAGAGAATACGTATTTGAGGTCTTTTACATCATCCAGGTGAACCTGTGGTTGTATCATCAGTCGATTTTTTGGGACATAATGGGAATGCGCTGCAGAATTCCCCAAATTAATCAATTACTCTATGTTTTCTTTTGCAAATACAGCTGGATCCAAAGCAATTCCACACCTGCCTTGAAGGCCAAGCTGGGGTGGCGACTATTTATGCCCCGGAGGGTTTTGCAAACAAGCTCCACGATGCTGTCAATCTGGGCCTGAATGTCTCTGAGGCTGATGTCGGAGAGAGGATTGCAGTACTGGTCAATATACACTGCACCTGAAATGAACAAGAATTACGGAATAAATTCTTACTTCCACCTTTTCTCATTAGTGGTCATTCACCCCAGACTCCTGGGGCCACAGCTCTTTACACCACTCCTCCAGATGTGGTTCCTATCTCAGATGTCAGTTCTGGCCGCTGCTAATACACTGAGAAGGAGCAACATTCTTACAACAAAGATTACATTTCATTATTATTTTTTTAATATACCAAAACTCTCTCAGAGGTCACGGAGTCAAAAGAACTGTGTGCTACATGCCACATCTCCACAGTCTACTAGGAAGAGAAATAAACACCATAAAGGAGATCTTTTCAAGCTACTTCTCTCTCCCTAATTTTCTTATAGTTCAAAATCCAACAACTCTGAAAACTTATAAGACAGTTCAGTGAGACTTAAAAAAAAAAAAATAGTTGAAAGCCCTCAATGTCAGATATACCATTTCAACAAATTATTCCTCTGAAAGGTGAGCCAGTAAATAGACTTTGGAGATAACTGGACTTTGAAATGAAAGAGTTACACTCAGGAAACCCACAGCTAATAAGTTGTACAGAGCACACCAGAGATACTGTCTCTCGAAAATCACTACTCTTCACCACCTTAGGTTACTTTTTAACCCGATACCCAGTGGGCTAACCTGATCATCTGCTATAGGATGTTTTCACTCGGGAAGCTGTAGTCACTTTAAATTCAAGGTCTCAAACCAGCTCAGGACCTGGATCCCCTACTTACACCCCAGTGGGTATCAAGAGACCTGGACATCAGCCCCAGTTCTGCCACTAGCCAGGGAATGGCTCCTGGGCCTCCTCTGGACTCAGTTCCCCCACCTGTTGGCTGAAGGGATTTATGCTGCATAGCTCCGCAGCCTGTTCTATCCGACTGCTGCTTCTTAGACTTCGTCAACGGCATCAGATGAGTCTAGTTGGTCACCAAGGGTCAAAACCTTGGAGCCAATTTCTATTCACTCAACTAGTTAAAAACCTTCAACAGCTACCCAATGTCCACAGCACTGATGTGAATGAGCTGCTGAAAATTATATTACTTAATATTTGAAAGATGAAAGAGAAGTAATTGTTTTCATAAATAAAAGCTTGTCAAGTTATTCCTGACTGTGGAATAAACAGAAGATGCCTCTTGACTCCGGGTGCATATGTGAAGACTGCAGGGTGGTGAGGGTATTTTATTTCAATGAACTGAAGCAGGTACTTCATGTCCTTCTGGATGGTATAATCAACAAGATCAATCAATAAGAATCTGCACTACACACTGGAGTATGTCCTGATCATAACATAAGGACAAGGAACACAAGAAACACAGTGACTATTAAACAAACAACCTGCACACACAGGAAACAGAAAGGATGGATAGGGTTTACTAGCCATTGCTACTGTAGGTCTGAGGCAGTAAAATCTGCAAGTGTTGCAGTTATCAGGGAAACTTAATGCAAGGGAAACCTGAAATGAATTTGGAGGGTGAGTAGGATTTAGGAGGATTCCCTCCTTAGGAGGGAATCCTAAGGAAAACGGATACCACGAATGAGGAAGTGAAGCCAGGTGTATGTGTATGGCGCCAGTGAGGATAGTGGCCTGGCTGGAGCAAATGGGACATTTTAGAGAGTGATGGGGAAAGACCTGACTGAATTATGGAGGGCACTAAAAGCAGGCAGAGATTTAATTTCAAAAAGGAAATCAGCTGGCCACGTCGCAGGCTCACATGGAGTGCTGAAAAGGCTAGGTTTCAGACTAGGCTGGCACTGTACGCTGGCTGACCTGAGAGCAGGAGGGGGTGATGCCCATGAAAGTAAGTATTACTTAGAAAGCTGCTGCTGGGAGAGGTGGCAACAGCCTGTGTGAGACCAAGAACAGAACGGAGACACGACTATGAGAAACGCTGGAAAGGAAAAAGAATCAATGAATTGGGTAAGTCGCTGGGAGTAGGGAATGAAAGTGAAGGAAGAGTCATATCTGTAGTTCATAACCATAATTTGTGGGAGTGTTTGTGTAATATGCTAGGAATTTAAAATAGTTTTTAAAAAATGAAGTCACATTTTGTTCTTGCTCAACTCAGTAGGAACAGAAAGTTCTTCCCTTCATCTTGCCTGTCCACTGGACTTCTTTCCACTCAGTTCTCATTACGGACAACGAGACTCACTGACGTGCAAGAACATTTTGTCCTCATTAAACTCCAACCAGAGAGGTTAAGGGATTTGCTCGAGGTCACATGGAGACAAAACTGGACACATTTATTTCTGATTTGAAATGAGGCTTCAAAGCTTAGAGAGACAGGGAATTAACCTCATTAGCTAAAACGTCAGCCTCATGCTTTGAACCGATGACGCATCTTTAAATTTATTTATTTATTTATTTATTTATGGCCGCGTTGGGTCTTTGTTGCTGCGCACAGGCTTTCTCTAGTTGCGGCGAGTGGGGACTACCCTTCGTTGCGGTGCGCAGGCTTCTCATTGTGGTGGCTTCCCTTGTTGCAGAGCACGGGCTGTAGGCGCGTGGGCTTCAGTAGTGTGGCTCACGGGCTCTAGAGCGCAGGCTCAGTAGGTGTGGTGCACGGGCTTAGCTGCTCCGCAGCATGTGGGATCTTCCCGGACCAGGGCTCAAACCCGTGTCTCCTGCACTGGCAGGCGGATTCTTAACCACTATGCCACCAGGGAAGCCTGATGGTGCATCTTTATAAACACTGTCTCTTTAGCTGACAGCTAAAGATTTTGACCAGATCTTAGCTCTGAATTTAATCGTTCTGCCTACCTAACTGATCAGACCATACAACCCAACCTCCAGAAGCCCATGTAGCACAGTTTACTTTTCCACTGCTTTTCCATCAGGGCCACTTTCACTGCTGCTCTTAAGGACAACTCAGCTGCCTATCAAAACATCAATGCTGATGTCTCACCTTCAAGATATGATTCATAGTCATCAGGCTGCTGAAGAAAAGCCTTAAGATTATTTAAAATTTTCTGTTGTCGCAGGTAATAAAGAATTTTTTTGGCGTAGTATTTCCAGGTCAAAGCTTTTCTAAAGGAAAAAACAAATAAACAAACAAACAAGCAATGAGTCAATAAGAATTAAGATATTAAAATTCTCAATTATCCTTTTGTTTACTTCACACTAATCATACCACGTTAAGAGTCAACTTAACAAGAAAAGTATAATTGGCTCACAAGCATATAGTACTTATCATGGAAGCAGACAGCACAATTTAGGGTTTGGCATTTGTAATTTAACACTAAATTAGCCGTGCTGAAATTCAAGAAACAGTTATCCATTTGGCTTCAGATTTACTAACAGAAAATGAAAGAGAAACCTGAAAAGTCAGGGGAGCTGGGTGAGTCTCAGGAGACAGGAGAAAGGCATTTGGAAGCTTTCTGGCCGCTCAGCCCCTGCCAGGGGTAACTCAGACCTTGGGCTGCTGCCTTTCTCCTTCTACACTCACTGCCATCTCATCCGGTCTCAAGGTTTCAGACACCATCCATACTGACACCCCCCAATTTATTCTCCAGAACAGGCTTTTCCCCTAAACTCCACACCTGTATATCCAACTGCTACAACCACATCCCACTTCAGTATCTGATGAGACCTTAACTTTCTTCCCCTCCTAGAGTCATGCCCATCTCAGATAAAGGCAACTCCACCATCCAGTTAGGACACCCTCGGAGCCATCCTTGACTCCTTGCTTTCTCTCACAGCCATATTCAATCCATCCACCTATGCTCTTAGTCCTATCGTCAAAATATATCAGAAATGTGAGCACGTCCAACCCATCTAAACCACCGTCCTCTTTTGTCTGTATCATAGCAGCTTCCTGCTTTGATCCTTGCCCCTCAGTCTACATTCGGCATGGCAGCCAGAGGGCGCCAGGTGACATGTTAAGTCATAGCACAAAAATCCTCTGCCCCAAATTCTCCAATGGTTTTCCACCTCGATCGAAGTATATAAAAGCCCAAGTCCTAATGATGACCTAAAAGGTCCTTTAAACTCTCGCCCCGTTACCTGTCTGCCCTCAGTTCCTGTATTACCCTCCCCACCCAGCCCAGCCGCCAGCAATGCTGGTTTCCCGGCCATTCCTTCCTCACACCTGGCTGGAGTTCACCTTAGGCCTTAGCACTCAATTCCTCCTGACTAGAACATTCCTTCCCTGGGGATCTGCAATCTGTGCCCTCATCTCCTTGCAGGTTTTGACTGAAATGTCGCTTTGAGTAAGGCTTTCTCCCACCATTCTATTTAAAATTGTACCCCCCCCCCCACATCGTTCCCTCACCCTCTCCCCTGGTTAATATTGCTCTATAGCACTTCTCATTTTCTAATATAATTAATATCTTAACTTTGTTAAGCCTCTCTCTTCTCCACTAGAGTGTGAGCTCCATGAAGGCAAGGTTTTGTTTTTTAAGTGTTGCTCACTGCTGTATCCTCAGCTCCTAGAATGGTGTCTGACACACAGCAGGTGCTCAATAAATACTTGCTGAATGACTGAAACTCTTCATCAGATCTCCCAAATATGCACAGGGATTATGGGAAGTAGGAGGGAGACAATCAATGATTAACTTATTGGCCCGGCTTCATGAATAAAGGACTCCCCAGTTTTCAGGGAGTAAGTGAAAATGAGCAGAGCTGGGTTTTACTAGCTTTTGAACCTTTGAGTTGTGAAGTATACCAATCTAGAAAATCACATGAAACGAATAGCCTAATGAATTATTATAAGGGAAACACCCTTGTATCCACCACTTAGGCCAAGAAACAGAACTTTGCAGAAACCCCAGAAGCTCCCCATGGGCCCTCTCCTCCCCACCGTGACAATGATCACAATCCACACCTCAATGGTCATCACTACCTTGCTTTTCTCTAGAGTTTTTGCAAATGTGTATCCCTAAACACTCCAGACTAGTCTGTTTACGTGCTTTTAAGTCTCTTAATTCACAGGATCCCCCTTCATCTTTTTTCCCCTTGTATTTTATTTGTTGAAGAAACCTGGTTGTTTGACCTGTACTTTCCCATAGTCTGGAATTTGTTGACTGCATCCACATGGTGTAGCATAACATGTTCTTCTGTCTTCTAAATTCCTGTAAATTGGACGTAGAGGCTTGATCAGATTCAGATTCCATTTACTTGGCAAGATGACTTCATAGGCGGTAGTGAGTTCCTTAAGGAGGCAATCATGCCTTGGTTGTCTCTTTCTGTGATGTCAGCAGCCATTGCTACTCAAAGGCCCAGGTCTGTTAATTCATTAGAGGCCATAAAGTGGTGATGTTCTAATGCAGCCATCCCTTTTAATTAGTAGCTGGAATACTTCTATAAAGAATAATTTCCCCTCATCTACTATTTGGTCCCCCGGTGGCATAGTATGTAGGAAAAGGCAGGATAAATGTTCACTTCTTTCCCTTTATCGTTTTCCAAAATAATAATTTGGGTTGTTGTTATCCTCCAAAGGTGACCAATTAGTTGTTGTTAAGTATTATTATGAACTCTTGGAGCTAAACATATTTGCTGTATTTCCACCCATTCTAGTCACTGTCCACACTGACGCTCAAATCGCTACATCTCTGGCCAAAGGAAGCCTCTTCACATTGGCCCCTGAACACTCCTGACATGAAATATTGTTACTTTTCTCACTACCTGGTTCTAGGCTTCCCAGATGCTTCCAGGGTCATCTTTTACATTTCCTGCTCTGGACCTAGAACCAGGCGTTTCTCCAAAAACCCTGGCTGCTTTTGATGGGGAGCAGTACGAAGACCACAATCTGAGCGCTAGGGATGATCATTTCTACTAGGTTGGTTATTGTTTCTAGACCTTTTCAGTGGGCAGATACGAAGTCTAGTGTGTAAGTGTGTGTACACACACACACACACATACACCTACATGTATTTAAACATAAAATATCTCATGAATTCATACTGACACATCTAATTCAAATTCAGAACTATACAGTTTTTACCTTCTTCTATTTCGTATCTGTATCTTTTTTCCTCCAGGAGAATCCTGCTTCTTCAGGATACCAGTGATGAATTAGAATACCACATAATCACTCATTTGCTTTATTCTACCTCGCCCTCTTTTATAAACACACACACACACACACAAACACACACACCAGCCCCAGAATAACAAGACCAATATTCTTATCACCTTGATGATTCCTGAAAATACCTAAATATTTTGTTCACAATCTCCCCCGTCCTCTGCTCATTTCTTCTGGACAGCTGTGTTGTATCTACACTGTCAGGGCTTACAGCCATCACATACAATACTCTCTCCCCTATCACCTGTCACTTGGATTTAATTCTGCAAGTAAATATGTATTTAATGTTCACCACTAGTTCTTGTATCAGGGTCTCTTTAGTTATTTTGGTTGTCTGAAGCTCATTTTCTAGCATATTTTTCAGGTAGGGCTAAGAAGTCCCTGAGTTCTTTCAAGTGGATGAGTTTTTCCACAGCCCTTACACTTGGAAGTCAGTTTGGCTGGATATAAAAATACTTGGCTGACATTTTCCACCCTTGGGTATCTTAAATGTGTTACTCTTTTTTTTCTCTGGCAGAGAATACTGCTGTTGAAAAGTTTAATGATATTCTGATTTGTTCTCCCTTATAAGTGGCTTTGTCTTTTTTGCTTGGATCCTCAAAGGGCTTTTCTGTCTTTAAAATCTAGTGGTTTTACTGAAATATGTCTCAGTGCTGGTCATTCTGGGTCAATATTCCCAGATATAGTGTATGCCCTTTTAATATGTTGCTTCAAATCTTTATTTGTAGGATGCACTCTTCTTTTAAGACCACACAGAACACCATAAATGTAAACTGTTTTTAAATACCCGGGGACTGGTGCCTTAGCACCAACTACCCTTCTTCCTTCCTATGCTTTCCATATCCAAACAACAAGCATGTGCCAGGAATGAATACAAAGAGGGTCCTGCATGAAAACCGTCATCCCCAAATACTTACAAACATGAGAGCATTCCTTATTATTAAAAAACAACCCCGTTTTAGGTTCAAAATACTTGTCAGGCCAAAGGGTAACATACTTATGATAATTTCTAAAAAGACTATAATGATATATACTTTTAGTGGCTGTGCATATTTAGTCTTTTTTTTTTTTTTTTTTTACCAATCTGATAAGGAAAAATGCAATATTTCATCGTTATTTAACATTTCTTCGAAGAGTGAACTTAAAGGTCTTTTTACTTGACTGCCAGCCACTTGGACTTGCTCTTCTGAGAATGCTGTCCTCTTATCCTTTGTGCATTTTTCAATTTCTTTTTAGAAATGTTAAGGATTCTATTGACTTTGTTTATGGTTTCTTTGGTCATACAAGTCTATTTGTTTAATTGCAAAATCATTTGTCTTTATTTTTTTTATTGCTTTTGCATTACCAGTCTTGGTTAAGGAGGTATCCCCAGATTGTACATGAAGTCTCCTATTTTCTTGAAGGATTTTCATTGTGACAGTTTTAAATTTTAGGTTGTTTAATCTCTTGGAATTTAATTTTTGTATATGATACAAGTTTTACTTTCTTCCAGATGGATATTCAGTTATATCCAATACCATTCATTAAATAACCCATCTTCTCCCCTCTGAGTTTAAATATATTAAATTATCTGTTATGCTGGGACATGAATTTGAATTATCCTTTGCCACTGATGTAGCTATCTATTTTTATTCAAATATTGTATTGTTTGATAACAGGTAGTGTCATAATATGTTCTAATATCTAGTGATGCAAGTTTCCCATTGTGATTATTTAAAAATTGTTTTTTCTGGCTCCTGTGAATTTACCATTCTGTATGTATTTTATGACAATACTATCCATTCAAAACACACAGAACTCTCCCCTCCCAAAACTCTTGTTGGATCCTAACTGGAACAGCACTAAGTTTATGTATTAATTTTGGAAGAATCAACATTTTCATGATGGTAAGTCTTCTTATTCAAGGACATGTTATCTCTTATGTTTTTCAAACAACATTCTATAGTCTGACCTAGGAAACCCATCCCCGGGAATCTAATACTCAGAAATGAAAGCACTAGGAACACCACCCTCCATAGTAACAGAATGGAGAAGAAAGTGGTCACCCATTAATGGGGGATGATTAAATAAGTTATGGTATATACTACAAAACAGTATGCAGCCATTAACAAAAGTGAATTTGATTTTTACCGTTGATTAGGATAGATTTCCACGGGGCAATGTTGAATGAGGAAAAAAAGATATTGAAAAGTACCTATTATTTGATCTCAGTTTTGTAAAGTGATGATCCCCCTCCATCCGCATGTATATCATATTAGCATGGAAGCATACAACCTAGGTTGTCATCATAAATTACGGGAGTGGGGGCTGGGAAGGGCAGTGCAAACGGAGGGAGAAGGAAGGAAAAAAACAACATAAATAAGAAAAAAAATAAAAGTCTGCACTAAACATCAAACCAAACCCCAAACAACCAATAAACTGAGTACGTATAATATTTATGTATTTAAAAGTTTATGTGTATGTATGTAAAAAAGCCAGGTCGACTTTTATTTTTAAGGCTGCACAATACTGACTATTAGATCACACTTCAATTCATTTATAGATAAACCAAAATAGAAACAGAAAAATGACCTCTGCATCAGAACTCATCCAAGGCCTAGAATAGTGACACATCTTACCTCTCCCCACAGCTGTTCCACTGATAGATATTTCTCTCTCCTAAACCCCCTTGAAAACAAGAAAAATGTCTTGCTCCCTGTTTGTGAGACATTTCACAATAATCTCTCTTAAGGAAGATGTTAAACTAGCACTCTTATCTTCCATCACTAGTAAAGTTTCTAGAACTTTTAGAGCAGAAAATCTTTTTCGTAGGTTAAGCTTAACTTTTTCCAGTTAAGCTGGAAGCCAAGTCATCTTTCAGGTAAACTGGAAATTAACCTTCACAGCAGAAAATATAAGGCATAAAAAAATTTAAGCAACAACCAAGAGAGAATGGATTCTTCTTAATCGGGAGAGAAAAAAGGCTCAACCAAATATCTATAATGTTCATCGCCAAAGTAAGATTACTGCTTACCAGAATTCAGAAATTGTAAAAAAAAAAAAAAAAAATTATCCATTACATTAAGACATACGTAAGAAATTTTAAAAATTTTTTAAATTCCACTCATGACAGGCAAATTTGGCGGTAGTAGATGAAGAGATGACAACAAAGAAACGATAATCTGTATTACCCAAATGATATACAGATACAAGTACCCAGAGCACAGTATTTGACCCACAGGAGGACTAAATATTAATTCTCCCAAAAGGATTTTTGCACCATTTCTTTAAATATCAATTGTCTTGGTGTATTTACCTTATATACACGGAATTTTTCAAAAATATAACTATGGCAACATGAATGTAACATGAAATATTTGGAAATATATGTACCACAGTTCAGTCACATACAAATTACAGCAATTAATTCTGGGGTTATTATTAAAACACACAAACAAACTAACAAAATCCCTGATAAATCTACAGCTTACCTTCCTTCCATATTTAGGATACACACCAGTTCATCCTCAAAAAATATCTCTGGTCCCTCAAGATTCTCAATGTCACTAAAACCGTTACAAGGGACCTATGAAGAAGAGACACAAAGAGGCCTCAGTAACGAGTAATAATGTTGTTGTCACTCTCACACACAAACCTGAGTTGCAAACAAAGCTGCTCATTTCTGTGGAAGTGGTTAACACCTCTCCCACACTATCTTGCACCACCCACCCACTAGAGGTGCAAAGGCACATGTGGAGTAACAATAATTTGTTCAGATCATAATTGTTAGTTGTAAATGAATTATATTTTCAAAGACTGGAATTTCTGAAAGTGGTAACTCACATCGGAAATGTGAAGAAAAATAGCTCTGAAATGAGGACTAGAAATACAAAAATCTCCGAATTCACAATAACTATTCTGTGCAGTCTACATTGTATTCAACTAGGAGTGTAGGGCCAGAGAGAGAAGTCCAGTGCTTTGGGCAACTCTTAACCGACTGGGCATGTTTCTCCTCTGTAAATTGAGGTGGTGGTACCAATGAGCTTTAAGATCCCCTTGGTTTAAAATTCTATTACTTCTCCCACTTTTCTTTTTGAAAGTAGCCAGGAAATTCTTGTCAACCTGTGTGCATGTTGAGAACACAGGAATACAAGGGTCCTGAGCCAAAGTAATCATCCACCCACAGACCAATCCTAAGTATACTCCTGTTATGTTCAAAGTCCTTGACACGCTTCTAATCAAGCAGAGGTACAGGGAAACAGGGAGCTG
>NW_006783115.1:1312322-1327178 GCF_000442215.2 Lipotes vexillifer | reverse complement strand
GGGAAAGAGGGAGCTGGGGAAAAAACACAACAATGCATTATCATTAGACAAAGGCACAGGCTGTTAAGTATGCATACAAAGCCAGCTGGACTATAAGTAGAGGTAGCAAACTAGCAGCCCATGTCCAAGTACATTAAACACATCCAGCACCCACATACATGTATGTGCAAACACATTTAAACCAGAATGGAATACCTGTGATTATGAATGCTCTTAGCCAGCGTATGGCTTATCCAAAGTAAGACGTAAATTCTGACCATTCTAACATGAACAAACATTTATAGAAATGAATTACACTAGGAAATAAGCTAGTTTTATTCTCTATAGGGGAACAAGTTCAAATTTGTCCAAAGTTCAAATTTTCCCTTTCAAAACTTGAAAAGCCTTGAAAACATTTCAAAACGTATGAACTCCATTAAGCAATAGTAATTAAAATCAGAAACAGGAATTAATCTTTAGTAAACCAGGATAGTAAAATAAATCAGACTGGCTCCATTTCTAGACCTCCGATCAGAAATAAACTTAAAATATTAGCGTGGACTATTTTCCAGAATTTCCAAAAAGTTAAGAATCAGGACCCGATACAGAAACTTCTGTGAGATATTTTGTGGAAGGGAAACCAACCAACCAACCCATGCACTTCAGCAATATTAAAAAACAAACAAACAAACAAACAAAATAACTTTCCAGGGATAATGAATACAAGACGATTTAATTGAGGGAGTAATAATTCTTGATTTACAGGTATGTCTTGATTTTAGACATGTCTTAATCCTCTGTTACCTTAACAAATAATGCAGTTCACTACTGGTTAGAACCTGCAAAGCCAGAGAGAAGAACCATATTAATTTTGGCAACGCTTCTGGAAAATAACTGGGTGAAATCTGTAGTGTTTAATCATGGCTAATACCCCAATCATGTGGAGGTTGCAAAATATATGTTTAACCCACTTAAAGAGAAACAATGCTGATCACTGCGCTGCGGGTCCCTCCTTCCCTCTCCCTCCCCCTCTCCCCCCATTCTCTCTGGCTTTAGAAAAGTAAAGCTGGCAGGGACAAATGGCTTCGCGTTGCTGGATAGGAGGAAAAGGACACAATGACTCTTGCAGCCATCTAAGTGGGGAAGGGATTGTGAGAGTACTGAAAAGGGAGATAGCAAAAAGAGCTGGATGAGCTCATGCCTACAGACCCAGACGCAGACACCACTACCATGCAAATGCTTAGAGCTCCATCAACAGATCCTTACGTGCTCTGAAAAGAACCTCTTTGAGAACGAGGCTACAATCTTCCGGGCCTCTAACCCAGCTTTTTGCCGAACTTTATATTCCTCCAACCAATTGACGTAGTCGGTGGGGCTGTAGTGTTTCATAAGGGAAGGCCACCTACAAGGAGAGAAACACCCCCTCAGCTTAAGAGAGCCTCAAAGGCAGACAAACACGAATCAAAGGCAGCCTTGGAAAACAGGGAAAGCGGTTGGGTTTAGGGGTCAGAGGGGCCCAGGCGATGGACCTAGTTCAAATCTCCACCCGGCACGCACGCACTCGCTCACGGCGTGACCTTGGCGTAGCAGTATGAATACCGTGTTTCCACTCCCCATTTATAAAATGCGGACAGTGGGAGCAACAACAATCATAGTGATGACAATCACAGTTAACATTAATTGCGCGCCTCCTAAGAGCCGGGCCCTGTGTGAGTGCTCCCTATACATCAGCTCATCTAATCACCACAGTAAAAGGTAGGTCTAATCAACACCGTTTAAAGTCGATGAATGAGGCTCAAAAAAGGGAAGTCGCTACCCCCAAGGTCGCACGGCGAGTACGCCAGGGCCAGATTTTATCCTGGGTCCCACACCGAAATCTGTGCTCTCAGCCAACAGCCAGGGGATGATGCGCCCGCTTCCTCAAAGGGCTGTAAGCAGCACTGCATCACCCGGTCCGTGTAAACATTCTAGCACAGAGTCGGGCACAAAAGAAGCGCGCATGATGGATTAGCCGTGATACCACGGTCGTCATCCTTTATGGAGGGGCCGGCTGCTGGGCGCTTCCCAATGCGCAATCTGGACAGCGGCGGGTCCGCTTGGCGTGGACCGAGGGGCCGGCGGCCTGGAGGCCTTTGTCTGTCTGTCCGCGGGAAGGGGTCCGGGGGTGGGATGCGGGGGTGGGGCCCGCGCGCGGGCAGGGAGGTGGCGGCTCCGGGCGGCCAGGCCCGGGCCCCGGGGGGGCGCAGAGAGGGGGCGCGGGAGGCATGGGCGGCGGGCTCACCTCACCCGGAACTGCTCCTTCCACACCTTCCCGCTACTCTGGCACAGCTCGCGCAGCCGCCGGCAGGTGCTGGAGACGCGGCCGATGTCGGCGGCCGTCAGCGAGCCGCTGCACAGGATGTACTCCAGCACCTCGCCGGGCAGGTTGACGAGGCAGCTGAGACCCGCTGCCTCAGGCGCGGCCTCCTCCGCCAGCGCCGGCACCACTTCCATCGCGCTGTCGACCGCTGCCGCCGCCATCTTGTCCGCGTACCTGGGGCCGCCGCGCGCGCGCGCGCGCCAGGGCGCCCCGCTTCGCCCCGCCCACCCGCCTTGAGGGGTGGGCGCCAGGGTCGCCCCACCCACGCCCGTGGCCACACCCCCTCGGCCCCAGCTGCTCTCGAAGGGCTGAGCTGTGGCCAAGGAAAGGAGATGCGTTTTGGGAAATAACAGCGCGGTGGGGCCTGGAAGCTGTGAATGGACAATAATAGTGGCCTCCATGTTTATTATGTGTGCGGAGCGTTTCCTGTCAATGAGCTCATCGGCCCTTCCCAATAACCCTATGAACTGTTCTTCTCCCCAAGTTACAGATGGGGAAACTGAGGTTCAGGGAGATAGATGGACTTGTTGGGAGTCCCTTGTCCTAGATTCTAATCCAGATCCGCTTGACTCTGCTTGACTGTATCGCCCCGCTTCGCCCCGCCCCCCCGCCTTGAGGGGTGGGCGCCAGGGTCGCCCCACCCACGCCCGTGGCCACACCCCCTCGGCCCCAGCTGCTCTCGAAGGGCTGAGCTGTGGCCAAGGAAAGGAGATGCGTTTTGGGAAATAACAGCGCGGTGGGGCCTGGAAGCTGTGAATGGACAATAATAGTGGCCTCCATGTTTATTATGTGTGCGGAGCGTTTCCTGTCAATGAGCTCATCGGCCCTTCCCAATAACCCTATGAACTGTTCTTCTCCCCAAGTTACAGATGGGGAAACTGAGGTTCAGGGAGATAGATGGACTTGTTGGGAGTCCCTTGTCCTAGATTCTAATCCAGATCCGCTTGACTCTGCTTGACTGTATGCTAAACAGTATGCTGTAATAATAACAAATTTAATATTCATGAGCGGGTGCCCTGCCAAGCACTCTAAATCCGTTCTTCAAGGACGCCTCATTTGAGCCCTCTGCCATAGGTACCACATTTTATATACGTTCTACAGATAAGGAAAACCTGGCTCATAAAGGTGGGAGTCACTAGTTGAAAGTCACAGAGACAAAAAGTGGTCGGATCTGGATTTGAATCCTCCAAACAGGAGTTCCCATTCACCTGTGGGTGGGCACTCTCTTACTTCCGTGCCTGCACCTATTTATTTATTTTTCCAACTCAGTTTAGTTTCGTGACAGGCCCTGGGCTGTGTGCCTTGGGGATACAGAGGTGAATAAGACAATGTCCTTGCCTCCCAGGAGCTCAAAGTCCTCCCCCCCTCTCCCCCATCCCCACCCCCTGTAATTTACCTTGTCCCCTCCCAAAGTTTCCTGCCTTGGAAAGGGCCAACCATCCCTCCGTTCCTGCAAAACTGGAACCTGCTGCCATCCTTGCGACCTCTCTTTTCCTCACCCTCTGTATCCAAATGCCCCACAGAGGATAACATATCCAAGCCTCCATTTCCACATCTATAAAATGGGGATAACAATAGATCTTCCTATTAAATGAAACAATACATATACATCAGCTCCTGTTGCTGCATAAGAAATAAACCCAAAGCCCAGGAGCTGAAAACAACCTTGTTTTTGTGCTCTTGATTTTGTAGGTCGGGAAATGGGGAAGGGCTCAGCCGGGCAGCTCTGAACTGGAATCAGGTGGTAGCTCCAGATTCTCTGCTTTCAAGCACTGCATGCTTTCAAGATCCCACAGGGCCTGGAAAAAGTGTTGAGATCTTAAAGTGTGCTAGGAAACACTATCTGTATTCAAATGCCCAACAGAGGTTAAGTTCTCTGTGCCTCAGTTTCTTCAGAGAAATTTTTTGTGGGAACAGGAAAGCAATTCTCTTCTCTAAAAGATCACTCCTAATATTTCTCAAATCTATCTCCTTCTCTGTCTCCTCAGCCACTGTCCCAGTCCATGTCTCCAGGGTGGCTCTTAACAGTTCAGGCCTGGCCCTGAGAATGTGAATATCAGCCTTAGTGACACGCAGACCTTGGTAAGGTTTGCAGCCCCTAAAGTGGAAGGCAGACCCCCACAGCTGCACAGGTGGTTGGTAAGACATTCTTGTGAACGACTATGGATTTCTTTTCAATGACAAATTAAAATTAAACTCTCCTGCCAATCCAGAAAATCCTCTCCAAACCCTAGGAAAGGAGAACAGTTTTATTGTTGAACAAGCATTAAACTAGATGGTGATGCACGTCGCAGGTAGCCTGCTAATGAGATTACAAAGACAGAAAGAAATCCCACCCTTTTGTATACAGCCAAACATTTCATCGTGTACATGCTTCTGAGATTAATGGTGGCTTGTAAATTACCATTCACTTAAAAAGTAAGAGGACCTGATCACACTTTCCCTAGTTTATTCTTTCCAAGTTCATCCTAAGGTCACCTGGCAAATGGGGTACACATTGTACTACCTGCCTTTGTCTCAAGGAATAATAAAATTGCTCATCTTTGTGATAAGCTGGTGGTTACAGCCTGAAACGGAGTGCTTAGACTCCCACATTGCAGGGAGAAAAGGACACTACCTTCCTTGATATTTACATTTCAAAGAGATGGTTCGCAGGCCCTTAAGAGAAACATTTCTGGGCTGTGACATTGGCAAGAGGCTTATTTAGCCTTTGAAAAGATTTGCAAAATGTATGGTAGACATACAGTGGAGTAGTATTCAGCCATAAAAAGGAGTGAAGCACTGACACGTGCTATAACACGGATGAACCTTGAGAACATGATGCTAAGTACAAGAAGCCTCACACAAAAGGACAAATATTGTATGATCCCACTTCTATGAAACATCTAGAATAGGCAAATCCATAGAGACAGAATGTAGATTAGAGGTTTACCGGGGGCTGGGAGGGAGGAGGGAATGGGGGGTTATTGCTGAATGGGTACAGAGTTTCTGTTTAGGGTGATGAAAAAGTTCTGGAAAGAGACAGTGGTGACAGTTACACAAGAGGAATGCCCTTAATGCCACTGAATTGTATACTTAAAAATATTTAAATCATAAATTTCCTGTAATGTATAGTTTACCATAGTAGAAAAATAAAAATAGCACCCACAGAAAAGATTTACATCTGTATCAAAGAGGCAGAGGAAAGATTTACACATACAGAATTGGTCAAGGAAATACTCTAAGAAAAGAAGGAGGGAATGTGTCTCTTTCCATTTTGGCAACAGGGAAGATTCTAAGTTTTTAATGTACCCTTTCGCTGAACTGCTGACTGTATTTAACCCAGAGCTGGTCCCCGCTACCTGAGTTCCTGTTTAAAATCCCCTAGCAAAAGCCCAAATCCTTGACTCCTCAGAGTTCCTCCTGGGTGCCCTCTCCCTGCTGTAGCAAAAGAATAACCCTATCTTTGTGGACCATCAGTGTATTTCTGGTTATCTTTGGCTGGAGGACTTCGACGTTCCTCTCCCACGAGATCGCCACAGTCCAACTAGGGAGACCATTTCAATCCCCCTCAACATCTTCTATGGCTTTCCTTGTTCTCGAAATAAACAAACACATCCTTTCTCTTCTGATACAGCCCCTAGACTCTCCCTCCCACCTGCTAATCCAGGGCCACTTTCCTGGAGTGTCTGCAGCTCCTACTCATCCTTTAGGTCTAACTCAAGCTCTTGCCTGCAGAAACACACGTCTGCTGACCACAGACTAAGTCTGCTTCTGTCTCTGCCCTTGCAGAACCCCTTTTATTCATTCAGTACACACTCCCAAACTGTCATAATACACACCTTGGTGTGATTATCAGATTCACCCACCAGCACGGGTCGATTCAGGCTTTTCAGGGTGTGGACAAAGAATGTTGCCTCCCATTTCAGTAAACAAAGAATGCTGCAGCCACCAAGCCATCAGCTGCCCCCAATGGTGCACGCTGAGGCCGATTCAGGATGGAGAAAAACAGGGTACTGGCCCTACATAGTTAAGATGCCTATCAAAGGAATGATTTTAATAAGCCCAGACTCTTGCATATTTTCATATATAGAAAAGCACTAAAATCTTTAACTTGAGATGTCTGTTTTTTTGTGATTAGCAGTAATCTTTTGATGTTTGACTACATGTTTTGTTTTTGTTTTTTCAGCAAAAACTCCTGTATATCCTGGTTCCTCCCTTTCCACTTGGAACAGTTCCCCAGAGTTATCTGTGAGGCTACCTTCCCAGGCCACAGTCCTCAGTAAGGTCCTCGACTAAAACATGACTTGAAACTTTTAGGTTGTGCTTCTTTTTGCAGTCAGTAGGGGCCTGAAGCTTTACTGTTTGGAGGCCCTGTTTTATTTTATTTTTTTTGGCCATGCCCTGCAGCTTGCGGAAAACCGGGGATCAAACCTGGGCGCTCGGGAGTGAAAACTTGGGAGTCCTAACAATTGGACTCCCTGGAGGCCCTGTTTTAGGAAAGGAACACACAGGATGAACTTGTAAGTCAACAGGAGGGCATTTATGTAGAATGAGGAAAGAAGGCGCCTTGGATGTGGGACCCAAAGTTTATCATTAATTCGATGATAAACACATTTCTTCCTATAAAAGGTAACCTCCGTAAAAGCAGGGCCTCTGTCCCATTTTGCCCAAATATTTACTGAAGGTACTGCTAGGGTGTATGAGAAGATTTGTGCTATCGTACAGACACGGCTCTGCCCAGTCACCCCTGGATGTGTGTGGCTTTTCCCCTCACCCGCCCAAGTCTCCTCAGTCACCTAACTGAGGAAGCCCTGCCTGGCCACCTCATTTAAAACCTTCTGTCACTCTGCCCTGCTTTGTTTTTCTCTAAAATTTCTTATCACCATCTAACATACTCTTCAAGAAAACCACTTAACGTGTCTCTCTCCTTCCAGTAGAATGTGAACTCTACTGGCTGTTCTCCAATGTCTACAAAAGAGCTTGATACATACTAGGTCCTTATATTTCTAATGAATGAGTGAATTAATCCTATGAGTGCAGAGCAATTGAGCTGGATGTATTTTGCACGCGGGGTGGAAGTGAATCTTTGAGGGCCAGAGAGTAGGCTATGGTAGGCTGAATAATGGCTCCCACAGACGTTCACATTCTATTCGCTAGAACCTGTGAATAGGTTACTATGATGTGTGGGTTCCCCCCACCTCGACGTTGCCAAGCGATCCTCCGACACCAGCTGGGTGTCCTACAATTCAACTCAGTGCTGACACCATCTACCTGATACTCTCGACCAGGAGACAGATCCCACAGGATAAGGGTTCAGTCCTGCCAGACTGCTCCCCCCCCCCGGCCCCGCCCACATCAGAAGCCACATTGCAAAGTCCGTGTTGTCACCTGTGCTTCTGCCAGTCTGGCAACAGGTCGGAGCTCCCCATGACGCCCCTCCTTGTGTTTGATTAATTTGCTAGAGTGGCTCACGGAACTCAGAGAAACGTTTTGCTTACTAGATTCACCAGTTTACTATAAAAGGTATAACTCAGGAACAGCCGGATGGAAGAGATGCGCAGGGCAAGGTGTGGGGAAAGGGTGTGGAGCTTCTGTGTTCCCTGAGCCCATCACTCTCCCTAAATATCCACATCTTCACCAACCTGAAAGCTCTCCAAACCCCGTCCTTTTGGGTTTTTACGGAAGCCTCATTCCATAGGAATGATTAATTAAATCACTGGGCATTGGCGATCGATTCAACCTCCAGCCCCTCTCCCCTCCGAGGAGGTCAGGGGCATAGGACTGAAAGTTCCAACCCTCTAATCACCTGGTTGGTTCCCCTGGCAACCAGCCCCTTCCTCAGGTGCTTTCCAAAAGTCACCGCAGTAACATAAACTCAGGCATGGCTGAAAGGGGTTTGTTAATAACAAGACACCTTTGTCACTCTTATCACAGGAGATCCCAAGAATTTTAGGAGTTCTGTGCCAGAAATAGGACCAAGACCAAATATATCTTTCTTATTATAAACCACAATATCACAGGTATCTTACATGGCAAAAGGGACTTTGCAGATGTAATTACGTTAGAAATCTTGAGATGCAGAGATTACCCTCTACAATCTTGTGGGCTCAATGTAATCACAAGGGTCCTTATAAGAGGGAAACAGGAGAGTCAAGGTCAGAGAGAGGGGATGTGATGATGGATACAGAGGTTGGAGTGATGCTGGGCCATAAGCCAAGAAATGTGGGCGGCGTCTAAAAGCTGGAAAACATAAGGAAATGGATTCTTCCCTAGAGCAGTAGCAATAAGAAATCAATACAGATTAAATACAGATTTTACTTTTCTATTGCTGCCGTAAGAAATGACCACAACTTAGGGGCTTAAAACAACGTAAATGTATGATCTTATGGCTCTGGATATCAGAAGTCTCAAATGGGTCTTACGAGGCTAAGATCAAGACATCAGGAGAGCTGTGCTCCTTCTGGAGGCCCTGGGGGAAAATCAGTTATTGGCCTTTCCCAGCTTTTAGAGGCTATTTGAATTCCTTGGCTCATAGCAGCATGACTCCAACCTCTGCAGCAATAAAGCAGAATGCCAGGGAGATTTTGTAACTGTTTGTTACTCAGCATTATTGTGGCAATAGGTTAACAGTTACATAGAAGCACGTAAAATGCACACACACACACAAACACACACACACAATTGCAAAGCAGCACCTCCATGATGCCAAGCGATTGGTACAGGCAGGAAGTATAGCTGGTGGGTAGAGGAGGGCTTCCCTGAAAAGGCAGTGCTTGAGTCCAGCTCTCAGCGACAGAGGTGGGATCCGCAGAGGTGAGAGGGCAAAGTGGGCTTTCTAGGTAGGGGGTGTGCCAGAAGCAAAGGCCAGCCAGAAGGAAAATAAAAGCTGTGTTTAGAGACCTTGGGGTGAATCAGTGAAGCTTTGCGTGGAGCAGTTGCCGAAACAGAAACCCAAAGGCTGCTTGTGGCCAGAGCGGGCACTGAGTGTTGGCCGGAGGGGTTGGTCTTCCCCCTCTGGTCCCTGGTGGCCCCGAATGCCTTTGAGCGAAGGTGAGACAGGCCGAAAGAGATGTTTCTGGAAAGGCAATCTGGGGGCAGTGTGTGCTTTTCAAGGAAGGCGATGCTATTAGCACCAGCTTGGAGGAACATGAAACAGGTGTCTCTTTTCCTGCAGATTTTGCTGGCGGCTTTTCTGCTAATAACTGCATTTCCATTAGCGACTCTTTTTAAAGCCTTCAAAATGAAAGTGATTCAATTACTCACTGCGTAATGTTTAATTAATGCCCCAGATACTACACCTTGAGTTGATAGTATGTCTCAGAGGCTTTCTCGCATTTAATAGTTTCTTTTCCCCAACACATCCTTATGAGATGTGGGGCTCATCACCCTCGAAGATCTCAAAATTCTTGGAAACAGTAAATTAGTGAGGAGAGAGTGGGGCTCCCAATATCAACTTCCAACCTCGACTCTGAGTTCCAGCTGAGAAAACCAAGATGCCGAGAAGCCAGGAGACCACCCACCCTGTTCCCAGGTCTAGTAATACAAAACATTTGAGACTTAAAAAAAAAAAATCATTTTACTAATTACTTTGGTTTTAATCTTCTGCTATTTGATTAACTTAATCTTATTTTCCTCAAGAGCCTATTGCTAAAGTGATTTCCTTTTACTGAAGTGGGTTAAGCTCTATATTGATTGTAAATACTTCCCCTGTTTCTGCTTCCTTGGCGATTTTGCCAAGGGTAAAATGAAAAAAATAAAAATTACATTTTTACTATTTAACTGACTGCAAAGCCCATATTCTGTAATGATCTGCAGTGATTCAAAAATCCTATTTCCCTCCTCCCCTACTTGTTTTCCATCCCCTTCTCCTTTTGATTTGTGGTTGGGAAGGTTCTGTTTTGGTGTAAACTTGGATTTTTCACCTGGTTGCCAGGCAACAGAAGCCACCCCATTCGGGATGCGTGTAAATTGTCCCCAGCCACCTTTGAGGCTGGGCCTGTCAAAACTCCAGTGTGTGTATGAATCACGTCAGGGAGCTGGTTAAAAACGTGGGCGGTGTCAGACCTTATCCCCAGCGAGGGCTAATGAGCAGGTGTGGGGAGAGGCCAGTACCTGGCTTTTAAAACCAGTGGCCCCTGTGATGGCAGGTGGTCTGGCAGACGCAGTGCCTGAGTATCAAATGACAAATGGCATCAAGATGGGGCTGTTTGAGCTTCAGTAAGAGGAAAGGGCTGAGAAAGTTGGAAGGAACCAGAGCTAGAACCTTAGTTTACTTGTGTATAGGACTCTTTGATTCTATCCTATTCTATTCCATTCCATTCCATTCCGTTCCATCATGTTATATGTGTGTTGCCTATATTAACTCATTTAATCCTATTGCAATGCAACGAAGTCAAAATGATCACAGCCTATTTTACAGTGAAGTGAAGGTACAGAGAGGTTAGGCAACTTATCCAAAGTTGCACAGCTAGGAAGCAGAGGAGCCAGGATTCGAATTGTGATGGTCTCTTAGCAGCAGCATTGTGTCGAGTGGAGAAAAACGCACAACCTAAAAGTTGAGAATTACGTTTTATGTGGAACCTTACTGAGAACTCTAGTCCGGGAAGGCAGCCTCTCGGATAGCTCTGAGGAACTGTTCCAAAGAAGTAAGGGAGGAGCCAGGATATATAGGCGTTTTTGCTGAAAAAAAAAACCCCCAAACAAACACGTAGTCAAATATCAAAAGATTACTGCTAGTCACGCACACACAAAACCCCCCAGCTATCTCAAGTTAATGGTTTTAGTGCTTTTCTATGTATGGGAAGATGTAACAGTCTGGGCTTATTGAAACTATTCCTTGGATTTACATCTTAACTATCTAGGCCAGCAACTTGTTTTTCTCCATCCAGACTCCCCTTCCAGGTATGCCATGGGGGAGGGGTGGGCTGCAGAGGCTGATGGCTTGATGGCAGGCAACATTAATTGTTTACCGAATGGCAGGGAACATTCTTTTTACTGAAATATCCAGACTCCCCTTCCAGGTATGCCATGGGGGAGGGGTGGGCTGCAGAGGCTGATGGCTTGATGGCAGGCAACATTAATTGTTTACCGAATGGCAGGGAACATTCTTTGTTTACTGAAATGGCAGACGACATTTTTTTTTTTTTTTTTTTTTTTTGGTCCACAACAAGGTGGTGGTTAAAAATTCAGATTCTAGAGCTGGACAGTCTGGACTCAAACTCCACATCTAACATTTACTGGCTATGTTGACTGGCTGACCTGCTTTCGCCTTAGTTTCCCAGGTTTTAAATTGAGGAGAGCAATGGTAACATGTCAAAGTATTTTTGTAAAGACTGGCATTTGATGACTGTTAGCCATTATTTTAATTCATTTTTGTAGGAGAGCGTGGGTCCAGGTACTGAAGCATCCCCTGCCTCCTGCTTCCTCTCTGATCTGCATCTCATGTTTGACCTTGGGCCTGAGGCTCAGGGATGGGGCAGAGGTGTCCAGGAACCATGTGAAGGGAGTGTTTGCTGTTGGATAAATAACTCTGTAATTTAAAAGGTTGAATATCGAATGTTTTGTGCTTTATGACCAGGAAATAGGTGTGAGGGTCAAAATGCCCCAGCGTCTAAATGGCCACGCCCAGAAGGGCATGATGAAGCCCACCGCCCCACTTGATCCTTTTATAGTGGCCACTCTGTCAGGGTATTTGGGGTCGGTTCCTCTTCGTCTGTCCTTTTAGGGCTTTTGAGGTCTCTGACTTTTGGAACTGGGTCTGTAGCCAGTCAGAAACTAGGTTCAGGGTCTCAGGGTTGTCGTTCAGGGAAGAAAGGCTGGGGGAGGTGGTTCCGCCTCTTTGGGGGTCCTTTCTAGGGATGCAGCTGTGATGGGGGCAGAGGTGTCAGGGAGGAGGGTGGACAGGATGCTAAGAAGTGCCCTCCAGATCCATGTCAGGAGTCAACAGATCTTCCTCTGGATGCTGGGAATGCCCTCATGCCCTTGGGGCTTGGCTTCTGCTGCAGAGAGCGAGGGCTTCTTGTCCCAAATCGGGACAGCTCTGGAAGGCCATTTTCAGAATTCCCTGCAGTGTTGGCTGAAGTTTCTGTTGAGACAACATTGCAGCTCAGGCTTCCCCTCCCGCCTTCCCAAGAGCGCCCCTCCGCCCCCCATTCAGCCTCCTGCTGCCTCTGTCTCAGACTGGGCTTCCTGGTACCCGGCCCGCTGCAGTGGGCAAAGACATGAGAAATTCCAAGCAAATCAAACAAAAGACCACGGTCAGTCGAGTCAAGTCCACTTTTTAATATTTTTACCATGATGCAAACAGGCATAGATAGACTTTTGTTGAATTCCATCAAATTAGAAGATAAGAATTATACAGAAGAGCATGCGGCGAGCACAGCCTGGACAACCTCGCAGAGAGCATGGGGCGGGCGTCAGTCCTTCGAGAAGGTGCTGGAGCGCATGGGACGCTTGGCGGAGATTAGCAGCATTGAGAGCTCAGAGGTAGGGGGAGGTCCAAGCTTCTGGCAGCGCGTTCAGTGACAGGTGACACTGGCTTGGCCCACCTCCCTGGCTCCCCAGCCCCGGAAGGAACGGAAACCCACCACCACGGGTGCAGCAACGCAGGGTGACCCCCTCCCCGCACCCTGCGCCCCCCAGGTAACCACTGCTGAGCCCGGAGTGGGTCTTACGATCACAACGATGACACGACAACACGGAAAACAGGGTGGAGATGGGGTGGGGGGGCACGGGAGGGCGCTGGGCCTCCGTGGGTCTTCATCAGAACTGGATGCCAAGGGCACAGCTGCTTATGCAATCGGCGCTGTCATCCTTCTGTCTTGGACAGGAATTGGCGGAACCACACTTTTTCATTCCCTCTTGAAATCCTTCAAGTTCTTGGCGGCAGACAATGGAGAGAAAACCATCGGGCTGAGAAATGCTCTGCCTATTCCAGAAGGTGGATGGTGAGAAGGCCTGGGGCAACCGGTAGAGATTCTGTTGCCCCCAGGGGACATTTGGCAACGTCCGAAGACATAGTTGGTGGTCACGACTTGTGAGGGTGGGGTGGGACTGCTACTGACATCTAGTAGCTGGAGGCCAGGGGTGCCACTCAACACCCTACAATGCCCAGGACAGCCCTCACCACAAAGAATTCCCCAGCCCCAAATGCCAACAGTGCTGAGGTTGACGGACCCTGGACCAGAGTCTCCTAGGAGCCGAGTCTGGGCACTTTGATGTCCTGGCGTCACTTTCTAGAAAACTATGGAAAGCTGCATCTTCAGGCAGATCTGTTCCTGCCTGTCAGGGCCACCTGCTTTAAGAACGGGCTCTGCTCTGGACCAGACACGCATGCCCCGCTTGCTCAGACCGTTCAGACGTTCTAGGACACGACAAACTCAGAAACGTACCGAGGCGTATTTACTCCCGATCACCTCCCTTGCACGCGGCTCTGACAAGTATTAATAGAGAACAGACCCCACCCACGCCCCCAAACAGCCCCTGCTTCCCTGGCGTGAAAGTTTACCTGGGTCTTTGCATCTGAGACACATCACTGTGTCTGTGCCACCAGGCGGGGACTGGCAGGTGGACCGAAGTTGGGGTGGGTGTGGAAGAAAGAGGAGAGGCCGGGCTAGCGTTAGTCCCCAAAGGCCAAATTCAGGTGTGTGGGGACCATCTGTGTTGAGTCCCTGGGGGGGCAAGGTCACTCCCTCAGCCTCTCAGATCCTTTATCCTCCATCCCAGCTCTTGGCCTGTAATTCTTGAGCCGAATGGAACATTTGGATGCAGGAGAGGGCTGGCAGAAGACAGGGAGTGTCGGCAGGTCCCAAGGGAAGCCCAGATTAATATTTCTTTTTCCTTGTCACCGGCAGGCAGTCTCAGATTAACGTGCCGATTCAGACAGAAGACTTCGAGGGTAAGGTGGGCACGGTGCCATGCTGGAGATCGGGGGCAGGGGCGATGGAAATATACAAGGAAACATGGCCGGCTTAAAATCTTAAGTCCATGCTTTTCCTAATGGCATTAATTAAAAAGGCCAGTGCTGTAGTGGTAAGGGGGTCCAGACATCAGCTTGTCCACTCTGGCAGGAACCGTTTGCACCATGATCTGGGTCAGAGAATCTCACATGTGGCAAACCTGACTTAGGGCAAAACCTGACCTCCTTTTGGAAGCCCAAAGCAGGGGGCTGCTGAGAGTGTGTTTGGCAAGAAAATCCCGTGTTCTAAGGCCGATGTCTACTGGCCTGGGGTCAGTTCTCTTTCTGCCCATCTAGGCGTGGCTGGACCTTGGAAGGATCCACCCTGTTGACTCGGGGAGAAGCTGGCTATCATGTCAGTTCTGAAAACTCAGCTTTACTTGGAGCCTGTTTTTTTCTCCTGAGACCCATTTCTCAGCCTAGAGACAACACTCTTGACTCTCCCTTTGTTCTCATCCTCCACAACAGGTCGGAGTCCAGGTCCTGGTAATTCAACCCCCGGAATGTCTTTATCACTACATCTGCCCTTTCCCTCATTCAAGCCTTGGGTTTCTGCAATAACCAACCAATAGTTCAGCAG
>NW_006783115.1:1276289-1312276 GCF_000442215.2 Lipotes vexillifer | reverse complement strand
TTCAGCAGGTCAGCCATCCAGGCTCTGTGCTGTAGCCAGAGCATTCTTTTCCACGCATAACCCAAATCACCTTATTTTCCCCTTTTAAAAGCACTCCTAAGGACACTGTGTTGCCTACCAAATAAAGTCAAAATCCTTTGACAAAATTCTGTCTGTTCCCTGCCTATCTCCGCAGTGTACCCCTACCTTCCGCAGCCTTCCAAAGCTGGGCCATGTCTGAAGCCAGCCCCAATTTACCCTGCATGCTCCCTGTCTGTGCCTTTCCCCTCTCTCTTCCTACATCCTGGCAATCTCCTTTCCCCAAACCTGCTGGTGGAATTCCACCGATTGCTCAAACCCCAGACCCGCATGTAGATTCTAAGAATTGTGTCTCTGCATCCCAGATCCTAACCTTCTATAAGAGAGGAAATGAGTTTTGCTCTGTACACTCCACGGTGCCCTCTGCATACTGGAGAGGCAAGAAATGATATAGAGTAAGTGAAACAAAACTTGATAGTTTATAATGGGCCAGGTACTGTAACTGGACATTTTATGGGCATTATCTCATTTAATCCACCTTGTGATACAGGTAGATGTGTAGGCTCAGAAAGCTTAGGTCACCAGCTCACAGCTGTCTACAGAAACAGGGGCAGAGTTAGCATTTGGACTCAGGTCTGCTTCTAAAACTCCATTTTGGTGGGTCTGAAGCATTCCCCCAAAGCAAAGATACCTGGCTGTCTCACTCCATAGAAACCAAGGGAAAACCTGTATCCTCTCAGGGAGTTTAACGACTTCTGTTTCTTTTGCAACACAAGGTACAGGAACAGAATTCACAGTGACAATAGGAGAACATGACTGTTCCAGCTTTCCTGTGGCAGGGAATGTCTCATCCCTCCTGGCCAAACTCACTTTTGTTAAGCGGAGTTGGAGCTACTGCTGACCAATTCAAGAGAGCGCAAGAGAAATAAGAGGCCTGCAACTAAGGCGACCCCCAAATGCCCAGGCAACCCTATTTTTGTTCACCTACTGTTACACCAAAATTGGCAGGCTACTGGGACTGAACTACAAACCACCACAAGAGAGCAGCATTTAGCCACCCTGGATCAGAGCTGAACCTGAAATCAGGGCTCCACTCCCTCTGCCTCTTGATAGGTTCATTACAGCGAGGCTTTTGGTATCAGAGATTCTGGCAAATGAGAGAAACACATGAGGCCAATCCCCTGTCCTCCAGCCAGGAGTTATGAAGCAGCTTCTGTTGAGGGTTGAAAGGTGTTTACTTAAAAAAACACAAAATAATCATTCTCGGGAAGAAAGATGAATCCCGGTGACATAATCATTTCTTTAGACTCCCTGATAGAGCAAGATGATATTTTTCTCTGTCTGCCTGCTACTAGAAGGGCAGGGCTATATGAAGAAGTTGCCTGGCATGGAATAAGTGCTCGTAAATATTTATTTGGCGATGCAAAAGCATTCATGCATAAAGCTTGATTTGGAAAGGGGAGCACTGATTAATCCCTCTATGATGGAGGTGGGACACAGTGGTTCAGTCCCTGGGGAGCTGGTGACATCTTAGGAGGCATCTCCAAAAGGCTCAAAGGGTTGGAAAGGAAGCCTCTGAGAGGAGAGCTACTGGCCAGAATCATGTTAGCAGGAAAGAAAGGGTTTAGAATGGGCTTCCCTCCTGGTCAGAGAGGGTCGGTCGGCCAAGCATGCCAAGGGCTTGGTCTCTGTGCCATGGAAGCCTGACTCCATGGAGGAAACAGGATTAAAGGCAGGCAGGCAGGGAAATCATGACTGGCATGAAGGCAAACTCCTAGTGCCAGGGATGCGATGCCAGCGGGGGCTGCCGGGAAGGGTGGAAAAAGGCGACATAGAGTTCGCCCTTTGTCTTTAAGAGTCTCTAAGGTTGTCCCCTCCTGGGGACACCTCCTTGGCACCCCCTATCTAAGGCCCTTCCAGAGAGAGCCAGGGCTCTCTCCCTTTGGCAGGCCTCCAAACTGAGCATCAAGAAAGAAATACCCGTGCGCTGTAGAGAAAGAAAAAGCTGTCTTTCCATCAGACAAGACAAAACGAAACAAGACGGAAGATCAGAACTGGCTGATTGCCTTTCAACACCGGGAAGGCGGTTCCTGGGGCGTCAGTGGAACTTCTTAGCTCCCTCTGGGTGTTGCTCACCATTGATTTTTAGCACTTAAGTGTAGAAAGGGACCCTTCCACCCCGTTTCCTCTGCGAAGATGAACTCTCTCAGGTCTGCCTGGGAGAAACTGTACCTGCCCTGATTCCTACCAAAGACTTTCCTGCCTGTTTTTGATCTGAGTTGAGGATAATTTATTTGTCAGAATTATCTTATCAGGTTAAAAATTGGGGGGATCCCTTTTAGAAGACCAAATGCATGAGGACAGGTACTCCCCACCCTGGCTGGGGTCCTGTAGATGAAGCCGTGAGATACCTCATGACGGAGTCCCTCCCCAACCTGATCTGCTTTCACCGGCTTCCATTACTTTATCCCCAGGAGTGAAACAGCAAAGCCCCATTTGGGGGAATAAAAAAATAACAGTGATATTCTTCTTTGATACCGTTTTCAATCTACACAACTTTAAAGTTTGATCCATTCATATTTTTTGGCTTCATAACATTACAATTAGTGGAAACTAAGGACAAGTGATGTTGTCCAAAGTTAGCCGGTGGCAAAGACGGGAAGATTCTTATTTCCAGCTCATTCCCTTGGACAGCATTACTTCTGGTCTTGTGGGTGGGAGTGCCAAATCAGGCGATCCTGATTTGATCCTGGGGTGCGTGGGGTTGGGGAGCAGGTTTGCCCAATCCATTAGATGGGTTAATTTGCCAGTAAGGGCTCCGCTAACTTGGGCCAGCATCTAAATGCATCTAATTCAGTGATTTCCCCTTTCATTGGAGATTTCCCCTTGATCATCACACCCCACCTCCATGCCCTGACCCTATATAACCAGGACAATTAGGATGCTTCCAAGTGTTTCAGGCATGCTAGCACAGACCCTTAATTATGGATGGGCTGGGGCATATTTCTTGGCACTGAGGGTCTGCAGGCGACATGCCTGCATGAGCAAGAGGACGGAGGGAGACCCAGGCCCAACACACGCTCGCACACACACAACCAGAACGTCATCATAGAAAAGGACAAGGGGCATTTGAACGGCTGAGGGACTAGCTCAAAAAACTCTTCTGTCTGGTCCCTGCAGCCTCTCCAGGGCAAACCCCAGAAAACACCCTAACACGAGCCTCAGCCATGTTCCAGTGGTTTCACGCACCGGTGATGTGCCCTTGTCAGAAAGAGAGAGAGAGGGAAACAGTTTTGTAAGAGCCACTGCGGATTATGAAGGCATTGCACTGCAGCAGGAAAACTCAAGGAGAAAACCCAAGAGGGCCAGGAAACCACTGAGAGGTGAGACAGGACGAGAGGCAGAGCGGGGGCCATGTGCGGGCCCCAGGGAAAGGTTCAGCAGCGTCTGTGCTTACAAAACCTGCAGCCATCCTGGCCGAGTGCAGTGGTGTGGTCACCCTGCCATCCACCTGGGCAAGAGGGTCCAGTTAGGAGCTGAAAACCCTGTAGGAGGAGAAGTGGGGGGGCAGTTAGTGCCAGAGGAGCAAAGACTGCTCTGTTTCCTTACACAGACCCAGAGAAAAGCACCTGAGCTCTGGGCTTTGTCTCTTTCACTTCCTCGTCAGCCCCAGTGCCTTGGACAGGACCTGGCACCTTGATGGGGCTCATCTTGAGTGAATGAATGAATGAATGAACAGACGAATGAATGCTTGCTCGTCCACACAACAAACCAGGACGAGATGTGATCTTCGAGGCAATAATGTCAGCCTGCTGGACACCAAAGTATGTTTTCGGGACCGCTGTGTTGTCATAAGGGGAAAAAAAAATGGGGATGCTTAAGAAATGGAGTGTGTGTGCCCTAGGCTACTGAAAACGAAGCAGCTGAATTCCCACCTAATTTAAAGGGCACACGGTGGTGGTTTCGAGGTGCTCTGTGGCAGAGAATGGGGGGAGTGAGATTACAATCAAGGGTGACATGTCATGGCATTAATGTAAGGTTAAAATAGTGAGACTCAGTCCCAGTTTTGTGGTACCTCAGACCATTTCCAGCAATTTCTAGAGGACAAGTGGAATTGTCAAATTAATATCAATCGGAATTTGTGTCAGTGAGAATGCTAGCGGCGCTCTGTGGGTGAGGGAGGTGGTGCAAATGCTAGGAACAGTGAATAGGAATACAAATTTTGCAGTGGTGAGAGAGCCATCACTCAACTGGGGGCACCCCGGTGGAAGTTAACATCCAAAGCTGGGGTCCCCACACTTGGGGGGAACTCAGAATCCCCTCCAGGGGTCATGAAAACACAAACCGTTCGGTGCCCTGACCCCAGAGCTTCAGATTCATCGGGGCGGGGCAGCCTGGGAATCTGCATTTCTAACACGTTCCCAGGGAGTGCTTATGCTGCTGGTCTGGGGACCCCACTGTGGGAAAGCCATGGTCAATGAAATCAGACATCCCTGCCTGTCAGGGCTCTGCCCACCCCGCCCATGGGATGGAGCCAGCCAGCTTACTCATCAGTGCCCTTTTTGCTCTCCTCAATGAAGGCAATGGATTCAGATCTAAGGCGGTTGGTCACTTCATATGTGCGCAGGGTGACCCCGAAAATATCCTCATGGTACCGGTTGTCATCCTAGGGGACAGAAACAACCAGGAAACAGACCTCAAGTGCCAGCCAAGGGCACGGAGAAGGGCAGACACGTTGATACCCTGGAATGGAATATTCTTAGAGAAGACGGTTCCTTAAGAAACGAGGTGTAGGGAGTTCCCTGGTGGTCCAGTGGTTAGGACTCGGTGCTTTAACTGCCGTAGCCCTGGGTTCAATCCCTGGTTGGGGGACTAAGAGATCCTGCAAGCCCTGCGGCACGGCCAGAAAAAGAAAGAAAGAAAAAAGAAACGAGGTGTAACCCAGGGCCCCCAGAGACCCCTTTGGTCTCCGAGACTCTGTTTCAGCAAGACCCTCTGGGGCACAGGGCCTCTAAGCCCAGTGGGCAAAGAACACTTTTGTTCCCATCCAGAACCATGCTGCTGCTTAGTGGATTCTGAGGATCCAGAAGAGCTGAGGGGGTCCTGTGGCAACTTCTCCATTTCCCCCTTTCCTCCCTCCTCCTTGTTCCTGCAAGTTCAGATCTGGGCATGGCTGGGTTTAGTGTAAACATCATAGCCTGTAGAGACCAGCAGAGATGGGAGAAAAGACAAAGTGCCCGCTTAGCACTCAGGGAATACCACGGTTGCCAAAGTGGAGACTTCTCTGAACGTAGGAGTTTTTCTGACGGTGAGCATCTTAGCTCAGCCTTTCCCAGAAACAGACAAACAAAAAAGACAACTCAAGAAACAGCACGAGTGATGATGAACTTGTGGCATCTGGGAGTTTCTGGAGCCATTGGAGCTCCTGAGGCAGGACTGAGGGATGGGCATTAAGAATATCCCAGAGGGCAGTGTCGCTGAGCATTAAACAAGGGGAAAAGGCACCTCCCTGCTGAGGAGAGGCAGTGGCTGGGGAACACGCATGCAGCAGAGCTAAGTTCTGGCATCCTTGGTCCCAAAGGTTTTGAAGAAAGTTGCCCATCTGTAGAGTGGATTCATTTTAAGTTGGGGTGGTTTTCAACCTCATTCTGCAGAGTTTTGCAGAATCTCTTAAAGTGTCTCTCAAGACTCATACCAAAGAGACAGAGTGGTGAGGGCTCTGTAGCTCTCCTTGGAGCTCTGGCATTTCTACCAGAAAGTTGTTGTTGTTGTTTTTAACCTAGTAGGGTTTATTATCGGAATTACAGCAAGGGCTTCTTCTGCAAAAATGTTTGATTGCTGCTCATTTAGGGAAGCAGGGAGAAGAATGGGATCACCCCTGGAGCTTTGCGGAGGCCTGGGACTCAGTTTATTCTATTTGGGGCAGTTGGCCACAGTTAGGACTTTGCTTACTGGGCTGCTACTAGCCTTTGTGAAAATTAGGAAAAGGCAACCCTCCTCCTAAGGTGCACTGCTTGGGAAGCCAAGCATGGGGTGGCTTTCATCCCCTACTTGCCCCCCTTGGACAAACCTTTTTGTGCAGTGCCCAACCTGCACAACTGCACAGAGCAGTGCTGCAGCTTGTTTCTGGGGCGGGAAAAGTTGGGTTAGGATGGTTTCCATCTAGCTACCCAGTGGTCCACCTACTTGTTATTTTCACACATCATAGCTCCCTACCATATTTAATACACGCACCTGCATGTCCCACCACCCTTCCTTCTCTCTCACCTATGGTTTGGGACCACCTGTATCCTCTACCCCCAGTCATAAATGGGAAAATGGGAGCAGGGATGTCATCATGGGTCCCCTAGTCATTGAGACAGGAAGGGTGAGGAAGAGGAGACAGGAAGCTGGATGCCAGAAAAGGAATCCCAGGAGCTGGCCCATCACTCACCCTCAGCCTGCTGATGAACATGCCGGCGTCCTCCACCGAGAGCTTCCCCTGCTGGGTCATGATGCGCTGCATGGCTTTGAGGACATCGGCCGCCATGGTGACGTCCCCGCAGACGTAAATGTGGCCCCCTTGCTCCTTCAGGGCTCGGTACACGGGTTCTGCCAGCTGCTCCTGTAGGATGTCCTGCACGTACTTCTGCAGGGAGAAGGGGGACCAGTGAGGAGGAGCTGGGCTGCAGGACAATCCTGTGTAGCTCCCTCCCGGGCCCCACCACCCCGGGAACTGAGTCAGACACAGGGGCTCGTGTGCAGGTCTATGTTTTGTGCAGTGACGCAGGGCACTGGGAAGAGTGAAGCAGGAGAGGAGGGAAAGCCGATCTGAGGGTGCGACGAGCTGCTCCCCACTCTGGAGCTCACCTCTGCTGAGAACCCTCTTTGGAACCATGCAGCACGCCCCCCTAGAGCCATCCCCTGGAGGGGCGTAGAGGGGGGCATCGTCTACCCGCTCCTCTCTTCGATGGCCTGTGGTCACCCAGGGGGTGTTAACTCCCGTACACTTCTAGGTGCGGGGCTGGCACTTCAGGCGTCCTATGCCGGGGTGCCAGAGAAGCCCCGGGACAGACAGCAAGAAATGGGGGTCGGGGAAGGGGCTGTCAGGTTACACCCGGGCAATTGCTGGAATTGCAGGAATTGCTGGAATAACAGGGGGGCTAAGAGAATGCCAGGTGGACACAAGGGGTGTACAATGCAGCCTCCAGGGAATTTGTCTGGTTTGTCCAGGAAACGTCCCCCCAGGCAAGCCCGACATTCAGCTGGTATGTTCTGGAACAGCTGTACCTGCTACCGAAACACTGATGAACTTCCATGCCAGAGGTCAAGTAGCCGCTGCCCAGACCCTCTGAGTGCCCCCCTCCCTGTTATCCTGGCTCCTTTCCTGGGACACCCCTGGGGGTCCAGTTGAGAACCCCAAGATCTAGCAGGGGCATGCTCCAGTCCTACGGCCTGTGTCCATTCTGACTTGGAGTGCCTCTTATGGGCTGCTTAATTTTTTTTCTTTTTGGCTGCTCTGCATGCCTTGTGGGATCTTAGTTCCCCCACCAGGGATTGAACCTGGGCCCTTGGCAATGGGAGTGCGGAGTCCTAACCACTGGACCGCCAGGGAATTCCCTGTTTAAGTTTTAAAATTCTTTTTATTGTGATAAAACACACATAACATGAAATATATGTGTGTTTTCAAGTGTATAATACAATGCAGTGGCACCAAGCACATTCACGGTGCTGTGCAACCATCCCCTCTACCTGGTTCCAGCACCTTTTCATCACCCCCAGAAGGAACCCTGTACCCTCCCCATTCCCCCTGGCAACCATGAATCAGCTTTCTGTCTCTATGGATTTGGCTGTTCTGCATATTTCATGGAAGTGGCATCATAGAATGTGGGCTGTTCAATATTTTAAGTCAAATGTTTAGGCTCCAGGCTTCCTGAAGTTCAGAGCAACGTCACGGAGGAGGATGCAGAAAGGGTGAGGGGTTTCTGGGAACGGGCTTTGCATGAGTGGACGAGCGTGTGTGTGTGCTGGGCTGGGCTGGGGGGGACCATGAACAGGCCGGGGGTTACCTTTGGTTTGTCTGGCTCCCGAGAGTAGGCTGTGTACAGTTCTCTGAAGACCCCCTTGCTCTTGGCCTGTAGGGTCTCCTCCCTGTAGATGTGGTCTATCTTGGACTGCCGGCACCCGAAGACCAGGACCATGGGGCAGGGACTCATTCCTGGGGACCGGGAAGACCTCCTGTCACCGACAGCTCTGATGCCTGATTTCGGGGGTGGCTGCTGGTGCCAGGGGTGCTCAGAACCTTAGCACGTGCTACAGGGGTAGAGGTGCACGGACCCTGGGGCAGGCGGTATATGTACTCGCGTACACACACACGCACATGCACACACGCTGAGGGAAGTAAAGTGTGTTCAGATTTTAGCAGACCTGTCTTCTCTGGGTCTCAGTCGTTCCTCTGGGAAAGCCCCCACCACTGGGTACTGCTAAACCCCCAAACTCTGAAGCTAGACTGCCTGGATTCAAATTCCAGCTCTGTGTGATGCTGAGGAACTTACATAACTTTCTATGTCTCCGTGTCCCTAAGTACAAAATGGAAATAATAATAGCATCTAACCTCATAGGGTTATTGTAAGAAGTTAATGCAAAACATTAGACCTGTGCCTGGTACACAGTGAATACAGTTGTCCCTCGGTATCCTAGGGCATCAGTTCCAGGACCCGCCCTGGATACCAAAATCCACTGATGCTCGAGGCCTATATAGTTGGCCCCCTGTATCCGAGATTCCTCTGTATCCAAGGTTCCACATCCGCGGATTCTCCAACCAGCCTCGGATGGTGTAGTACCATACATAGGTATTTAATGAAAAAAGCTTGCGTATAAGTGGACCATGCAGTCCAAACCCATGTCGTTCAAGGGTCAACTGTACTTTGTAAATGTTAGCTATTCCACTAGAATTACAGTTCCACCGGAGCAAGTTTTTTTTTTTTTTTTTTAAGTTGTTTCTCTGTCTTGTTCATTGCTGCGCCTCTAGTGCCTACGATAGTGTTTAGCATTCATGAGATGCTCAGTAAATCCCTGTTAAATGCATGTCGGAAATGTGGGTTTCTTTCTCTCTCTCCTCCCAAAGCTGATCTGTTATGTTTCTCACACAGCAAACCCTGCTCCTGAATGACAGTCCTTGGGACCATCCCGTGAACGCATAACCATTGGGTAAGGCTTAACGCCTACCCCTTCTAGGGCTGCTTACATTTTAAGATGGGGGTCTTATCTTAACAGTCCAAGAAATGTCTTCTGGGGATGGAATTTCAGGCCTTGGAACAAGCTGTGTGGATGATTTGTTTGGACAGGTCCTTTGAATTACACCGTAAACTTCACCCATGGGTCTGGTCACTACTATGCTCCCCCTCCGTCCCCGGGTAGTGACACAAAGCAGAGAACACATCACCATGCCTCCAGGATACTGGGACACAGGCGGGCCTCCCCAGGTCCAGGGGGTAGAAACCATGTGCCTGCTAGACCATGACTCACCTTTGTGTTGGATATCAAATTGCCGCTGCTGCCAGAAGCTTCGGAAAGGGGCAATGCCTGTGCCCGGGCCAACCAGGATACAGGGCACTTGGGGATTTCGGGGCAGGTGGAAGCTGGGTGCTCTGGACAAGGAAGAGAGAGTCAGAAGCCTTGCTGGGCTCAAATCTGATCAAGAACTGTTGGGTCTTAGGTAAACCAGATGGCCGTCTTGGGTAGAACTACAACGGGGCTTAAAGCTCTTCAGCTGGGGTCAGGCGGCCCTTATCAGGGTGGGAGGTCCCATTAATTTGGGTCCTCAGGGTCTGGCTATCACTCCATTTCCCAACTATCCCCGTTGCTGAGCTAAGCCACAAAGGGTGTGGGGTTGATTTAACCCAGGGTTTCCCTGCCTCAGCACTCCTGACAGTGGGGGCAGCATACCTCTTGGTGATGAGGGCTGTCCTGTGCATTGCAGGATGCTGAGTAGTACCCAGGCCTCTATCTATTAGATGCCAGGAGCACCCTCCAGCTGTGACAACCAAAAATATCCCCAGACATTGCCAAGGGCCCCTGGGGGGCAAAATCACCCCGGGTTGAGAACCACTGAATTAACCGTCCATGAGATCTTCCCAGATCAGCGAGCTGCAAACCTCAATGTACAAAAGAATCACGTGGGGACGTTCAAAGAGGGTGTAGATTCCTGGGCAATGCAGTAAGTCTAGGCTCAGGACTCGGCATTTTTGAAGCACCCCACGGGATTCTGATGCTGATGGTATGTGGACCATATCATGACCAAGAGCTGAGAAAAATGGCTGGCCAAGCCCACTGTTTAGGTAGGGAAGTTATCAGTTGATAAAGCAGGTAACTACAGTGGGCCTAGGCTCAGACATATCCCTTAGTTTTTAACTTTTATGTTTTTAAAGCTATATTATTTTATTTGATTGACTGATTGAGGTAGGAAGACTTAACACATATTGACCAGGGGATTTTTACACAAACTAACACCTCTGGCCGTAATACGTCTCCGATTAAAAATGTGTTTAATGTGAAACCTATCCTCCTAACACACTTTAAAGAGAACAATACGGTATTGTTAGCTATGGGCAGAAATACTCTTTAAAACTGAGTTTGGAAGGGGAAGATGGTTGACAGGGAGGGGAATTAAATCTTCCCGGTCTCTAAGAAACTGGGAACACATGGGGGTGGCCAGCAGACTGTGGATAGAAGTTTCACTAGCCTGCAGATTCCATGAAGGCTGAAACTGCATTTTGCCTGGTCGTCTACTGTAGCCCCATCTAGCACAGGACATGCACTTGATAAATATCTGATGCACTGACCTGAACTTGACTAGAGGACTTGCTTAGCTTCTGCTATGTTGCTCTGCCCCCATGATCCTGTTTCCTTAACAGCTTGGAGCGATGCTGAACGTTGATCTCAATCCCTTCGGACTCAGCCATCTCTCTAGAACCCTTCAGGCTGGTCCACCCGCCCCGTCTCAGGACATGAGGATGCAGATCTGGGATGGCTGCTTATTTTCACGTGCCACTCACCCTCTCACGAAACAGGGCACCACTTCGTCAGCCTGGATCCGGTTGAGCCAGGAGGAGCACACGCCGTGGTGAATTGGCCCTTCTCCATCTAACAGGATAACCGAGGTGATCTGGCTCATTTACTGTCCCTCAAGCTCCCCCGTCCCCGGCCTCCCCCCACCCTCCAGTTCAGAAGGCTCACAGCCCCGACACCAAGTTTCTGCCTTGGAGTTCCCTGTGTAGATCCCTTCCTCTGACGGGGAAGAGGAAATGGTAGAGCTGGGGTGGGCTCATGGCCGTGAAACTGGTGGTCAGGGGTGGCTTGTATTCCAATCGCGCCCACTGAAAGGGCCTTGATCGATGTGCTCTCGGTGGCCTGTCAGGACCCCCGTCTCAGACCTCTCTCAGGCACCATGCGTTTGTTTGTTTGTTTCTTTGTTTGTGTTTTTTTTTTTTGGCCACACTGCGCAGCTTGCAGGATCTTAGTTCCCCAGTCAGGTATTGAACCCGGGCCCCAGCAGTGAGAGCACCAAGTCCTAGCCACTGGACCGCCTGGGAATTCCCAGGCGCCATGCATTTTAATTGCTATAACCAAGGAGGAAAACACGGGTGCAGAGGTCAGGTTATCCGGCTGACCTACGGCCAGCTGGACATCAGGCAGCAGAGAGCTCCCCCCTCGGAGGGAAGGGGTGGTGGTGGCTTGTTCTAGCTGCTGCCTTGGGGGTATGAGGGGAGGAAGGGAGTAGAGGGAGGTCTCAGGCTTTTGGAGAGGCCTCCAAATGCACACGTCATTTCCTTCCTGACTCTGCACAGCGCTGGCTCTGCCTAAGGGACGGTTTGCTGCTCATCTCCCTCTTCCGGTTTCCTGGCCTTGGGGGATGGGTCACCTCCCCAGGATTTGGGACGTGGCAGAAGCTTAGGCAGCCGCGCAGAGGCCCCCTGGAGCAGGGGGAAACGCAGACCCAGGGGTTTCTCCCAGCGCCTCTGCCCACCTCGGGTGCGGTAGGAGACAACGGCCACGGTGAGGTGCACCTCGTCGGGGTACATGTCCGGGGAGGAGCTGATGGAATAGTAGCGAGGTTGCAGCAGCGACAGCTGGGTCAGGAGCAGGGTGGCGGGCATCTGGATGGATGGGAACTCCTCCAGCACCTCCACGATGTTCGGGTTCCTGCCCCATTTCCACTCCTCGTACTCCTGCAGACCCTGCACCAAGGAGAGGGGCAGAAAAGAACTCGCAGCCAGACCCTGGAGCGAACTTCCAAGGAACCCTTGACGAGGCCCAGAGAAAAAGGCAAAGTAACAAATAATACAGTTAGCTCGTGCCTAGGAGTCACTCTGGGCCAGGTTTTCATTTTTGCAAGGACCTTATAAGTCTGATTGTTATCCCTATTTTATTGATGGGGAAACTGAGGGATATAGAGGTCCCATGGCTACGAGGTGGTGGCAGACTTCAGCCCGAAAACCAGATCTGGCTCACCACCTGCTCGTGTGGCCCGTGAGCTAAGAGTTGATTTTACATGTTTAAATGGTTGGGGGTATGAGGGGGGAATCAAAAGAACAATACTATTTCATGACCCTAGGCTATGACATGAAATTCAAATTTTCATGTCCACAAGTAAAGTTTGATTGGAACCCAGCCATGCCCACTCATTTATGGATTGTCTATGCTGTTGTGCTACAATGGCAGAGTTGAATGGTTGCAACAGAGACACATAGAGCATGAGTCTAAAATATTTACTACCTGGCCTTCTACAGAAAAAGTTTGCCGACCCCTGTTCTAGGCAGTCTGGCTCCAGAATCTGTGCTCCCAGTATTAGACTCTCTTGCCATTTGCGAAGGTCAAGAGAAATGCACTGTGAAGGGAGTCATGACTTGCAGGCGTGTGATTTGTGGGTCTGCAAGGCTGGAGGTGTATCCTCGGAGCGTATGGGTCACATTCAAGATGGTAAAAGACAGCCCCGAAGGAACAGGCTGGGGTGTGGAGGACCATGTTCAGGGGCAATGTTGACAGCAAAGTCCAGGTGTTACTAGGGAACACAGGAACCCTCTGGGGCTCCGGAGTTATTTTTCCTACATCTTAGAAGCTGCCCTTAGCTTATAAGAGGCTCAGATTTTAAGGAGGGGTAAAGCCTATTACCAGTGCATTGTATAACCAAGCTTTTCCCCATGTTCCTAAAGCCCATCCTTGCTCTACCGATAGGGTATGGCATTCTGGAGAACGTGCTTTCCAGATCCCCAGCCTCATTGACTTCGAGCTGCTGGGGCTCAATTGGCCAAAAGCCCCAGCAGCTGCTCACTGAAACTGACATCCCCTGAAAACTGACATGGATCTGATCCTATACGCTTCCATTCAAACTTTCTGCCGTCTCCTTCACTTGAGGTCAGGCTTGTTTTGAGGTCTGATGGTTCTCTCAGTCTTATCTGACTCTGCTTCCATTTTCTCTCACTCAGGTGTTTCCCCTAATAAAAAAAAAATCCTCGCTCTTTTAATGGAGTTTGCGCTTTTTGGAAGAAGCGGATTAATACATACAGCTACATCAAATTTTACTTTAAATAATCCTGTGCAAAGGGTGCAAGCTCTGTTCCCTCTTCAGATTATCCCCCTTCCATTACTTAAAATTTTAAATCAAAGTTATGTGTATACAGAGTTTAAAAAGTTAAATAACTCTTCAAAACTTACGATTAAAGATAATGCTCTCCAGCTCCCTAGAGGTAACCACGTATAGTTCTTTTAAGTGTTTTTTTCTGGTGCTTATTTTCATATTTCTAAGTAAGATGCACTCCCTGAATTAAAAACAGCACTTCCTGTGCCACCATTTGATGCCCTCTCCCGCACAGCAGAAGAAAGCGAAACCATCATTTTCTGGTGGCTTGCTTACTGGGGAGGAGTCCCACTGGGAGAAATCTGAGTGGTCTTCCCAGCTAGGATTTTTTTTTTTTTTTTTTGTTTGTTTGTTTTGGCATGCGGGGATCTTAGTTCTCTGATCAAGGACTGAACTTGTGCCCCCTGCTGTGGAACCACAGAGTGTTGACCACTGGACCACCAGGAAAGTCCCAGAGCTAGCATATTCATATGTCACTACCTTCAGAAAACAGAAGGTTAATAAGAAAATCTTGGAGCTGAAGTCACAGAATTTTGGAGGTGATGGCAGAGTATCCCATGGTACGCGGGCCTCTCACTGTTGTGGCCTCTCCCGTTGCGGAGCACAGGCTCCGGACGCGCAGGCTCAGCGGCCATGGCTCACGGGCCCAGCCGCTCCGCGGCATGTGGGATCCTCCCGGACCGGGGCACGAACCCGCGTCCCCTGCATCGGCAGGCGGACTCTCAACCACTGCGCCACCAGAGAAGCCCCCCAGCTAGGATTTTTTTTGCAGCTTGGTTTCTAAGCAAGGGCGGCAGAAGCTGTGCTTTTTGGTTTACCTTACCATCAGAGGCCTTTTCTATCTTGAAGTCACACCTATAGCTCTTCAGCACTGAAAAAGCTGATTTTTAAAACAGGGCACTGGGGGATTCTCTCAAGTTCTTTTTCTTCTAAGCATGGGCTCTGATGGAACTAATGGAGGCTCAAGGGTTCCAAAGGCAGGAGGAAAAGGAGTTAGAACAGCAATTTCGACTGTAGCCAGAGAACTCTGAGATTCAATGCGGTCGCTCTCTCGTTCTGTTAGACCTTAGTTAGAAGGAAGAGAGATGGCCAAGATTAGCCAAAATGGACTAGCCAGTGTGGTGACCTGCAAACTAGACTATGGCAGCCCTCGCTCAAGACTGCCATCTGCTGGACAACTGTTGCAATAACTATACAATTCTCCAACGAGGAGGAGGTAAGGTTGTATGTATGTGGCCAGGGACCCACCTTGCTGAGGACCAGCAGACGCTGCTTCTCTTTCTCACTGGTGGCCAGAGAGGCAAACTGCTGCAGCTGCAGTGGCGTTGGAGGCGTGGTGATATCCAGGTAGTACTTGAAGGCCTGGAAGATGGTGCAGGGTGGGAGGCGATGCTCATCGGTCCAGTTACTGATAACCCCTGTGGAGGCACAGAGAAGGTGAGAGACGGGTAGGGCAGGAGAGTCTGGGCTCCGAGGGCTTAGGTCCAAGTTAGGGAGGCCAGATCTGCTTCTGGGACTGAGGATGGGGTCTGGGCAGAGCCAGACTGCCCCAGAGCCAAGTAACCCCTCGGCTGTCCACCTCCCATGTCCCTCATCTATACCCAGGGTCCTGGGGACCCTGTGATCACCTCCTGTATGCAAGAAGCTTGTCCAAAATCAGTCAATATTATTAACTCATTTAATCCTCATCACAATCCTATGTGGTGGGTGCTATTATTATCTCCATTTTGCAGTTGAGAAAAATGGAAGCACAGAAAGGTTAAGGCATTTGCCCAAGGTCACACAGGACAAATGCATAAAGTCAGACAGTATTGCTCCAGACCATGTTCTAACTACTATGCAATACTGCTTCTGTTTACTTTACTCCAGTACAGCCCCCTACACACAAGCCTCTACTTCAAGATAAAACGTACTGTTCCAACAGGGAGAAAGAACTGTCTGGGTTGGATTTATTAAGAGAAGGTATGTCTCTCTAAAGTGGTACCTTCCTAAGGGATTTTCAATAAGGCTTTGGCTACAAACTGTTTTCACATTCTGCCCTGACTTTGTGTCCTCGCTCCCTTGCAGAGGGGATGTGTCACTGTAGCCGGGGCTACCATGTATGGTCACTGCAGTTCCTTGTACCTGAGCTCTGAGCTCACCTGCGGCTACTGAGATGAAGCATGGAGACCCATTTACCTTGGAAAGTTATTTAATAGGCATGTCAAGGATGGTCCCTGAAACAGGTTGGGACTTGATCTAATTTGGTCAGAAATATGGTTCAATCCCAATGGACCACTGAGCTTCATAGGGTGCCTTTGGATTCTAAGAGGAGGCATGGGCGGACTCCAGCTGCTATTTACTTGGTGGCAGTGAGGCAGGGGTGATGAAGCAAGTTAGACGAGTAGCCTCTGCTAAGATCAGTGTCTAGCTGATGAAGGAAGGTAGAAGCCCCTTTGGCTCGAAGATGAACCATCAACGTCCTGGCTTCATGGACATTCATTTGCTTAGCCAGTTGGGCCAAGGTTATTCAACCATGAGAAAGGAGGAGTCTTCAGTCTCTTAAGCTGGGGGTGACAGAGACCCACTCTCCTACCTGGAATGGTGATTAAGAAGACAAGTGTCTTCCCCAGATACCCACTGCCTTTGGGACTCCCTGGAGAAGGGAGGCACCCTTGGGTGTAGCCCGGCCATAGTTACCCAAAGCCGTGTTTCGCTCCTCTAGCAGCTCCACCTTCACCAGCTGGTTGACCGGGGGTGCGTCCTCCAGCCGCTCGATCAGGGCATTCACGAGGTCCTCGTGGTTGCCGGGGAAGACGCCCAGGTGGTCCCCAGGCTGGTACTGCAGCTCCTGATTCCCGTTGGTGTGGAGACGCACGAAGATGGTTGATCGGCTGGAGGGTAGAGCAGGGGAACAGTGGGATGAGGGCCACCAGCTTCCGCCCACCTCCTTGGCTCCTCTGTCTGTCCTTGTGGCTGCAACTCCCCTCCTTCCATTCTCTTTGGGGCTCAGGCCAATCAGACTTCTGGCTCCATCACTCCACGCCGCGGCTTTCAGCAAGGTCACCCACAGGCTCCTCGTGGCAAATCTGAGCGCCAGCCCCCAGTGCTCACTGTGGTCATATCCGACCAGCACTGGACGCAGCTGCCCACTTCCTCCTCCTCAATACCCTTCTCTTGAGCATCCCAGGCTCTCCTGATCTTCTCTGGCTGCTCCTTTTCAGTCTCCTTTGCCAGTTCCTTCTCATCTCCCCTAACTGGACACTGGAGCACCCCAGGGTTCAGTTCCCAGACATCTTTGCTTTCCTGGCTTCCTGCCCCTGCTTTTCTTTCCTCCGTAGCACTTACCACCAACTGACCTCCGGCAGAGTTTACTCCTTTACATGCTTTGTGGTCTGTCCCCCCCTGCCTGCCCCCTGGCCCCCAGGACAATATAAACTCTAGAGGGCAAGGAATTAGTCTGTTTTTTTTTCCGCTGTTCTATTCTGGCACCTAGGACAGTGCATGGCACATAGTAGGCGTTCAAAAAACATTTGTTGTTTGTAAGAACCTCAGACCCTCAGGATTAACCAGCTACTGGAATAGGCTCTGTTCTCTGTACCAATCAGAGTTCTGCCAGGAACCACTAGCCCATTGGAGCCACAGGCAATGATGTCCCCATTCTGTGAAATTCCATCTCTCCTAGAAATCCCAAGCTCCACCCGCTTTTGCAACCAGGGTCCTCATCTTGTCATGGAAAAGGGGAAAGGACTTGGCCTTCAACTCAGGTTCTCGTTGTGCATAAATCCCATGGTATTATGAAATTTATGGAACTAAGGAGAACACCCAGAGAGAAACTCGTCGATGCCTGCCAGGTCATGCCCTTTCTTTTGATTTTTGGATTGCAAGTGCAGGAGCTCTGTGCTAAGAATGAATCCTCAGACTAGGATTATTCTGGTCCTCTTTAAAGTTTGAGTACAGATATACCACATTTGTATACCTGAAAACTCTGGGATGGATGACTACACTTTGGTAAATCAAATTGTTTTTGTATTCTTTGAGTTACATTCGCATTTTCAGATCCGCTTTTTTCTTCCTTGCCAACTGGTTTTTGGTTGACAGAGACACTTGATATTCAACGTCAAGTTTCTACATTCTCCGCGGTATGTAAATCAGCACTTGAATAGACCAATGGGACTCGCTATTTAAAGGAGTTTTTGGCACAGCCAAGGGCCCTTTTGTGCTGCAAATAGCCGCCATTATTAAAAATAGTTGTGCTGGCATATTTTGCATGGCACCCCTGTCCTCAGTATGGGGGGGGGGACTTGGTAACTGAAATTGTGAATGATGGTGGTGGGGTGTGGGGTACCACTCTCCTTCCCTGGGCAGATTTTGTTCTCTCTGGGGCACTGATCTTACCCATTAAATGCGCTTGCGCGACTGATTCTGTTCTGAGCTCATACCAATTTTTTAGTTCCTGGAGAGCAAGGCATCAATCATCACCCCCTGCCAGCTCCAGGAAGGGGATTGGCAGAGGCTGACAACCAGCAGAGGGCGCTGTGGGGTTGCTAATTTGGGAGCCTCCAGCGCTTACCACGGGAAGCCTTTGAAAGGCCCACAAATCAGTTCCCACTTTCTCCCAGATCATCATGATTTCTTTCAGAAGTATATTTGCCTCTGTTCCTTTGGCCAGTACAAAATAGAAATGCGGAGGACCCGAACTTGCTGAGCTGGCTCACACGCACAGCCATTTCCCCTAAGTTCTCTTGAACGTAGCCGAAGGTGGTCAGGCGGATAAGAGGCAGGGATGGGAATGGAGCTGGCAGGTGGGCCACAAGGTGGGCCCCGGCTCTGCCGGGAATTTGACCACGGACACTTTGCAAGCCGCTGACCAGGCATGGCATGTGGAGAATCCCGGCAGTGAATGGCTGCATGGTCCTAGGACCATGTGGTGGGCAGTGGGCTGGTCCTTGAAGCTTTGCAGGAAGCTGATCCCCCAGTGGGTAGCAGTAGCCTGGAGACTAATTGTCTTACATCTCAGTTCTGCTGGGGGTTTCTAAGTATAGGATTTTCTAAGCCTTAAAAAAAAAAAAAAAAAAAGCTTGGGACACATATGGGCCATTGAAAAGTTTTAGGGGAGGCAAAAAGGGCAACATTGGGAAGGCAGAGCCATTTGAGCCCTTTCCCCCAGAGTATCCCCTGCCTGTGATGTATTTATATTCACCTACAGGAGCATAACACACACACACACACACTTGGCAATGGTTCAATGACAGGTTCGCAGATGAAAGAACAGTCTGCTAAGGTCCAGCATTAAATGGAAAAAAAAATTAGCTCATGTTCGTTCTTCAAAGAAAAGAGTAAACAGTGTCTGTTGTGAGCAGTTTGAGTGAATAAGGTTCATACCTTCAACAAATTTGTATTGAGTGTCAGGCACTGTTCTAGGCACTGGTGAGAGAGTGATGGATAAAGATAACAATGGGCCTGATTCTCATTGAGAAATAACTTAGAAAGATCTCAGGTGGGGCTGGTGATGAGGATGGGTGGATACTGATGGGTGGGGGCAGTGGGGTAAGTGACTGGCAGACAAGTATGGTCAAGGAGGCCTCTCTGGTGATTTGACATTGGGGCAGAGATCTGAAGAATGAGAAGGAACGGACATGCAAAGATCTGGGGGAAGAGTGTTCCCGAAAGGGGAAGCAGCATGTGCGAAGGCCCCGAGGTTGGAAAAAGTGTGGCACATTTGAGGAAGGGAAAGAAGACTGGAGTGTTTGGAAGAGGGGTCAACACAGGGGTGGGTGGTACAGAGGAGATCAGAGAGCTAGGCAGAGGCCAGATCATGAGGGTCTTGTCATGACCTGTCACGGCAAAGGAGTTTGAAGGTTTCCTAAGTCCAGTGGGAAGCTACTGGAGGATGTGAAGCTGTGGATGGACAGGCTTCCGTTTACATTCTTAAAAGATTAGTCTGCCTGCTATTTGGAAAATGGATCTTTGAGAGAAATGTCAAGAAACAAGGAGACAAGTTAGGTATCTATGGCAGGCACTCAGACCACAGACGATCGTGACCTTGCTTAAGGTGGTGGATGTAGATCTGAGATGTAGTTGAAACACAAGACCCACAGTACCAGTTGAGAGTTGGATTGGTTGTGGGAGGGAAAGTGAGGCGGCAGGGAGGCTGCTTAAGTCTTGGGCTTAAGCCAAATATTGATGTCTTCTGTTGAGATGGTGAAGGCTGGAGAGAAGCAATTTTATCAGAGGGTAGCTGGGAATTAAGAGTTCTCCCATCAAGTACTCTCCGTTATAATGTCCCATCTTTCTTTGAGATACCCCAGCGCTCAGGGCCCCTTCAGCATCTTTGCTCCTATTCTCTCTTCCTAGATGTCCCCCCTCTATTCACTAGCCTATCTAAAGCCTACCCGGCGTTTCCCCTCCTCCTTCTGACTTCTAGGACCTATGATCCACACCCCACCCATTAGCGCTCCATTATACTCTTTTCTGTATTGTTTGCTAATTGCGGTATGTAGAAAACTTATTTCCTGGCCAGGCAGTAACTGCGGTGACTTTTCTCTTTAGAGCGCAAGGATCACCTTCAAAAGGTGGCTTATTTCCTCTTAAGCACTTTGCTTGCAATTAAGGGTCTCTTGCTGGGGGTGGGAGTGGTGGGTGTGTGATGCATGATATCTTGCTATGGTCTCCTGGCTCAAACAGCTGGACTTTGGCCTTGGGCAGGGGAAAACAGGAGAGAGAGTCATGCTTTTTTGCTCAGTTATTCTTAAAAAACAAAAACAAAAACAAAACAACAACCGTATAAAGCTGGAAATGGTAGTAAGCCTGAAAATAGGTAGTGCTATGGAGTGTGCTTTTAAAGAGTTAAATGTCTAGGCACCATTTGGTCCTTTTTGAGCTAATCCATAACTGATTTTAATACGGTCTTCTGGTTCCTAACCTTGTTGAAATATCTTCTTGTAAGTCACTCAGAGTTAACTGTCCTTTCCAGAGGTGGATCGGGGGTTATTCTGGGACTACAGTCCAACTTAGCATCAAAACATTTGCAAATTACCTTGCTTTTTATGAACTATGGTTTGGAGAGTAATTTTTGTTATCTGGGCTTTCACAGTTTGTCACTGAAAGAAATTTCCAGTAGATTCTTAGTCCCTTCTCTTCCAATGCTACTGAAGTTGTACTTTTCCACAGGATGGAAATGGGGAGTACAATGCGTATTTCAAATACAGAGTCCCTTTCTGTATCAGACATCATTATGCTCTGAATATTGCATTTAACTAATTATTCAAATGGATTAATTTCCCAATCCATTTCTTTAGTGTTTGAGGATCTGGGAGAGAACATGAGAGCCCTGGGGCTCCATCCTGTTGACCACTTTATCAAAAGTTTTATGTCCAGGCACAGAGAACAGACTTGTGGTTGCCAAGGGGAAGGGGGTTGGGGGAGGGATGGAGTGGGAGGTTGGGTTTGGCAGATGTAAGCTTTTATATATAGAATGGATAAACAATAAGGTCCTACTGTATAGCACGGGGAATTATATTCGATATCCTATGATAAACCACAATGGAAAAGAATATTAAAAAAAAAGAATGTATGTGTATGTATAACTGAATCACTTTGCTGTACAGCAGAAATTAACACAACAGTGTAAATCAACTATACTCCAATTAAAAAGAAAGGTTTTAAGTCCACGTAGAAAGCACACATACTAAATTTGTAGGTGTATGAAGCTGGGATGGGTAAGGAATAGTAACGGGAATGAGGGATACGCTAGTTGCTTTGTGTGTGTTGTTTCTAATACAGCAGCCTTGTGATGCTGGTGAGGCCATAGGTATAGCCATTTGGCATTTTGACCTTGGAGTCAGAGAACTGAGCCTGCGTGGTCTTGAAAGGTCACTTGCATTTTCTAATTGTCATTTTTCATATTTAAAACGTGGATGATACTAGTACTTACTTCCTGGGCTGGTCAGAACTCTGGGAGATCCTGCACAGAGAGGACTCAAAACAGGGCTTGGAACACAGAAAGTACTAGATAAACATTGGCAATCTTTATAGCCATCGATCTCATTTTAGGTAAGGAGATAGGGGTTCAGAAGACCCAAGGGACTTGCCCAAGGTCACACAGCTGACACGTGGCAGCACTGGGTCAGAATCCATGGCTGTCCAGCTGGAGAGCCCACCCTTTGTACGATGCCAGGCAAAGAATCAAGATCTCAAAAGATCTTCATGGGCCAAAACTGCAAAGTGAAAAAGATTCCATTCAACAGGGATCAATGCAAAGACTTTCTTTACTGCCAAAAAATTTACTTATACAAGTAGAGGGATGCAGAGACCTGGCCTGATCATTCTGAAAAGACTTCAAGTCCACGAGCAGCAAGGACGTAAGCTTAATGGGAGAGCAGCATGGCTGTTAGGACAACACCTGCAATCCTGGGCGGCATTAGAGCACCCTATCCCGATCGGGGATGGTAATAATAGCCTTAGTGCACTTGGTAGTGATCACAGGACCTCCACTGCACTGTGACCACGGCTGGGAATGACATTTCCAGCAGGACAGAGGGTGTCTTTTTTTTTTCTCGGTACGCGGGCCTCTCACTGCTGTGGCCTCTCCCGTTGCGGAGCACAGGCTCCGGACGCGCAGGCTCAGCGGCCATGGCTCACAGGCCCAGCCGCTCCGCGGCATGTGGGATCTTCCCGGACCGGGGCACGAACCCGTGTCCCCTGCATCGGCAGGCGGACTCTCAGCCACTGCGCCACCAGGGAAGCCCCAGAGTGTGTCTTTTTACTAAAGCAAAAGGTTTGGGAAACCAGGTCTCAGGAAGAACAGCTGGAAGGAATGAGGACCAGGGAGAGATTGGTCACCGTCCTTGGCTGTTGGCAGCTCTCTCATTTGGAAGAACTGACTCTGTTTTGGGTGTCACTGGAGAGTGCAACTTAGGATCAAAATGAAGTGCTAGGAACATTTGCTTTGGTTATAAGGAATAGGAAGATAATTTCTAACAATCAGGACCTCAAAACACAGACGGGGCTGTTTTACAGGTTAATAAACTTCCCATCATCCCAGTGGAATTTAAACAGAGACTGAGCAGGCATTTCTCAGGATAGCAGAGAAGAATTACCCACAGGGAGATGTCAGGACTAAGTGATTTCTTTCTTTTTTTTTTTTTATGCGGTACGCGGGCCTGTCACTGTTGTGGCCTCTCCCGTTGCGGAGCACAGGCTCTGGACGCGCAGGCTCAGCGGCCATGGCTCACGGGCCCAGCTGCTCCGCGGCATGTGGGATCTTCCCGGACCGGGGCACGAACCCGTGTCCCCTGCATCGGCAGGCGGACTCCCAACCACTGCGCCACCAGGGAAGCCCCTAAGTGATTTCTGACTAAGATGCACATTACAATGAACATTAGCAGTCTGAAAAGGGTGTAGTCTCTATTAAAAATTCCTCGAAAAACCTTTCTCTTTCCCCTTTCCACAAGGATCGTCACCATTTACTTTTTTCATCCCTGCAGGTTGGAGCTTGACAAAGGGAAAGCAGGAAACCAAGATGCTAGTGGCAAGGGGGTCTCGAGGACGCTTAGAACGGTAATAGGAAGCCAGTCCTCGGAGTCCTCCTTCCTTGTTGTGGGTGGCATCTGGGGCACAGGTGGGGACCCCAAGGGGGCCAAGGTGTTCCTACCTGGATTTAGGACTCTGAAGGTTTTGACGGCTGAGGAGTCGAGCGGCTGAGACCCGCTTTTTGTGGACACTGGATAGACCTGGGGGAAGAACAACAACGGTCTTCCTGTGATGGAGTTAAACAGTTGTCAGTAAAAGGTCTCCAGCTTCTCCTGACCCTCTCTTTACCGGGAGGACTGAACTAAAGGGAGACGAAAGCAATGAAGCCCACCTTCTCTAAGGCCCTTTCGGAGGTGAGGACTCCTGTCTTCCTTGCCCCCCACACTCATGAACGTCTCCCCAGGTGTGTGGTGGGAGGTACCTCGTGTGAGTTCTGGAGCTTCGGCCACGCAGGTGAGGCGGGACTTGTTCCTCTTCCAACTGCGGTCATTGCTGATGAGGGAGTTGTTTGCCTTCTCAATGTTGACGTCATCTCCCACGCAGAACACATCACAGGCTGCCTGTGGCACACACGGGGCTTTCAGTGACCTCTTTCAGCCAGCAGCGTGCCTCCCAACAGCTCCAAGTCACAGCGTCCGTCCATCCATCAACCCATCAACCCATCAACAGCTCCAAGTCTTACTATCCGTCCATCCATCCGTCCACCCATCAACCCATCCACCGACTCATCCACCCACCCTCCTCCTCCCTCCATTTCTTCCTTCCTTCCGTTCATCCACCCATCCATCCATTCCTCCACCCATCAACCCATCCACCGACTCATCCACCCACCCTCCTCCTCCCTCCATTTCTTCCTTCCTTCCGTTCCTCCACCCATCCATCCATTCCTCCACCCATTCACCCATTCTCCCATCCACCCACCCATCAACCCATCCACCCACTCATCTACCCACCCTCCCTCCCTCCCTCCATTCCTCCCTTCCATCCATTCATCCACCTATCCATCCATCCATCCATCCATCAACCCATCCACTCATCCTCCTTCCCTCCATTGCATCCCTCCATTCATCCATCCATCCTCCTTTCCCTCCCTCCCTCCTTCCATCCATCCATCCTCTCTGCCTTCCCTCCCTCCTTCCATCCATCCATCCTTCTATTCATCCACCCATCCATCCATCCTCCCTCCATCCTCTCTGCCTCCCCTCCCTCCTTCCTTCCTTCCATCCATCCTTCTCTCCATCCATTTATCCACTCATCAACCAATCCACCCTTACTTTCTGAGTGCCTTTGACGGGATGGACATACCACATTTACTATTGACTTTGGGACCTAACCTCTATTTAATATGTAACTCTCTTATGTCATTTATTTCTAAAACCAACTTTTGCAGAGGCTTAACATTAAACAAGAAAGTAAAAACCTTAGAAATTTCCTATCTTCCTCTAAAGATTTAAAAATTATAGTGAAGGCAGAATATATTGCATGTTTGGATACCTGCGTATAAGATTTTTTTTTCTTTTTTTGCCAAGTTCATAAGTTCTCCAACTTTACTGATTCTTAGAATTACTGTTCAGAATTCAGATTTTTGGAGGTTAAAAACCATGGATAATTCCAAAGGTTTTCAAAGGTACGTTTTTTTAATACCATTTTTTGGCCTCATGTTGATTTTAACATAATCCAAATGTCCATTTGCTGATGAGTGGAGAAATAAAATATGGTATATCTATAAAATGGAATATTACTTTGGCTGTAAAAAGGAATGAAGTACTGATATATACTATAATGTGGATGCACCAGGAAAGCATTAAGCTAAGTGAAAGAAGTCAGTTATAACAGACCACATATTATGATTCCATTCATATCAAGTGTCCAGAATAGGCAAATTTATAGAGACACAAAGTAGATTTAGTGGTTGGTAGGGCTGGGAGTTGGCTGGGAGGATGAGGGATGTGATAGCTTAAAAGGTATGATAGCTTGTAACAGGCCCTGCTTCTGGAATGCCCAGTGTTGCCCGATTGAAGTCAAGAACCACACAATTATCTCCTGGTATAAACAGAGGAGGGATGCAATGGAGGGAAGGAGGATGGGTGGATGGGTTGATGGAAGGGTAGATGGGAGAATGGGTGAATGGGTGGTTGGATGGATGGATGGATAGGTGGATGAATGGATGGAAGGGAGGAATGGAGGGAGGGAGGGAGGGTGGGTAGATGAGTGGGTGGATGGGTTGATGGGTTGATGGGTTATCTTGGTTCTCTTTGCCTAGGAAGAAATGCTGGCACAAGTTTATCAACACAGCCTCCTCACTCACGTATCCTTATAGCTCAGGGGCTTCAGTTTCCCCTTTTGCTCCTTTGTGAGGATGAAAAGTGTCAACTGAATGACAGAATGTTGCACAGTCCCCTTTCTCCTGGGGCTGCTGATAACAATGCATTCCAGGGCCAAAGAAGGAGCAGGTAAAGGTGGGTCCACATTCATTGCTTTTTTGTTTTTCCCAGGATGGCCAATTGCACCACGCACCACATGCCTATGGAGGCCATTGCTCATTTATTCTCTTGACCTCATATCTAGAATAATGCTACCCAATAGGATGTCCTATCATGATGGAAACATTCTAATTGTCTAATATGGTAACCACTAGCCACTAGTGGCTATTGAGCACATGAAATGTGGCTTGTGCAGCTGAGGAGTGGCATTTTAAATTCTAGTTAATTTACATCTAGTTGTATATATGTTATTTACAAGGTTGTACAATCACCACCACTATCCAGTTTCAGAACATTTCCCTCAACCCAGAAGAAACCCTGTACCCATTAGTAGCCACACCCATTTTCCACTCCCGCCACCAAACCCCTGGCAACCACTAATCTACTTTCTGTCTCTATGGATTTGCCTATTCTGGATTTTTCATGTAAATGGAATCATACAGTAAGTGTCCCTTGTGTCTGGCTTCTTTAACTTAGCACGTGTTTTCAAGGTTCATCCTTGTAGCATGCATCAGCACTTCATTCCTTGTTATGTCCAAATAGTATTCCACTGTATGGACACACAACATTTAATTTATCCATTCATCATATTTAATGTTACTTAGTTTACATTTAAATTTAAATGATCACTTGTTGCTAGTGGCTGCTGTATAGGTCACTGAAGATCTAGCACAAGAGGAATAAGATTGTCAAAGCAGACAAACTGGTGAGATCTGAGATCCAGCCTGAGGCATGGCCCCCTGGTTTGGTTAACCAACACTATGTTTTTTTGTTTACTTGTCTACCAAATGTGAGTGAGGGATGGATTCCTCCCAGCCCTGAAATTCCAAGACTCTATAATTTTTTATAGACCAACTCTTTACCCTTAATGCAGGAGGTTGGATTCTGGTTGGAAACTGTGTATTTAGGACCACCCAAACTCATCTGAATTGTTTGAAGCTGTCTCCTGGTTGGATACATGAGGGAAGTACCAAGGATTTTCTCAAGTTTCTTCTATCTCTGATGGTTTAGGTACTCTGTCCTTGGGGGTCACTGGGGACATGATTTCTCCCCCTGGGTCTCTGAGATCTGGGCAGATGGTTACCTTGAAGACCATCTTGGCCCAGGTCCTGAAAGCCTCTTCCTGCCCACAGAGCTCATCCCCCTCCCTCATCTTCAGGATCCTCTCCCCACCCAGCTCTTCCAGGAGGGTGTCCACGGCATGTCCAAAGGCGCAGAAGTGAGGGTAAGCCCGTGAGCCAAGGCCGAACACGGAGAACCTGCCAAGAAGACAACAGAAGTTCCAGGCTAGGGGACTGGGGAGGCGTTGTGGGGGGGTGTCTGGGGTTATGGACTGTTATGTCCCCCCCAAATTCATGTGTTGAAGCACTCTCCCCCAATGTGACTATATTTGCAGATGGGGCCTTCAAGGAGGTAACTGAGGTCAAATGAGGTCATAAGGGTGGGGCCCTAATCCAATAGGACTGGTGTCCTTTAAGAAGAGGGAGAGGCACCAGAGAGCGCTCTCTCTTTCTTTACCCCCACCACACGCTCACAGAGGAAAGGCCATGTGAGGACACAGCAAGAAGGTGGCTGTCTGCAAGCCAGGAAGAGACGCCTCACCAGAAACCAATCCTACTGGTACCTTGATCTTGGACTTTTAGCCTCCACAACTGTGAGAAAATAAATTTCTACTGTTGAAGCCCCCCAGTGCATGGTATTTTGTTATGGCTGCCCAAGCAGACAAAGACCTCTGGTATCTCCAGAAGGATGGTGTTTAGCCCGTGATGGTCAGACTACCCCAAGCCCATCTGGGGAAGGCCGTCTTTAAGCCTGGGAGCCCCCAGCCCTCCTCTCCCTTCCTTCTGGTCTCTGCTAGGTACTACTGTCCTCAGGAGAAAAGTCCCAGTTGGTCCTAAGGAGGATGAGTTGGGGATAGTGGTGACCCAGAAAAATTGGCTGTTTCTTGTGTGTCCATTTCTAAGCTGGACTAATTGGGGAAATGAGTCTACATTAGAGGAAGACTTGACTCTACTCATGATACAATCAGGTTAGTTTTAAGTACAAAGAGAATGAAAACCCTAGCATAGCAGTTCTAGGGGACCTGTGTTAACGAGGAGATGAGGACTTGTCATTAACACATCCAGTGTCGGTGTGTAAACAGGTTCTTCTAAAAGGGGTTGAAAGGTTTATAAATATGCTGGCTCCACCCCTTGCAGTATCTGTGAAATTGATTTGCTTCACAAAGTCTCTTTGCATAGATACCACCAAGAAAGTGTCGGTGTTTGAATCAATGGGCGTCAAGTTAATGAGATTTTTCTGAAGTCTGGGAAGTGGAGGGCTGTGTCCCAGGTGGCCCCTCAGTCCTGCAGAGACTTGATGTCACATTTCCAGGACTCGGTCCTGGCTGTGGGTCTTGACCTCATTGGGACTGGATGGACAGGTTTATAAGTGGGATACGAACAACACCCCAACTTGCTTCTTTCCCATGTTGGAGGGTTCCGTGGTGACGGCCAATTCAGACAAGTCAAGGAGTGGGGCTATTTAGCCTACTCCTTACAGGGTCTGGCTCTGCTCTTGAATCTCTTTTTTAGAATGATGGAGCCAGGGTGGTGAAAGATTGCGATGGAGGATGAGGGAAGGAGGTGGGGCAAGTTGGGAAGGAACCCTCTGTTATTGGAGAATGAATTTGAGTTGGGGTCCAGGAGTCTCAGAGATCAAGTGAAGGTTAACATAGGTTAATATCTACTCCTTTTAAATCTACATTCATGCTTTTCATCTCATCCTCCTCTCCTCGCCTGCCCTTCTTTCCCTGGGGTTCCAGAGCCTTTCCAAGGGAAGGATGTGGGATGAGGTCGCATGTTTCCCCAGCAGTCCTTCACCCACAATCCTCCTTCAGCTGGATTCCTCACCTTTTCCCCCGCAGGGCAGTGGCCTGACAGGTGGAAAGAGCAGGTGGCCAGGAGAGGACTGGTTAAAGGATGCAGGAAGCAGCACTTCTGCCTCCCAGCCACCCCCCTTAGCCTAACACAGTTTTGGAAACTCTTCGTGCTAGTCATGCCTTGTGGTTAAGGCACTGTTCCCCGAACCTCCAATATTTATTATGTTCGAGACACCCGCCACACTTGACTACCACCCATACTGTTATTTACTTAGTGGTGCTGTTTACTTTGCTTTTAATTTGTACTCACTGGCTATTCAAACCCACTGGTGTTCACTAAGAGTTGGTCTGGGTGATTAATTCATTAACATGCTTCCTGATGCACCTGAAGGCCTGTGTCACAGCCACTTTCTAGGTTCACATTTCATCACAGTCTTCATCTTATGGTTTCAAAATCCCTATTTTAAGCTTCCAAAACAGAAGTTGGCAAACTTATTATACATGGGGCCAGACAGTAAATATTTTCAGGCTTGTAGGCCAAGAAGGAAAATCAAAGCTATTATGTAGATACCCATATGACAAAAAAGAAAATATATTCCTGCATACTTTTGGACAAAATTAAAAATAGAATAATAATAATAATAGTTGCTGGGTACAATTTTTTAGTTATATATGTCTACTAATGAGAAGAATGGAATTCTATTTTTGGAGGGATAGCATTTTGCTTAATTGGGGTTCAAAGGTAATGTTTTCTATCATCAAATAAATTGTAATTGTTCTTCTGTAAAAACCATTCTGAGCTCATGGGCTGTACAAAAGTATACAGTGGCCAGGCTGAATTGGGCCCATGGGCTGTAGTTTGCCAACCCCTGCTCTAAGCCATGATAGATTTAGTAAGGGAAAAATAGGTCTGACTGTCAAACCATGGATGTTTCAACGTCAAGCTAAAGAAAATGAACTGATGTCAAAACCCATCAGTTCAAGGGTGAACCCTATGTAAACTATGGGCCCTGGGTGACAATGGTGTGTCAGTGTAGCTTCATCAGTTGTGTAAATGCACCACCATGGTGGGGGATGCTGATGGTAGAGGAGGCTGTGTGTGTGTGTGTGTGTGTGTGTGTGTGTGTGTGTGGGTGGGCAGGGAGTATATGGGAAATCTGTGCCTTCTCCTCAATTTTGCTGTGAAGCTAAAACTGCTTTAAATAGATAAAGTTTATTAACAAGCGTACCGATGGGCACTTTCCTGGTAGTCCAGTGGTTAGGACTCGGCACTTTCACTGCCATGGCCCCGGGTTCAATCCCTGGTCAGGGAGCTAAGATCCTGAAAGCCGCGTGACTCAGCCAAAAAAAAAAAAAAAAAAAAAAAAGGGTACTGATGAAAACAATACTTGAATATCTAGGAACCCTGTGATCTCTATCGTCTGCTAAGCACTGTCCTGAGCCGGCTTGGAGAAGGTTCAGTTGGTGAAGGTCTAAGAGATTCGTGGCCGGGCCTGAACACACTGCTTACATCAAGCCTCATCTTGCCCAATGTCTGTCAAACCAAGGGCTTGACATCCAGCTTTCTTTCTTTCCAAATACCCATTAAACCAAATTCACAACCATTGAAATATAAAACATCTGTCCATGTACAATCTAAAATGCTCTCATGGGATGTGACTATGCTTTGGGTGACATGGGGTCAGGACAGTATTTTTTTGAATGTGACTGCACACTGGAGGCAATTAGGGAGATTTACAAAAAGAGAAAAAGCAATGCTTGGGTCCAATTTTAGACCAACTACATCAGAATCTCTGGAAGTGGGGCTTGGTTATCTGTATACTGCAAACGCCTCCAGGTGATTTTGATGAGCACCCAAGGGTGGGAACCACTGGGTCATGGTAGTGTGTCCCCAGAAGGGAGGAGGATGAGATGAAAAGCATGAATGTAGATTTATTTATTTATTTATTTATTTATTTATTTATTTATTTATTTATTTTTGTGGTACGTGGGCCTCTCACTGTTGTGGCCTCTCCCGTTGCGGAGCACAGGCTCCGGACGCGCAGGCTCAGTGGCCATGGCTCACGGGCCCAGCCGCTCTGCGGCATGTGGGATCCTCCCGGACCGGGGCACGAACCTGTGTCCCCTGCATCGGCAGGCGGACTCTCAACCACTGCGCCACCAGGGAAGCCCCATGAATGTAGATTTAAAAGGAGTAGATATTAACCTATGTTAACTTTCACTGGATCTCTGAGACTCCTGGACACCAACTCAAGTTCATTCTCCAGTAACAGCACTTACAAAGGGAGCTCGCTGAGTGACGGGTGGGGCACTAACATCCTTCAGCACAAATGATGTGGAATTTGTGTGATGGGGCGAAGCTTGGGTGACAGGAAGAGGCCACAGGAGGGGCCCAGGTCGTGTGCTTTAATGGGGGGAGGATGTCCCCAAATAGCCAGAGTGCAGCTGGTTATTCGAGGGATAAACAGACATGGAAGGGAGACCCCCCCCCGGCCCCCAAGAAAGAGCCCACTTTTTAACTCAGTCCAGCTCCGCAAGAGCCTTCGTCGTCCCTGACACCCTGGGCCCCCCACTCACCTCACATTCGCCAGGGGTCCCGCACTCTCAAAGTTGCCTCTGAGGTCCGGCCCATCAGCCGATGATTTGCGGGAGTCGGAGTAGGAGGAAACACTGTTGAAACGAACCTTGTAGCTCCTGCCAAGATGAAAGAGAGTCTGTGAGCTCTGGCTTGGAGCCCCTTCCTGGGGTCAACACCCCATGCCTCTCCAAATCACCAGTCCTGGTTCTAGGGCCTTCCTTTGGGTCTTGAGTGAGACCATAACACACCTATGGCTTTGTCTAGAATGTATCAACTCACCCTTGCCTGCCAAAAATGACACCTAGACATCATTTGATGCTACCTGTTGGTGGTTGCCAAGGAGAAGGGGCGGGGAGGGGGATGGAGTGGGAGGTTGTGGGGAGCAGATGTAAGCTTTTATATACGGAATTGATAAACCACAAGGTCCTACTGTATCAGCACAGAGAACTATATTCCATATCCTGTGATAAACCATACTGGAAAAGAATATGAAAGATAATGTATATATGTGTATAACTGAGTCACTTTGCTGTACAGCAGAAATTAACACAACACTGTAAATCAACTACACTTCCATAAAAAAATATTAAAACGGAAAAAAAAAAGAGAAAAGTTTCGGACCACGCTTGAAAGAAAGAACAACAGTCCATTCCTTAACCCATCAGACCACGTTTCCTTGCTTCCCAAATTTTAATGAGCACAGGAATCATTCTGAGACCTTGTTAAGCAGCACATCCTAATTCAGTAGGTCCAGGGTAGGGCCTCAGATTCTGCATTTCTAACAGGAGATGCTGCTGGTCTCCTCTCCTCACACTGAGTAGCCAAGAACTGCGCTCGTGCTGTCTACTACAGTAGCCATTGGCTGTGTGTGGCTATTTAAAGTTAAATTCATTCAAATTCAATACAATGAACCATTCTGTTCCCCACGTGCACTAGCCTCGTCTCAAGTGCTCAATGGCCATGAGTGGCTAGTGGCTGCCGTACAGGATGGTACAGATATAGAACATTTATATGCCCGTAGAAAGCTTTATTGGATGGTGCAGGACTACCCCATTCAACATTCTCTTTCTTTTTAAAAATTTTTTTCCATTTAAAAAAATTGCAGTATAGCTGATGTACGATACTGTTACAGGTGTGTAATATAGTGATTCACAAGTTTTAAATGTTATATACGCCATTTATAATTATTATAAAATATTGACCATATTCCCTGTGTTGTACAATATAACACTGTAGCTTATTTTATACATAATAGTTTGTACCTCTTAATCCCCTATCCCTATCTTGCACCTCCCCCTTCCTTCTCCCCACTGGTAACCATTACAACATTCTCTTTCAATAAAGTTTTAGTCTTTAGACATTTCAAGGGTCTCTCACATTTCACATTTCAAGTAAACTGAAAAATGTTCAGCACTGACACAGCCTGAAAAGAGAATGGATTTCTTATGAAGTTGTTTCAAAGGGGAAGAAAGATGTCATTGGGACCTCAGCATCAGAGGCTCAGGAGCCTCGAGATTTAAAAAAAACAAAACCATGAATGGTTTTCCAGTTTTCCTTTAAAAGTGGTAAGTCTTGTTCTCAGATAAGGCAAAAACCAAACCAAACCAAACCAAACCAAAAATGTCTCCAAGAGCAACAAAACAAAATCAACTCCCAAACTAAAAAACTCCATAAAACTCTCAAATCAAAACCCAAAATACAAAAACTCAACACACAAATCTGAGTGCAAAAGACAAAAAAAGAAATTGCACGTTCTGGCAGCAGGGTTTCTAAGCTGGATGTTCTTCAAAGTTTTTGCTCCAGCATCAGGAAAGTTCTAAATATATGTAAGTGTATTTGCTGCCCTAAAAATAGTCTCACATTGAGTCATTTCTCCAAATAAGTCCTGTAACATATCAGGGGGTGGCTGTGTTGTTAGTGTGGGAAGGATGGTTGACGGTTGTGGGGTAAAAATAACAGCACTGTGTTTGTATGAGGCTTGAGGTTTTTCCAAATGCGTTCCTCTTTGTTATTATCCTTCGATCCTTGCAACAGCTGCCAGAGGTGGTTGGGGCAGAGGTAGTTTCTCCCCATTTGGCAGATGAGAAAGACGAGGCCCAGAGAGGTCAAGCAGTTTGCTCAAGGTTACTCAGCGCGTTAGTGTCACAGCCTGGGTTAGAACTCAGGTCTCCTTGAGACCTGGGTGTGGCCTTGGATGCTGCAGCATTGGGCATGCGCACACATACCTACCAACATGCACACAAGCGCTCACACCACTTATGCACACACATGAACGCAAGGCATACACGTGCACACATTCGTGTGCACGCACATGCACAGGCGAGTGCACGCACACACATGTTCCACCTGCGCTGGCTGTCACGGGCTGCAGCCAGACCGTGGACTTCTGTGTCACCTCGGGCGAGGGGAGGCCCTTTACAGGGAAATAAACGCAAGGGTTCCGGGTACCTAGAGGGGAGAATGGATGGTGCCCTATCTCTCCCTGAAGGAGGGGTGAGGGGGACCTACTGGAGGCCACCAGGATAGGGTGGGAAGGAGAGAGGCAGGGAGAGTGAGGACTAAGATGTTGGCCTTGAGCACAGAAGGAAGGCTGACCACCAGGGACTCAGCTGTCCCCTGGATATGGAATGTAGGCAAGTTTGGCAATGTGTGCTTGGCTGAAAGAAAACCAAGAGGGATGCTGTGCAGAACACAGCCTCTAACCACCAGCCAGCCATGGCATCCAATGCTCAACTTAAGACCTGTTCTGTGGTGGAGGAAACACTGAGATACTCTCACAGAAAGGCAGCTCTGTATGCACATGCCATATGTTCTCTACTTTGGGGGGATTTAAGGGTTTTTTCAAAGGTAATTTTGGTTACGGGTGTTTGCCACCTTATGAAATATCTTTAGAACCGAACCCCACGTTAGATGCCATTTTACCAGGAACATCTTTTGACCTCAGGCATTTTTCACCTTATGAGATACCCTTTTTTTTCTTTTGCCTGCACTGCGCAGCTTGTGGGATCCTATAGTTCCTAACCAGGGATTGAACCCAGGCCCTCAGCAGTGAAAGTGCCAAGTCCTGACCACTAGACAGCCAGGGAATTCCCGAGCTATCTTTTGAGGTCAGCCTCCACGTTAGTGGATGCAACTCCATCAGATGGAAAAGTTCTCGGGGAAGAAACTCACTGATTCTGAATGTTAGGTTTCCAAAGGGCGGCCATAGTAAGAACAGATATTTACATAGTGCACAACTTTTCATAGGATGCTGACATCTGTTTTCTAATGTGATTCTTACAAGTTAGAAAATTCATGCAGGTGGAATAAACCCAGTGTGATGGGAAAAGAAACTGAGGCACAGGGCTGTGAAGTGACCAAAGACCAAATAATCTGCCCCAGAGGACGACAGACGCCCACCGGCTAAAATCAGTCACAAATGAACTTCAGGTCACAAAGCTACCCAGAACTCAGATGTGAGCCCCAGAGGCCAAGAGACAATTTTCAGTTACCCTCACAGGGTGTCACGTGACACTGGCGGGTCTTTCACTTACCTCCTTTCCTCGTGCCCAGAGTTGGGGTGCCTCATTTCCATCAAGGCGCAGCCAAATTTCTGGAGGCCGAAAGAGACAAGCAAAATGTGAGGCATGTATGATTAAATCTGGAACGGGGTCGGGGAGAGGCTCTGGGGACCTAACTGGCAAAAGAGGAGCCTGATGCCTGGGGTCCAGGGCGTCAGGGGCTCAGGCTGGGCAGCAATGCTACATGTGGAAGAGGGCTGTTTATAAAGGGCTACAGGTGTGGACTCGCCTCACCACCCCACAGCGCACAAATCCCCTTTGTGGCTTTCTACAAAAACATGGTCCCTGCTTCTTTCATCTGGAGCAGGGGACACCAAGCTCTTGATTGCAGCATCCATTCCAAAGAGGGAGCTCACTCAGGTGACAGCGTTTTCACTAGGGATCGGCTAGTCAGTGGACACCCGTAGACTGAAGACTTGGAATCGTCCACTCTTGGCAGAACTTGGACCCAAACTGAGGTCACTGGCTTTGAGGCTTTGCCACTGAATAGCAGGTATAAGCGATGCCCCTCTTTTCTGCTGATGGAAACACGTGCCAGAACAGGTAAAAGCTCATCTCACCTCCCCATTCTCAGGGGGGTCTCCATTTCCAAAGGTGCTGGTAACCACCAGGGCCAGAGTTTCATGCTCCAGGTGTACAATGTCATATTCTTCCATGGACATCACCTACGTGGCAGAACGAGGGGTGGGCAGAGGAAGGAAGAAGGTAGCGAGAAGAGAGAAGGGGCAGAGGAGAGAACAACGCGGTGGGGGAAGAGAGGGGAGGGGAAGATGAGCCACCTTGAGCCGTCGCCTTCGGAAGGAGACCCAAAGGTTCTGGGTGCCACTATTTCCATGGGCTCAAGTGGGTGGAACTAATGGCTGTTGGCAGTGTGGGACCTTTCCGTGGTCACCTGTGGCCTCAAGGACTACAGAGAGTCTGGGGCAATGGGCTGGCTGTCAGTAAAGACAGATCTTTTTTTTTTTCTTTTTTTTTTTTTTTTTTGCGGTACGCGGGCCTCTCCCTGTTGGGGCCTCTCCCGTTGCAGAGCGCAGGCTCAGCGGCCGTGGCTCACGGGCCCAGTCGCTCCGCGGCATGTGGGATCTTCCCGGACCGGGGCACGAACCCGCGTCCCCTGAATCGGCAGGCGGACCCTCAACCACTGCGCCACCAGGGAAGCCCCCGTAAAGACAGATCTTGATTAAGACTCCTGGCCTTCTTACAACCAAAGGATGCTGGAATCTTCTTGATCACATTTAGGCTGGGAATGACCCAGCTGGATTTGACCAGTTGTCTGCTCCACTTCCTTTCTAATCCTCTGTCCAGCAGTGTGGAGGACCTGGGCCAAACAGGTCTGAGATACCCGCCTTAGGGAAAG
>NW_006783115.1:1274423-1276269 GCF_000442215.2 Lipotes vexillifer | reverse complement strand
AGGGAAAGACTGTTTTGCCCTATATCTTAGCATTACTGGAGCAACATTTCTCAAAGTAGGTTCTAGGGAAGCCTAGTCTCCTGAGATGCTCTTTAAAAGTAAGTGATCCATAAGCAAACATCTTTGGGAAACATTTATATTCTCTCCTCTCCTCTTTTGGGAATGATAACACGTACGTGCAGATTAAAGGCTCTGAGAATTCCTGCAGCAAAGAAACCCACTGAATTGTATTAAAGGCAGAGCTTCCCAAACTGACTCCAGAATTGTCTTTCATAAGCTTTCTAATATTTTGCCCTTGGGATGGGGGTTATGATTCCCGGACTCCTGGAGGGTTCCCAGGGAGAGAAGCATCAGAGTCCCCTGAAATATATGCAAATGTGAGTGAGTGAGTTGATGGGCATCTTCAGATGTGCTATCACCCATTCTCAAAGGATTCTTCTTTGCTGAATTCCTTCTCTCCCCTCCCCAACTTTACCATGAAGGGTCAGAGAGCTGGCACTGTCCCCTACCCACCTTGGCGTCAAAGGCATGTTTGAAGATCTCACACAGGGTTTTGGCATAAGCCTGCGATTTGCCTGTCTCTGTGGCGTACAGGATGGTAGCCTTGACCCTCTTGGCCATGGCCTGTCCCATCAGTTTGGCTGAGAACTTGACGGCTCTGGAGGGGAGAGGATGGAGAGGAAAATGGGAAATGCAGAAAGGAGGGAGGATGCCACGCTGGGACTTTTGGGCAAGAACCATGATCCATGAAATTTAATAGGAGGGAACTTTCTCTCCTAATCTTTGATGGCTTCAGGGATACTCAAAGTGCAAGTGTAGGTGCCATATTGATCCCTTTCCTAAGTCACTCCAGACCAACTGGTCATGAGCTAACATGGTTAGTTTTATTAGTTTGTTACTTGATTAAGTGATCCTGGTCTTGAGAACCTTGGTTTGCCAAGCATTGCCCCAAAAGATGATCATTCATTCCTTCACTCATTTGTTCATTCATCAAGTGTTTGTTGAGTGCCTAGCTATGTGCCAGGCATTGTTATAGGAATGGAAACACAGAGAAATGGCTGTCACGGGGCTTACGTTCGTGTGTGTGTGCATGTGTGTGTAAGCGTGTGTGTGCGTGCGTGTGTGTGTGTGTGAGAGAGAGAGAGAGAGGGAGAGAGGGAGGGGGGAGAGAGAGAGAGAGAGAGAACGAATCACTAATAAATCACCAGGTATTGAGCTAGAAGGGATTTTAGAGGTTCATAAATCCACAAAGGAAGGACCAAGTCTGGATGAAGCAGCCATGCACATCCAGGGTCTTGCAGAGGCTTATACTTAACAGGCACTAAATATGTATCTATCAAAAGAAGGAATGGATTTTAAACATACTGCTACCACCAAAGCCCTGGGGAGTTTAAATGTCAAGTCGAGGCTCTTTCTATTTAAATGGAGAATTCAGAACCAGTGTTTCTTCCTTCCCATCTATGAATGCCTGGGCTCACCTTCCGAGCAAGCATCCCTGCTCTAACTAGGAATCTCAGAGTAGACAAATTGCTAGTTACCCCAACCTGGGGATTATCGGTGGTAAATTCATCATTTTTTAGAATCAGGGAAACCACCCACTCTGCCAGAGCTCTCGGAGCTAAAGGGGGAGAAACAGAAGAGAATAAAAGGTGCCTGGAGGGTTCCCTTTGAATGATCGGATTGTAAAAAAGCATCTATAATTAACTCCCATTGTTTCTACCCCGAACTTAACAGTGCAATTAATTCTTTAGATGTTTCCCTCCCTTCCTCCCTCAGAAACAGTTTGACGGAACTGAAAGCCAAAGGCTGCTGTCCCTGAGAATTTGTGATGCTCCTGTTAGGGAAA
>NW_006783115.1:1251590-1274213 GCF_000442215.2 Lipotes vexillifer | reverse complement strand
GAAAGAATGGCTGCTGATGCATTCTTGCTTGGCTGCAGATAAAGTTAGGTGGAAGGAGAAAGGGGAGGGAGGGAGAGAAGGGAGAGATCCTGGGGACCATATAAGTGGAGCCAGGATCTAGGTTTCAGTCCCTGCAAGATCTACCAGTCACCTGTTGAGAGCTGGACCCGAGGGAGGAAAGTGACTAAGTAGCTCGGTGCATACTAGCTCCTCTGCCAAAAAGTTAGCTCCAAATAGAGGGTCTCTGCTGAGTGGATCAGGGAGTTCTCTATCTTTAGACAGAAAGCTGGCATTCTGTCAGACAGAAACCATCTGTCAACCCCACCCCACTTGTCAGCCGGTCCCCTGGCTGACCACGAGTTCTTCAGGACAATTACTCTTCAAAAGCCTTGGTCCCTAACCCGCTTCCCTCCCTCCTTTTCTCAGTGAAGTCTTACTCATTTCATTCTTCAGCTCAACTGTCATCTCCTGAGGGAAGCCCCTTTTGACCTCCCAAACTGGCTGACGTCTATTTTATGGCCCCATGAATCGTTCCTTGGTGGTAGCTGTGAGCTTCATGGGGGCGGGACCACATTATCTGGCTCATCATGGCATCTCTGGAGCCCAGCACAGTGCCGGGCACCGAGTAGGCACTTAGTATCCATTTGTTGGCTGAATGAGTGAATGAGCGAGTGAAATGAGACCCAGCCCTGGGCGAGAGGCCTCTCTAGGCAGTGGTAGGCTGGAGCCAGCTTGTCCTAGCTCCTCTCGACTCTGGCTTCAGTGACTTCCTGTTGAGAGCTTGAAATTGGCCACAGTGGGAGTATTTACACCATGGAAACTGGCAAAGGTTACAAATCTATTATCATTATTATGGCCAACTTTGCTAATTGGAGAGCTGGTTTATCAACACAACACTGTCTCCAGGACAAGAATCTAGGAAAGTGGGTGGAGGAAAGTGAGGTTGGGAAGGAGAGTCATGGTGATGTTTGCACCCGAGACTCGGAGGCAAAGGAGGCACGAGGGGGTTGGAGAAAATGGAGAAATCATGTCACACAAGAGGGCAGAGGTGCAAGCATGTTTCCAGCCTTCTTTTCTGGAGCTCTCTGAATGTGGGGGCACATCCATCCCCCATCCCCACCTACTTTAGGAGACTTACTCTGCCAGCTTCTTGAAGCCAATGGCTCGCCGCTTTGTGGGGGTCCCGTTGGTACCTTTCCAGATGTGGGTGTTCCAAGGGTCAGGCTGGGAAGAGAGGACTATGGTCACTGCAGTGAGGGACCCTGGCTCCTCTTGGGAGATGCTCAGGGCTCCCTGGGGGCTTGTGGCTGTCCAGCTACGTCCAACCCTCAGCCCTTGAAGGGAACGATTCTGTCAGTGGTGACCACAGGGGTCCTGGCACAGAGTGGCTGGTCCAGCCTCCCTGCACTGTCCTGCTAGACCTTCCCACTCATCCCTCAGAATCCCTCTCAAACACTCTCCTCGTGACCCCGGACTACTCATTTCATCTCCATTCGTCTTTCAGCTTGCGCTGTGCTGTTCAATATGGTGGCCACACTTGAGCATCCGAAATGCAAGTTTGAGTTGAGACGTGCTCTAACCATAACACACACACCGGATATGAAGACTCAGCACGAAAGAGGCGGGGCGGGGCAGGACCTGGTATTCGAAGGAGGGGGTGAGTCGGTAGTTGAGCATCTCTTGGTGGAAGACGGGGGTGATGCTGCCAGACATGGGGGGCACGATCCACACCCAGTCAGCGGGGCAGCCTCCCCTGCAGTGGTATTCATTCTCCATGTGCTTAATGAAGGACTCGGTGGCAGAGTGGTGGTCAACGATGGTCACTTTGTCACTCTGTGGGAGGAAAGGGGACAAGGAGTCACGAGAAAAGAGCAGCTGGGGTATTTCGGGACTCCCCTGCCCACAGAGCAGTGTTTCCCAAAGGCTGGTCCTGGAGATGATTCTAGGCAGGTGATTCTCTGCATTGTTCTTTCAATCCTGATTAGACCCAGGAGAAACACCTCTCTTGCCAATCTTCCTCCTGTCCTTCCTCCTTCTCTCTCTTTTTTTTTATTTAAATGAGAGAGGAAGCTGAGGCAACTAGAATCCAACAACTTTGTGTTGTTTCCCTGTGTGTATTTGTTTATATATTTATTTAAATTTACAATTCTCTTCTATTTATGGCAAATGGTACTGGCTCTCCATTTATGATGGTCACACAAAATCCTCTTAAAATAAACAATTTTAAGTAATAAGGATGAGTTTATTAAAATGAAAACAAGTCGGGCTTCCCTGGTGGTGCAGTGGTTGAGAGTCCGCCTGCCGATGCAGGGGACACGGGTTCGTGCCCCGGTCCGGGAAGATCCCACATGCCGCGGAGCGGCTGGGCCCGTGAGCCAAGGCCGCTGAGCCTGCGCGTCCGGAGCCTGTGCTCCGCAACGGGAGAGGCCACAACAGTGAGAGTCCCGCGTACCACACACACACACACACAAAATCATAAGCAACAAGTCACAAAACCCCTATCTTTTTGCCTCTTTCTCAAATGGTCCCCACCCAAGATCCATCATGGGGAGGAAGGCATGCATGATGGGAAGTACACCTCACTGGTAGGCAGATCCCTGCAAGGATGGTTCCTGGAAGCTGGGTTCTTGACCTTCTGCCCCGAGACTCTGAAAGGTTTTAGTTCCCCTTTGAGGCTTGGCAGCCAGGAGGTATGCCCTGGCACTACCTGGAAGCTGTACAGCACCGCGATGTTGATCTCCACCAGTGCCTGGTCCTTCCACAGGGAGGATGTCTTCCTCATGTCCAAGTTCATTTTCTTGGCCACTTCCTGAAAGGGGAAAGAAACACAGACTCATAGGCTGGGGCACCTCTGGATTTCAGACTAAAGAGGGACAGGGCTAGTGTCACCAATGAAATTCTTAATTAATTCATCAACTCATATGCAGACTAATTCACTTACTCAAATTTTTTTTTTTTTTTTATTGAGGACCCACTGGTAGCATCAAGAGTCTAGAGGGACTTGGCTGGACCTTTTATTATTGAACTTACCTTCTAGTGGGGCAGAGAAATAGTTAATATTGTGATGAGTGCTAATTCCTAGGAAGAAAATAAGGTGAGGAAATGGGATAAAGAGGGATATGGGGGCAGGATGAATTGAACCAGGATAGTCAGGGAAGGGCCACTGCAGAGGTGGCATACAGGTGAGTGAGTCCCAAATGATGAGAAGAAGCAAGACATTTGTAAATCTTGGGAGGGAATGTTCTATGCAGAGAGAACAGCATGCAAAGACCCTGGGGTGGGATCAGGCTTGCGCTGGGGTACAGAAAGAGGCCAGTGTACTTGGAGGGTAGGGAGCCAGGGGGAGTTGGTGAGAGAGAGATGCAGGACTGGTTATGCTAGATGTGCTAAGGAGTGAGGATTTTATTCCAAATATGACGAGGAGGGTCTTCGGGGGACTTTAAGGAGAGATGTGGGTCTGGGAGTGACATGAGCTGCTTCCTAGTAGGAAAAGCTCTCCACCCATCCTGTTCCATCTCCAGCGTGGCCACTGCCTGGAATCTAGATCATGGGTATTTTGAGTTCATGGGGATGCCTGCCTACTCCACTTGACAGATAAGGAAACTGAGGCTCAGAGAGCTGCAGAGACTTGCTCACAGGCCACAGAGCCAGTTGGCCTTGGGGCTGGAGCCCAGGGAGATGCCTAACGCCCAAGACCTGGGAGCGGCTTCCCAGCCAGCAGATTCCTTTGGCAAAACTACTTGGAGAAAACAATTCCTGATATTTATGTTCCAGCTCCAGCTAAGCTGATGTCAGGAGTAGGGAAGACCCAATAGCAAATCCATTAATTAGAGCCTGGCTTCTCACTTCCTCTGTCAATTCTAGTCACTTGTGGGAACCTATGTCTCATTATGGGGTTAGAATGTGACAATTTCTCAAGTTTGGGTAAATCGCTTCCCAGCCCCAGATGTCAACATTTGTACATAATGGCAGTTAGAACTGGAAGGCTGGGGTGGGAGCGTGTCTCATTTAAGTTACCTAGCGACTACTCTTTGCAATTGAAATGTAAGCAGGGATCACGAAAGCAGACATTAATTTACTCTTTTGAGGCTGAGGTGTTAGGGTCTGTTTGGGGTCTTTTAGCGATGATACAAACACAGAGAGTAAGAAATTCGCTGCTTTACACAAATACATATAAAACTTGAGCTATGTTATAAAAGAAGAGAGTGTGTACAGCCAGTCATGCTGCTATTGTTATTTCTACAGCATTATTTTGGTTAAAAGAATAGAAATTAGTTGCAAGAAAGTGCAAAAATATATATATATGACTTTAAAAATTCCCAAATATTACTTGAGCCACATTTCTGGAAATTGCCTGGAAATGTTTTTTCCTTTCTTGCCAGGAGTTTGTATAAATCAGTGGCTTCCCAGTAGAATCTTCTGGGGAGCTTTGAAAAATACTGGTGCCCGGGCTCCACCCTGGAGCACTTTCATCCAAATTCTGGGGAGTGGGACCCTAGCATAATAAAACTCCCTAGGTAATTCCAGTGTGTGGTGAGGCTGAGGACCCCTGGTTCTGTTTTCCAGGCCAACACCCATGGAATTTTTTTAAATTGAGATAAAATTGACATACAACATTATGTGTATTTCAGGTGTGAGAGATATTGGTTTGATACATTTATATATTGCAATATGATTACCGCTGTAGGGTTAGTTAACACCTTCATCCAATTGCGTAATTACCATTTCTTTTTTGTGGTGAGAACAATTAAGGTCTAGTCTCTTAGCAACTCTGAAATTTATAACAGTATCATTGTTGAGCATAATCACTATGCTGTGCATTAAATCTCCAGGAATTATTTATCTGCTAGTTGCAGGTTTGTACACTTCCACATCTTCCCCAGTTCTCCTGCCCCCCCTCCCCAGCCCCTGGTAATCACCACTCTACTCTCTCTTTTGGAGAGTTTGGCTTTTTTAGATTCCACATATACGTGAGATCACTCACATAGTATTTGTCTTTCTCTGTCTGACTTATCTCACTTAGCATAATGCCCTTAAGGTCCACCCAGGTGAACACCCATGGATTTTAACAATATAAACCTAACGCTTGTTTCCCAGTTCGAATTTTGCCCTGTGCTTTATTTACTGTGTGACGTAGGCTCAGCATTTAACTTCTCTGTTTCTCAGTGTCCTCTTTTGAAACAAGGCCAATCACAGCAGACTGTGGTTCCAAACAACATTTGCTGACAAAACCACAGCAATCCTGACGCTCTCACCAAAGTAGAGCTCCAGGGAGCAGTCCGCCTCAGCACTCTTTTGTAGATCAGGATGACTCAGCCCTGGAGAGAATCAGAACATCCACCCAGAAATGTACGTGGTGGGGAATCACTGCAAGCCTTGTTTTTTAAGAAAAGAGACCAAAAATGTCCCATGTTCATGGGTCGTTCTCAAAACCTTCTAACAAGGCTTGACACTGACAGGCAGTACCCGGGGGCATTCTGACCCCTCCAGAATCCCTCCGAGGATGGACAGCTGGGCGGGGGCAAGGGCGAGTGGGCGGCTGGATGGAAGAACTAGAGCGGCGGATGGGGCTGCTTTTGCAGAAACCGGGCGGGGGGGGGGGGGGGGGGGGAAGAAAAAAAAGCCAGACTGGGTTCACATCCCAGCTCTGCCACTCCCTAGCTGTATGACCTTGAGCTCGTCCTCATTTTAACCCTCGCAAAGGCCTCAGTTTCCTCATCTGTGAAAGGGGAATTATCACACCTGGAGGTTGTGGTAAGGATTAAATGAGCACCTAATACACACAAAGTGCTTGGAGTGCTGCGGAGCACATAGTACACGTACTCTTCTCTTTTTTTGTTTTTTGTTTGTAGTACGCGTACTCTTAATGCCACGGAAGGCTTCAGAAAGGCCAGGGGGCATCCCCAGAATTGCAGATTCTGTTTTAACCTCTTCTAGATTCCAAGCCCCAAAGCTCAGCTGTGGGAAAGGACAGCTGAGCCCATCCCCTTTGCCTTCTGCTTCTGCATCATGATGACCAAGAAGGGACTTCACCTCCAGGATGTTGTATCGGGAGCTGTCACAGTAGTCACGGACGCCAATCTCTGTGCCCATGTACCAGCCGCTGAAGGGACAGGCGCTGAACTCCAGGCCGCCGATCTCCAGGAGCATGTTTGACACAGCGGGGAGGCCGTACCACTTCAGCCCAAGGTCCTTGAACCACTCCAACCTGCAGAGAGCAACACAGCCCAGCTCACCATGGGGCAGGAGCCTCATGGGAAGACACACAGGCGGGATATCCTTAGTCTGGGGATGCTGAAATGCCAGTGAGTGACTGGGACTTACTATGCCAGAATCTAATTCCTGGGCTCATGTGAGACCTGTGGGATCACAGCTTCCACAGCTGGGGCCTGAGAATATGCACTTTAACATGTTTCCCAGGTGATTTGGATGGACATCCAGGCCTGGGAACCATTGCCTTGGGCTGCTGTTTATCTCCTAAACCCACCCTGAAGGTGAATCCAGGAGAAAGTGAGCATTGCTGAGTTCCTTCTGACCTCAGGACCTTTGCACGGCAGCTCCTTCCTTCTCTTTTCCTTCTGTGCCTGTTCAGCTCTTACCCACCTTTCATTCTCAGCTAAAATGCTGTTGACTCTGGGAAGCCTTCCCTTATGCCTGATCTGGGTTGGGTCAGGAAGCTTTATGCCTCTAGGTACCATAAAATTTATTTTGCAGCACTTTATTGGAATTAAGTAACTTAATTTGGGTAACTGATCTCCTCCTTGAGACTGAAAGCACCATGGAGGCAGGGACCAAGTCATCTACAAAACCCAGCACAATGCCTGGCCCAGACTGGGAATAATAAACAGTATTGAATGAGTGAATGAATGAAGGCCAAGTGTCACCAGGGAGACTAGGTAAGTTCCCAGATATTGGGCAGTGTCAGGAGCCTCAGGGCACTTGCTCCCTCTCCAGGGCCTGGACTAGGGTGAGGCATGTAAGGCACTAGCCTTGGGTGCAAAATTTAAGGGGGCACCAACAAACCCAGGTATCAATATCAATATTATTAATTTATTTACACAATATTCCAAATTAATTCAATGTTTTTTTAAAAAAATCAAAATTAATGCAAAAAAATTCCATGACAAACAAAATATCAAAACTTTAAATAGGGCTACCCTGGTGGCGCAGTGGCTGGGAGTCCGCTTGCCAATGCAAGGGACACGGGTTCATGCCCCGGTCCGGGAAGATCCCCCATGCCGCGGAGCGGCTGGGCCCGTGAGCCAAGGCCGCTGAGCCTGTGCGTCCGGAGCCTGTGCTCCGCAACGGGAGAGGCCACAGCAGTGAGAGGCCCGCGTACCGCAAAAAAAAAACAAAACCAAAAGAACTTTAAATAAAGACAAGCTCCCACCTTGCCCTAACTTGCCTCACTTGTTTCCCTCTAATTTCAGCCCTGACCTGGTCTTTGTTTAAAGTTTTGATATATTTAAAAAGTTAATTTTTATTTTTAAAAATATTACATTAAAATACTATTTATCTTGATGATTGATTTTTTTTTTTTTTTTGGTGCTTCCCCCATCAATTTTGCCCCTGAGGCCAGGGTCTTACTGTGGAGTTTCTTTACTCTCGAAAAGTGTAAATTCTATTTGTGCTGCTGGCCACAGCCCTCACAGTCCCATCCTGGCCCCAAATTGCTTTTGACCTTGAGCTGCGTCAGGTCATATAGAGTTTTAAATGGCTCCCTCTATTTAAAATCTGTGCCCACAACGACACAGGAGGGGCTTCTGCTCTTTCAGCCCTTAGGGTTGGAAAAAGGGGCAGGTCCAGGTTGATGGCTTAGGAGTCGGGTAAGGAGGGAGATTTTTTTTTTAATTGAAGCATAGTTGCTGTACAATATTATATAAGTTACAGGTGTACAAAATAGTGATTCACAGTTTTTAAAGGTTATGCTCCATTTATAGTTATTGTAAAATACTGGTTATCTTCCCTATGTTTTACTATATCTCCTTGAGGTTTATTTATTTTATACATAATAGTTTGTACCTCTTAATCCCCTACCCCTATATTGCCCCTCTCCCTCTGGTAACCACTGGTTTATTCTCTATATCTGTGAGTCTGCTTCTTTTTTGTTATATTCACTAGTTTGTTGTGTTTTTTAGAGTCTACATATAAGTGATATCATACAGTATTTGTCTTTCTCTATCTGACTTATAAGGAGAGAGATTTTGATTCAGAAAAGATGGTGGTCCCTAGGCTGGTGAAGGAGGAATTATTGATGTTGAGGGAGCCCACCTTGCCCTGGCCCCATGATGAGGGTAGGAACCAAGACCCCCTTTCAGCCTCTGTCTGGGCTGGAGAGAGAGCTGGGGGTGCAGGGTTGGGTAGAGAGGAGCACTGGGTAAATCCAACCACCCTCACCCACCCCATGCCAGTCCCTCTTACTTGGGGTGTCTGATGGGCACTTCCAGCACCAGCTCTGGAGGAATCTGGAAGAGCTCAGGGTCATTGCCGTTGGCCTGGAGCAGGAGTGGCAGGACATCGAAGCGGCTTCTTGGGGGTTTCCAGCCCTGCTGGATGCAGATCTGCAACCAGACCCGCCAGGTCAGGCCACCATGCCCCAGACCCTCCAGACACAACAGCAATGTGGGGAGGGGCAGAGGTCCCAGTGCAAGCCCGCCAGCAGCCACCCTGGAGGCTCTGGGTCATGGCCACCTTCTTTATGAAGTTCTCCCTGACATCATCACGTAACTAGTATAACTGTCTGTGGTCCCACGGGACAGAAAGCAAACGTGTCCTCCAGCCCCTCACTCGGTTATGTTTTCCAGGTCTTCCCTGCCAACTGGGAACTCCGGGTGGAAGGGCTGAACTGACACTTGCAACTGTGGTGCCCTCGCACAGGGCTGGGCACGCCCACACACTTGCTCCGGAAGTGTTTGCATCCGGTGCCTAAGACATGAAGAAAATCTACCAGATTTGATGAGGGCAGATGTCTCAGAATGACCACATAAAATGCATCTGTTAGAGCAGCTATCCTATCGAAATATAAAGCGAACCACATAGTAATTTAAAATTTTCTAGCAGCCACATTTTAAAAATTAAAAAAAAAACAAACCCAGAGAAAATAATTTAAGTAATATATCATTTACAAAAGTTTTAATTTCAATAATATTTAATTAAATTAAATAATTATGGGGCTTCCCTGGTGGCACAGTAGTTGAGAGTCCGCCTGCTGATGCAGGGGACACGGGTTCGTGCCCCAATCCGGGAAGATCCCACATGCCGTGGAGCGGCTGGGCCCGTGAGCCATGGCCACTGAGCCTGCGCGTCCGGAGCCTGTGCTCCGCAACGGGAGAGGCCACAGCAGTGAGAGGCCCGCGTACCGAAAAAAAAAGGAAAAAAAAAAATTAAATAATTATGAATTATAGCACGATATTAATTATAGTAATAGTAATTAATTATAGTAACAGTAATTTATTAATACTGTACTAAAAGCATTACTATATCAAATATTAATATCATTATGTATTAATATATTATTATATATGGCATATATATAATATACATGGTATATATATTAATATATTAATAGTAAAAATATTAATATATTAATAGTATATTTGACATTAAAATTAAATATGTAATTCATTTATTAATCCAATAAAATATAAAAATTTATAATATATAACCTAATTAAACACCAACTGTTTAATAATAAATTATTAAATAAATTATTAATATTAATATATTTAAAGATGTTTAACATAAAATTAACTATACTTATTAATACAATAAATGTATTAATTTATTAACAAATAGAAATAGATTAGCCCGATATTATCCACAATATTATTTTTCAATAGGTAATCAAGACACAAATTACTAATGAGATCTTTTCCACTCTTTTTTTGTTCTCTGTCTCTGAGACCGTGTTATTTACACTTAGGGCATGTCTCAGTTTGGACTCGCCACATTTCAAGTGGTCACTAGCTACATGCAGCCAGTGGCTGCCGTACTGGGTGAGGGGTTTTGAAAGTTACAGTTCTGTGGTTATGTTTGGGGTGACTCTTTCTGCTGAGTTAGTAGACAGAGGAAGCACAGAAGCGTGGGTTTAGAACATGTTGTGTCAGTGAGGTTTCTGGAGACAGAAGGAGAGGGAGAGGCCATGGTGTTTCTGTTCCGGCGGCCACAAGGACAAGGTCAGCCAAGTATACAGTCAGAGGTCAGCCAAGTGGAGCAGAGAGACTGGCTGAGGCTAAAAGACACAGGTCTGACTCCTGGTCGCCCTGGTTATAGCCCCCTCCCCAGGATAATAATATTTTAATAAGAAAAGCCACTTGCAAATGAAGTCAGCAGCCATGAGGGTGTGGGGTAGCCCTTGGCCTAAGCAGCTCCCTCGTGGGGTGGAGTTTGAGGGGGGTTTGAGGAAAGAACGAAGATAAAGCAGAATGGCGGCTGAGTGGGTGACAAATAAAGGAGGTACCAGGTCTGTGTGCGTGAGATATTCCAGGCGTGGGCTCTGCCTATTATGTCTCCTGTGGGCAGAGCTGGTGGAAGTTTCCAGGCCTTACCTGTGCTATCTGTCCACATCACCACCTGGAAGGAGCCCTGGATGGGGAGAAGGTGGTATTCGTGTTCCTAGTGGCTTTTATGAACTGACTTGGGCTGCCAGCAACCGTGGTGGTGCTGGAGAGTCCAGTCTGTCCAGAGAGGGGCTGGGTAGGTAGAAATGTTGTACAAGGAAATGAATGAATGAATGAAGGGTATGAGTCTGACATATTACCCAACTCAGAGGAGATGATGCCAGACATGGCGTCCACATGTCAGTTCCTCTCCTCCCAGGGCAAGGCAGGAGATTGGAACTGTACTTCTAGCTTTTCCTCTGCTCCTTTAGTAGCCTTGAATAATGTGTTTGGCCTTGGTGAGACTCAGTCTACTCATCTGTGAAATGGGGCAATAGTTCCCATCATGAGGGTCGGGCAAGGTAATGGCCTGAAAATGACCAAATGACCAGCTGTAGCAGAACCAGCAGGACGAGAGGCAAACAGAGCAGGAGCTCTGCAGATGAGTAAGCTGTACCTCACTGACCACTCTCCCTACGATAATATTAAACTAAGAAAAGTCTGTGGCTAAAGACAGTTTGGGAGGATGAGAGACCAGCTGGGGGAGGAGTGGGGGCACGCACCTCTGTGAGCTCCACGCTGGCTGGATCCCCCAGGATGGAGCCGTCAGGCTGCTTGTAGCCAGCATAGCGGATGAGCTGGGAGTTCCAGACTCGAAAGTCATGCTTGCCGTCGGTCCTCTGGGGAAATATGGTGATGGCAGATCTGTGGCGGAGAGAGGGGGATGTTTGGCACCAGGGCTGGGCTTGCACTTTGGGGACATACTGGAAAAAGTGTCGCCCAGGCCAATGAGTACATAAGGCTCAGGGCCCACGGTGCAGCTGTTGGAAGGTCCTTGCTCTGTCTCTCCACTGGACCGCTGGGTAAGGAAGGGTGGAGGATAGGAGGCCTGGTGCCAGCTCACTGAAGGAAAGAGAATGCTTCTCTAACTGGAGACTTTCAAACAATCTTGACTTGCGCCAGTTTTCCAGAAAGTTCTTTTGCAGCAGGTAATCCTCAGGGGAAAAAACATCAGATCCTGTTTCCTTTTAAGAGCTCACCACTGATTCCCAGTTTTAGACTTTCTTTTACCACCATCATTATTTATTGTCCCATTTGCTCACCCCCTGTACCACAGCAAAGTCTACAGACTTACGATTAATAAGAAATCCACTTTCATCTGTACTCATATTTATTTATTTTTAAATTTTTAAATTTTTTATTTTTTGCGGTACGCGGGCCTCTTCACTGTTGCGGCCTCTCCCATTGCGGAGCACAGGCTCCGGAAGCGCAGGCTCAGTGGCCATGGCCCACGGGCCCAGCCGCTCCACGGCATGCGGGATCCCCCCAGATTGGGGCACGAACCCGTGTACCCTGCATCGGCAGGCGGACTCTCAACCACTGTTGAGAGTCTGTCATGTACCCAATTTCAAGGCCCGATTCAAATTTACTTTCTCCACACAGCATCCCCTGTCTTATCTAGTTCCCAGGGCCTCCTTTTGAGCACATTTAGGTCATACTATCTGCACAAGACAATACTGCATTTAATACTGCAGGGAGTGGTGTGTCACACCTCGGGGTGAGTCTAGGACCCAGGCTGAAGGCGGAAGTCATATAGAGCCAAAGACGCTCTTAAAAATCTCTTAGCAAAGGTGCCATATTGGAGATGAACACAGACTGAGTAAAATTGTGAGCATTTCCCTCCAGCACTAAACCACACGGCTGTTTCTTTGGTTGAGCAGCAGATAAAGCCTGTTTGTGTTTGTTTATATATATTTAAAAAGTGTGTTTAGAAACTCCAGAATCTCACACAGTGGGGTGGGATGCTTACTCTGTGTGTGGGAATGAGCCCAATGGAAGACATGGAACAGGTTTACACCTCCCATCTCCCAAGCCTCCTAAGCATAATGTCGCAAAATGGCAAGTCTAATGCCCTGTACTGTTGGAATTACATCTCTCTCCCTCCCTTCATCTCCCTTGTCCACCTTCCTCCTTTATGCTTAGATAGTTTCTATACATGGTATACATTCTCTTATGGCCTCTCATTGTGTCCAGATGTGTAGTTTCAAACTTGTAAAAAAAAAAAAATTAGCCAAACATTTCATCAATAGAATATCTAATTTAGACCCACCCCCCCAATACAGAATTGAAAAAAGTAAAGGTGCGCTGCCTACCCTGTGGCGATCCCGGCCCCATATTACCCCATCACAGCACCATTTGAAAACTACCAAAATAACCCATAAACTCCTTGAGGCCAAGACCTTGACTGGGCCCTCCTTTAATGTTAGGATATGCAGGAGGGCTCTTTATTGTTTTCTGAGGGGTGAGGTCTTTTAGGAAAAAGATCTGAATACTAATTTCCCAAGCAGGCCCTGGGCTTAAATTACAGGGTCTTTTCCTATTGGTGGGCTCAGCTGGCAAACACCATTTCCTTCTCAAGGAAGAGACTTGTCCAAGAAGGACCATGCTTAATGCCAATAGGTCACTTTGGGGATGAGCTCAGTGTAGCCTGAGGGCTTGTGGGAATATCCCTGCAGTGGTCCTGCATGGCCCCAAGATGGGGCTGGTCCTCAGCTGCTGGGAACAGATGCAGGGGCAGGACTGAGGAAGTAGGATTAACAACTGTCACCGCCTGTCTGAGGGGGCCCCAGCTGTTCCCTTCTAGCTGCTCCTCTCCCAGCTGAGACTTGCCAGTGTGGAAGCCACCAGCTCACATTGGCGCCTTCCTGCCTTGGCCTGTATCCTGTGGCTTTGTTCTTCGCGGGGGGCAAGAGGAGTCCCAGGTGCGGCTCAGCTTGGTGGAACCAGAAACGGTGGTCCCCACAGCAGCGGGAAGAGAAATTGCCTTTTAAACCCAGGGAGCTTCAGAGGTGGCTCCAGGCAACAGAGCAGGAGCTGGTAAAAGCAGGTCACCACCGGCAATGGGATTTTCCTATTCCTGGGAATCTGAAACATCCCTTCCTGTTTCCTCCGTGGGTGATATTGAACTGTGGGATGAACATGATTTTGGTCGCTGTAGTCTTGCAAACCACATGGGAGTCTGTTTCTCCCGGGAGAGAAGGCACATGCTGGTTAGAATGAGGATGCCAGGCTACCTCTCTCGGCTTGACACCTGTCCCCGGGAAAAGAGGGGGAGCATTTCCTTCACAGGGGGGTGAACGCCAGACCCAAGGGTCAACAATGGGGGGACATCGGACTCCGCTCCCCTAAGCGGGTCAGCTCACCTGAGGTTCCCTTTATTGGTGGCATACTTGATATGGTTACAGATGTAGTTGAACATCCCGTGAGCCGTGGTACAGTCGCGGGCGTCGAACACCTGCAAGGGGTATGTCGTGGGAGTGATCACCTCCTCCTTCCCCATTCATCACCCCCAGGGCAGCCCTCCCAGTGGCTACTACTCCCCTGGAGTAGTGAGCATCTCATTACTGAGCCCCGGGCTGGGTTTTATCTTTTTTTCTACCCTAATAACTATGGCCAGTCAAACCAGGAAAAATCCCCTAAAAGTAGGCATGGAGTGTAAGTGAATGTAGGAAAGAGATGCTGAGCAGAGGAGGGACTTTAAATGGGCTGCCTGTATCTCTTTTGAGGTTCCTAGAGATTAGGGACTTAAAAATAAAACAACCACAAAAAAACCAGACACCCTGCCCCCACGTGCGGCCCCCCCCCCGGGATTGATAATTAATCTACTTCCAAAATGAAACTATTCCCTAGAGGAAAAGAAATCACACCAGGGGACACAGAATCTAATGCTTTTAGGGAGTAGGCAGATAATGGAAATAAGGAAAGAGAGGAGGTATAAGACAAAAGGGGCAAGTGGGGTCTGTAGTAAACTGGAGAGTATAAGCCCTACCTAGAGACATCAGATTCAATTTTTAAAAAAGATTGTTTGGGCTAAATAAGATATAAGCCAGATTCAGTCATGATCTGAGAATTTGGGACCCCATGATCACCATCTGAGAGTTCACCATAGCCACCAAGTGCCCTTGCTAGGAGCTGACCCTTTTTAAAGCTCACGCCTCCCCCCCGCAACCCCACCAAAGGGCTCTTCATAGTATCTGAGCCTGACTGCCCACCTGCAGCTTGGACCACTGGATCCGGCCGACGCAGCGGGAGGCATTCCTCCAGGCGTGCTTGGCCCCGTAGATGAGCTCTGTGTCCTTGAGCTGGTAGGTGCTGGTGGTTTCGATCTCTTTGCTCACCTCTTCCAGCCTCTCCGTATGAGCTTTGGAGCCAAATCTGAGGGAAGAGAAAAGAGACATGGGAGCATCACCCTTTCTGCTAAATTAGAGATCGGTGGAAGGAGTGAGCTATTACCGGAGGCCAGAAGCCACAGAGTCTGGACGGATATCTGGACACAACAGTTTCAGCATAAAGCAGAGACTGGCAAACTCAAATGCCTACGAAGGCCCGGCAGTGTACATATGACTGAACTGGCTGGATGGGGACTGCAGCAAACAGGTGAGCCTACGCCTGGTCCAAAGGGGGCAGCCCCAACTCTGCTCTAGTCTGCTGTTGTCTGATAGGAATGGGGGCCTGGTACTGCCAGATCTTCTTTCAAGAGAAACTGGAAATCTGATTTTTAAAGGCAACTCTTCTAATTTTTAAATGGTGGCAATAAACTGAATTTTAGAAAGTTAAACAATTCTTATGAAAAGGTTCAGGCTTACAAAAAGGTATACAGAATAATGTAATGAATACCCATGTCCCAAGCCTAAGAGATGATAAATAAAAAAGAAAATATATTATAGTTCCTTGGGGACTACTCTGCACTGTAGCCCACTTTCTTTCCAGGAGTGAAGGCTGTTTTGAATGTGGCATCTAGCATTCTCATGCTTTTGTTTATATTTCTGCCACTTGTGTATCTATCCCCTAAATCACGTATAGTATTTTTCTGCATGTTTAAAAAGTTTATGTAAATGGGGCTGTCCTGAACGTATCCTTCTATAGCCTGTCCTTTCCTTCCTTTGCTCAAAGTTATTTAGGAGCTTCATTTCCATGAACCTGTTCATGTTTACAGCTGTATAGTATTCCATTACAGAAAATGCCACAGTTTACTTACACATTCTCCTATCAATGGAGTTGAGATTGTTTCCAGTTGGCTGTTTAATTTTTTTCCTATTCTAACAATGTTTCGGTGAACATTCTTATGCAGGCCTTCTTGTGAACAAGTGTGAGAGTTTCTGTAGGGAATATACCCAGGCATGGAATTGCTTGAAAAGTTTCAAATTTAAGCAACACTTTGCAGGCTAAACAAAAACACTTCTAGGGGCCAGATCTGGCCCTTGGGCCACCAGTTTTTGACCTCTGTGCATGGCAGGCAGAGGCCTTATGCTCAGGTCTTGGTTCAACTATCTGCACATTTGGACCTGAAGTCTTTGTACCCAGTACCCGGTCTTCCCAGTGTAGACATGAACTTGCCTTTTAATTGATGAGTAGTACTGATCAATAAACTCTTTGGCAAGAGGGAAGAGCTGTTCTTTTGTGTGGACGTCTTCAGGCCTTCGTATTTGCTGAGAAGGAAGCATGATGGACCCCATACAGATGTGCTCGGTGCATCCCGTTCCCTGGAAGGAAAAGAGATTTGGGCTATTACTTCGTTTCACCCAACTGTGGCACGTGTAGGCTTGTGGACCTGGATCTGACATTCGTGGCGGAGCTTCCCCGGCTTTAATTCCCAAAGCGGATTTCTCACATACCAGCTTCTAATCACTGTTGGACCTGGTTATCAGCCCAGGTAAGGAAAGGGCAAGCATCACTTTAAGGTCCTGAATGTGTTTGCTCTACTTAACTGGGGGGAGAAGGGCTTTGTGACTGCCATTCCCCGGGAAGCAGAATCATTGGTGCTGTATCCCCCAATATGTTTTGATCCCATGTTGATCAAGAAGGAGCTAGTAGGGTGATTATAGTAACTTTTTAGAATGTGTCTGTGGGATGTTGATTGCAGAACATAGCCCTAATTCCTCCCCTCCCTGTATTCATACCCTTTGCTATGTGACTTTACAGCAATTCTCATCAAGAGGTAAAGCCTCTTCCCTCTCCTTTTGAATCTGGGCTGGTTTGGGCCAATAGAATATGGCAGAAGTGACACTGTGCCCATTCTGAGTCTAGACCTCAAGAGATCTTACACATTTCTGCTCATTCTCTCAGGACACTGCAACCAGCATGTGAAGGAGACCAAGCTAGCTTGTTGGAAGATAAGAGGCCGCATGGAGCAGAGCTGAGTTACCCCAGCCAGGGCCATCCTAGACCAGCCTGCCGAGAGCTGACCCCTCAGATGATCGCAGAAACATGAGATCAGCAGAACCACACAGCCCGTCTGTAGGCTTTTGTTAAATAATAAGTGGTGGTTGTTTTAGGTCACTAATTTGGGGGGAAGTTTGTTACACTCCTATAGCTAACTGATACAACATTCCTCCAAGAGGCCCATTTTCCAGAACAATGTAAAACAATAGACTGGTTGATTGACTTAAAAATATATAAAATTTAGAGGACAGACTGAAAACCAAGAAGGGTTTGTCCAAAACTCCATCAGTGGTCGGATTGTGTGAGAGAAAAGGAATGTACTTAGAACCAGCACCTCCCCTTTTGAGTACAAGGGACACAAATAAAAAGTATTTGCACAAGTAAGTATCCACCAGTGGTTCTCAAATGGGGGTGAATTTCCTACCCAGGGGACATCTGGTAATGTCTGAAGACATATTTGGTTGTCACAACTTGGTGGGGGGGGTACTGGCATCTGGCTGGCACAGGTCAGGGGTGATGCTCAACATCCTATAATGCATAGGTTGGTCCCCACGATAAGAATTACCCAGTCCCATGTGTGGATGTTGCTGGGGTTGAGAAACCCTGGTCTCCCCTTGCTGGGGTACTCACCAACGTGCTCTTAAGGTGGAGGGTGTCAGAGAGAACCACATCGGTCTCCCAGTTCTTGACCTTGAGGAAACGAGGGCACTTGGAGGGGCTGCCATTCTTTATGGGAGACTGTTTTCCCGAGGCAGGGGGCTGGAGGAGAGAATAAAGATGAGATATTATGCATTTGAGGGCACTGGAAGATTGTTTCCATTGGGATGGGGAGAGGTGATGCTCTTCCTGGAATCTGTCGCCAGTCACCAACTGTCTGTGACTCTCTGGGATGGACACATACAAGGTAGCTGGGAACTTGGTCCCTCTACCTGTGCAGAAGGAGGCACCGTGGAAGAATGTTTCAGATTCTGTTCTGGGGAGAGGGGCCAGGAACTCAAAGGTGGTCTCTCTGGCGTCTAGCACAGTGTCTGGCACATTAGCAGGGACTTAATGAAAGTTTGTGGAATGAATAAGTGACTGAAAGAACACTGTCAGTGTCTTCAAATGATAACAGCCCTCAGGGTGGAGGAATCAAACCTGAGGCTGGGTCAAGTTACTTGGATTTCTGGGCCTTCGTGCCATAGCCCGAACTCACCATTCCGGGCAAGTACTGGGAAAACAAAAAGTTTATGTGAGAAAGGTTTGAAACATAGAATACTTTCCCCCGATTTCAGGTTTCTGCTTTTCAAAAAGGCCAAACATGTCCCTGCCTCAGGCCTTTGCACTTACTGTTCTCTCCGTCTTTTTTTTTTTTTTTTTTGCGGTACACGGGCCTCTCACTGTTGTGGCCTCTCCCGTTGTGGAGCACAGGCTCCGGACGCACAGGCTCAGCGGCCATGGCTCATGGGCCCAGCCGCTCCGCGGCATGTGAGATCCTCCCGGACCGGGGCACGAACCCGTGTCCCCTGCATCGGCAGGCGGACTCCCAACCACTGCCCCACCAGGGAAGCCCCTGTTCTCTCCATCTTGAATGTCTTCAGTGCTCCATTTATCTTCACCTCTGTAAGCAAACTGTCCAGTAGGTGAGCGGGGATAAGCCTGGGCTGACAGATGTTGGCCCATCCATTATGAACTTCATCGATAAGGATCATATTCTGTCTTGGGTGTTTCTGAGTGGTTGTCTACCTGCCTGGGCAGAGGTGTGCTCGTGCATCAGACAGGCATCAGCAACTCTAAGGGACAGGCAGCAGGCATACCCTGATGCAACAGCCGAGCAACGGAGGGGAGAAGATGAGACAATGTTGCATCACTCGGGCCAAAGAGCAGGGCAGTGGGCAGTGACCTTGAGGCAGGGCATTCACATGTTCAAATTGTATTTACTGAGCATCTACTATGTGCTAGACACTGTTAGGCATTGGGGACACTGAGGTGAACAAGGCAGTCAGGATCCTTGTCCTTCTGGAGCATCATTTTGGGAGAAGCAGCGATAAATAATAAGTAAACTAATATGTGGATGATATACTTTCAGGTGGTGATAAGAATATAATATAGAGGGAGGTAATGGTGACAAAGTGGAGGGGAAAGAGGCAAGTGCAAAGACCCTGAGGTAGGGATGAGTTTGCTCAGTTCAAAGGACCAGCAAGGAGGCCAGTGTGGCTGGAGTGGATGAGTGAGGACGAGTACAAGGAGATGAAGTCAGAAAGGAGGCAGGGTCCACGTCTCATCAGACTGGAGGTGCTCAGGCTGGCAGGGAGCTGTGAATTAGGATTCAATCAGGTTAAGCGTAGGACAGAAATCACAGGGAACTCTGAAGGACAACTACTGAAAACTAGCATTCAATGAGCACTTGCTATGTTCCAAGCAACGTCATCCCCATTTTACAGATGAGGAAACTGAGGCACAGAGAGGTTAACTAAGTTGTCTAAGACCACAGAGCTAGTAAGCTGGAGCCAGGAGTCAAAGCCTGGCAGTCTGGCCTTTGAAACCATGCCCTTAACTGTTTGACTATCCTGCCTCTTGACGATCATGCACAATTCACTCATTCATTCATTCATTCAACACATGTTTATTGAATATCTCCTATGTGCCAGGCAAGTCAGTAAGGGCCAGGGCTGCAGTGACAAACATACAGATGTGATCTGTGCCCTCATGGAGTTCACAGTCCAATGGGGATGGTGATTTAATGAACCATTATAATTGAGTGAACTGGGTGCCATAACACGGGACGTTGGCAGTGTGTAGGGGGCTGTGGAAGCACACAGAAGAGGCGCCTGACCCAGAGTATTTGACTTCTAAGTCAAGACCCGAAGGATAAGTAGGTGTTAACCAGGCAAAGAAGTGGGAGCACAGTCTTGCTGGCAGAGAAGTGAGAGGCATAGCCACCTTTCCGGCCAAAGAAGAGCTCTGTGCTAAAGCGTCCATGCTGCCATGTTGGAGTTTGGGGAACAGGAGGCAGGTGACAGCATGCCACTGTTAAAGATCATGCCAGAACAGTGCAGGGAGCAATGGCAGAGAACAACAGGAAGGTACTATGACTCATGATCTACACCTCCCTGCTCTGGCCAGACCCAGTCACCCCCAGTGGCTCCCATCTCAGTGTTGGGCACCACCATCCATCCACCACCTGTGCACATGCCACAGGGAGGAGCTTCCTGGACATCATCCTCTTTATCTCCCACCCCCAATCCATTCCTGACTCCCATCCATTTTAGCCTTCTAAATAACTCTAGAATCCATTTGGTCCCCTTTCTCTCCATCTACTGGCCAGCACCCTGTCCAAGCCTCCATCATCTTTCACTGGGGTGATTGCAACAGCCTCCTAAATGTTAGCCATTCTTCATCACTATTGGTGTCATTATTCTGCTACTAGTAAAACTTGTAGTCCTGTTACAACGACTACTGCTATAAGCGTTACTGCTGTACTGCCACCCCGGGAGCAGGACAATGATATGGATGAACTCCCTAATAGGGAATAGGCAAATTCCCTATTTGCCCTTCTATCCTGCTAAACTCTTAAGTTATTTTACTTATGTCCCCACGTGAAGCCACGTTCAAACTCCACTTCCTTGGAAGGCCTGTCCAGACAACCTAAACTTCTTTATTTCAGATTCTATTTCCATTCCTGTGTCTTCCAGCAGATGTCCAGGTGATGGAGGGCACCTCTGGGTAGGCCTTTGTGGTGACAAATTCCTCTGATTGTGCCGATGACCTGCATCCTTGAGAAAATAAAATCCTACCTTTCCTGCGTCCGTCCTCTCTAGGCAGGGTGTCACTTAGCCCGTTTAGAAACTCTCTGTCTTAACACCCTGGAGGTTGAGGGGCAGCTGGAATCCCACAGTGGGATAACACACATGGTGTTGGTGGTGGGGTCGGGCCCAGGACCCGTGGAGGTGACAGGAGGGCAGGAGGATGGGGAGCCTGACAAGGAGGGAGGAAGAGAGGGGTGGGGTGTGGCCGGTGGGCAGGCAGCCGGCAGCCATCATTGGCAGGGTGGAGGGAGGGAGATAATAGGCAGTAAAAGAGGCCATGTGCTGAGGGTCCAGATGTGCGAGGGGTGGTCATTACGAGACAAGTAATTGGGGGCTCAGGCGCGAGGTGTGCCATTCTGCACCCCAGGCTGTGTGAACTGCCCACTTGAAACCAGGCATTAGGAGGCCTCTGGCAGGGCTGTTGTACTTGGGCTTTGATGTTTTAATTAGCCAGCAGTAATATTAGATGACTCAGGAGGGGACAAATGGGGAGATTAATATAGCAGTCAGGGGCCTGCATGGGGGGATGCAAATGACTTTTCTGAGTGGTGACCTAAGCTAAAAATTCAGATTAGTGGCCCTTGTGGGTTGTTAAGCTGGGGATGGGGCACAAGTGGACTTTGGGCTGCAGCTGTGTGTGTTTGTTTCTGGATTTGTGTCTGGGGTAGACAATGGAAGCTTTTCAGGTCGCGGGAGACACTGACTCGATTTCAGTGGGTTCTATGGGAGGGCTCCTCGATGCCTGTTCCTAAATTTGCAAAGGAGGCTCTGAGCTCCTGGACATTTCAAAGGCTTTGTCAACACCTCTTTGCTTGGGAAGCCTGCAGAGAGGCCCTGAGGAAATGGAAGGAAATGATCTCGCAACCCAAGAGGAGACAGCAGGTGAGGTCATGTCAGCCTGGGGCCCTGAGCCAGGAATTCAGCTTGAAGGAGCCCCGGCACCCTCATTCCTTGCCCCTTTCCTTCCCTCCCTGCTTTCTTTCTTTCAACAAATACACACTGAATACGTACTATGTGCCAGGGACTCGTGTTCTAGGCCCTACAGTGATCCCCATTCTCTTGGGAGAAGCATCTTCTAGCTGCATGCTCTGAAGCAGGGGTTTGCAAACTGTGGCCCCGTGGGCCAAATTTGGTCTACCATCTATTTTGGTACAGCCCATGGACTAAGAATGGTTTTCCCATTTTAAACTTGTTGAATAAAAAAGTCAAAAGAAGGATAATGCCCCATGACAGGTGAAAATTACATGAAGTTTGAATTTCAGTGTCTGTAAATAAAGTTTTATTGGCACACGGCCAACCTTGTTTGTTTCCATATTGTCTATGGCTGCTTTTGCAATACAAGGGCAGAGTGGGGAAGCTGTGATGGAGACTAAGATGGGATGGCCCACAAAGCCAAAAATATTTCCTATCCTCTCCTTTACAGAAAAAGTTTGCAGACTCCTGATTTGAAGGATTAAATTCCAGTGGCTGAAAGCTAACCTATCTTACTTATGTCTCCATCCACTTAAACATTGCTGAGTCAGAGATCACTCCTGATCATTCTTTAAAACAGCATCCCATCCTTGTTACTCTCTGCCCCTTTATCATGCTTTATTTTTATTCATAGCACTTATCACTGCCGGTAGTTTGTGAGTGTGTATGTATTTGCACGTGAATGTACGTACTTATATCTCTTTATCTTATATAGATTTACATATATCTTTATAGATGTTTAGATATAGATACAGTTTTTTGCCTACTCACCATCCACTTTGCTCGTTTGCCGGTCTCTAGACCAGTGCCCAGCACACACTATGTGTTCAACAACATGTTCATTTGAGGTCTGCTATGGACTGAATTGTATCCTCTAGAATTCATATGTTGAAGCTCTAATTCCCATTGTGACATGTTTGGAGATAGGGCTTTTAGAAGGTATTTAAGGTTAAATGAGGTTATAAGGGCAGGACCCTAATCTGGATTAGTGGTTGGTCTCATAAGAAGAGGAAGAGAGATCGCTCGCTCGCTCTCTCTTTCCC
>NW_006783115.1:1250375-1251578 GCF_000442215.2 Lipotes vexillifer | reverse complement strand
CTTCCGATCTTCTTTCCCTGTGTGCACAGGCTGTGTAAGGTGGCTGTCTGCAAGCCAGGAAGAGAGCCCTCACCAAAAGCGACCATGCTGGCACCACCTTCCAGAACTGTGAGGAATAACTTTCTGTTGTTTAAGCTGCTGAATCTGTGGTTGTTGTTTTGGCAGCTTGAGCTATTTAATATAAGGTCTAAAGGCATTTCAAATTGTAAAGCAATTATACTCCAATAAAGATGTTTAAATAAATAAATAAATGCAGTTCAAAATTGTGGAGTTCCTTAAATGCTAAGCCAAAGACTTCGGCCTTGATTTAGTAGACAGTGGAGAAGCTGCCTCGCGGAGGGGGTGGCATTATCGAAGCTGAATTTTTGGAAATATGTGACTGCTGGGACTACAGGAGGGAGAAGGTAAAGGCTCAGAGGCCCAGGAGGGGGCTGCTGCACCAGTGCAGGGGAGGGGCCTGGAGGGTGGAAAATACAGCTGCAGGAGCAGACGACAGGAAGGGAGGAGATGGGAGCTGTGGTGCCAGAAGAAGGGCAAGAGCCTTGTAGCATGAGAGGATGCGAGGGAAAAGGACAAAGTCAACAATGACTTGGAGGCTTCCGGTCTAGGTAAGTGGGAGGATGTGAGCCTTTTAGCAGATGTTGGGAAGTAAGGAGTGGAAGTGGGAGGAACGTGGAGGGAGGATTTTAAGGCAGGAAGATAGATGCTAGACATCAGAATCTGGCAGATCTAGAAACAGAGGCCGGGCACCCTGCCCTCCTCCGATCGTGGGCTGTCACAGCCAGGAGTCTCACAGTGAAACCGGGACAGAGCTTGACTGCATGGAGCGGGGTGCCTGCCAGACACAGAACATATCAGGAACTGTTAGGAGTTGAACTGTGTTCTCCCAATTCATACCTTGATGCCCTAACCCCAGGACCTCAAAATGTGACCTTATTTGGAGTCTTTAAAGAGGAAATTAAGTTAAAATGAGGTCATTAAGGTGGCCTTAATCCAATATGACTGGTGACCTTACAAAAAGGGGAAATTAGGAGGCAGACACATAAACAGGGAGAACGCCATGTGAACACGAAGACTGTCATCTACAAGCCAAGGACAGGGGCCTGGAGCAGCTCCTTCCCTCACAGCCCTCAGAAGGAACTAACCCCGTAGCCACCTTGATCTCAGACTTTTGGTTTCCAGATTCTGAGATAATAAATTCCT